>NC_090823.1:62949347-63292264 GCF_000390325.3 Nicotiana tomentosiformis
ATTTTTATAGGCCATGTCCATCCCACTCGGGGAATGACACTTCGGGCAAGCTCGAAGTAAAATGGGAAAATAAGCCCAAGGGGCAAATCCCAAACTAAAAAGGCTACGGCCAAATTAACACGGTTTGGAGACGTCCGAATTCCGTAACAAAATAGGCCTCAAAAACTCTAATGAGTACAAAATTATTCGATAATATCAAGCCTCGAAAACTCTAATGAGTACAAAATTGTTCGAACTCCCGAACAGTTCCTTATTGCATGCTAAGGCATTACACGTTTTGCAAATACAAATGATAAAAAATGTTTTCAAGCCGAAAAGGGGAGAAAGCCATAAACAATCTTTTATCAAAGGCTATATCAGCCTAATACAATAGCCTAAGGGCTGTTTTTTCTTTGAGTTCGAGAGACCATCCTCGCTCAAATAAAAAACCTAAGGGTTACCTTACTTCGAGTTCGAGCAAGCACTCACTCGATCGTAAAGCCTAAGGGCTCTACTAGTTCGGTTTCAATCAAATTGTCTAAACCTCGGACCTTAGAATACAACTTCATAATTTTATAAGGCAGAAAGGAAGAAAGTTTTTATATATATACACGTCAAAAATCATTTACAAAGGCAACATGGCCCGATCAAATTTCTCTACAAAAGACCAAAACGGTCTCAAAAGAAACACAAAAAATGCTAATCCTAAAGGAAATAGTCTTCTTCGAGAGTAGCATCTTCTCTCTTGAGGCCTTCATCGCTTTCAGATCCGCTCATACTCCCAAATTCATCATCATCAGGAAAGGCCAGCACTCTGGCTTCAACTTCGAGCTCCTTAGCATTCTCGATCTCGGCTGTAAGATCGAAGCCACGAGCATGGATCTCCTCGAGAGTCTCCCTTCGAGACTGGCATTTAGCATGCTCGGCAACCCAGTTTGCTCGAGCCTGCGTAGCTTTGGCAACCTCCTTTGCTCGAACCTGAGAAGCTTCAATGTCGGATCGGTAGACGGCTACCATTTCATCAGCATTAGCCTTGGCCGTTTTGACCTCCGATTTGGCTGCTGCAAGTTCTGTGGCCAGCCTCTCTCGATCGGAAGTTACTGAACCCAAACGAGACTGGAACTCCTCAATTTTCTTGGCTTGCACCAAGGCTTTCTCTTTCAAGTTTCTTAGTTGGGTCTCAGCCGAGGTTAGTTGAGCTCGGGCTGCTTCTTTTTCTGAGGCAAGGCGGTCCATGTTCTTCTTCCATGCCTCAGCCTCCGCTTTTACTGTGTCCACTTCCTCACGAAGCTTCCCGATCACATCAAGCTTTCGCTGGACCTGTGGGACCGAACTGTTAGCCACCAAGCCCGAGTCAGTGTCATTAACTTTAAGGATTCTCTTTACCTGCTCGGCCAGATCAGCTTGTTCTTTCTGAGATGCTTCTAGCTCAGCCCGAAGTCCTTTTGCTTCCCCTTCTCTCTGCTCACTGAGAAGCTTGAAGGCATCTCTCTCCTCAGTAAGCCCTCGGTTTTTGGCTTCGTAGAGGCTCAGCTCCCCTCGGGATAGGAAGAAAGCCTCATGATGAAGCACAGAAGCCTACAAAAATAGAAAGAAGGAATTATACAAGGGGAGACAAGGCGCTCCCACCTCGTCAATCTGTGCTTGGTTTTCTTCCGTGACCAAAGATCGGAGGTAGATAGCATCCCCTACGGGGGCTGCAAGAACCCGGGCATTCTCCAAGATCGAGATAACGATTGTTTGCTTACGCCCGGGATTGGCACTAGAGGCCGAAAACTGATTGGTCAGTTTAAAACTCAAGCAAGCCTCGCCCGAGCTCTTCTTCGGAGCCTCCAAGTCGTTCAGACCAGTGACATCTTCTACCCCAACAAAATAACCACAGAAAGGATCTTCCTCTCCGTGGGCTCCCTTCCCGTGACAAGTCTCCACGGCCTGAGAGTCACGTATCATCAACTCAGAAAATGAAGGAAACAAGGGAGAATCTCCGATCTCTATTGCCCCAAGTGGGTCTTTTGGGGCGCCGCCTCCATCTTGGGGAGCCTCAAGGCCGATTTTTGCACCGCCATCCACCGCCTCTTCAATGGTCTCTTCGCCCCGAGATAAAAGATCTTCGGTTCCTCTCAGCTTGGGGACTTGGGATGATGTCTCCTCCTTGACCTCATCAAGCCTAGATGGAGCAGTATCAACTCCTATTAGTTCCAAAGATCTCCGAATCTCGGTGCTAGCTCGCGCCCAGGTCACTAGCCCGGAATCATCTTCTTATTTTTCTTCTTCTTATTCTTCTTCTTAGATTGTGTTCCCCTTGGGTTTACGGGTTGTTCTCTTCTTGGGTTTTTTTACCCTCGGAGTTCAAGGCCCTTTTCCTCTTATTCTCCTTCTCCGATTTCAAAATAGGTGGTGAAACTTCTTCATCACCGGGCGGGGGTCTCATAGTCACATCCTTTCCGAGACCTACAAAAGGAGAATGTAAGTAAACTCATGTTTGAGAAGATGCTTGAACGATAGGCAAATCGGTAAGTCAGAAAGAAAGATTACCATGAGTACGATCCTCCCACCAGCCCTTTGACAAATCGCGCCATGTGCACTCGGCATATGTTAACGTCGAAACCAGGCTCCTAACCCAGTTTTCGAGGTGGGGAACCACACCCGGCATCCAAGCAATGACTGTATCGAGAAAAACACTGATAATAAATGATGAAGAAGTAGAAACAATGAACAGAAATGAAAGACAGAATCATACTTACGCTTCATATTCCATATCTCAGGAAATGGCATGCTCTCAGCCGACTGTGGTCTTCACCCGAACGAAGCGGCCCATCCAGCCCTGATCTTTGTATTCATCTATACTTAAGATGAGCACCTTGATGGCCCGGTGTTGAAGCTTTATAAGCCCACCTCGATAGAGTCAAGGGCTATATAATCTTATGAGGTGGTCAAGGGTGAAGGGAAGCCCGTCGATTTTGCTCACGAAGAAATGTAGCAGTATCACGATCCTCCTGAAAGAGGGTTGAATTTGGCTGAGGGTCACCTGGTATTTCTTGCAGAAGTCTACGATAATCGGATCAAGGGGACCCAACGTGAAAGAATAAGTATCAACACTCAGGAACCCTTCCATGTGGGTGGTGATCGCTTCTTCTGGTGTAGGTATCACAACCTCTTTGTTTCCCCAGTTGCAATCTTTCTTCACCTAGTCGAGGAGGCTTTTAGGTATCGAGCATATGTATCTCGATATCAGCTCGCATTGACCAGGAACAGATGAGGTTTTCTCGACCCTAAAGTCAGAATCTATGACACCCCTCCCCCTCCCCCTCCCACGAGAATAAGTTCCTCAGGGCATGGCTCCACCACTGGTTTCTCTCCGGCCGGCCGAGATGAGGAAGCATCCTCTTTCTGTGGAATAGTTTTAGATATTTTAGCCATTTAGTTTTTGTGGGCAAAGAAGAATGGAGACTGAAGTATTTGCTATTTTAGGAAGAACAAGCAAAGAAATTCAAAGATTTGAAGATAGTAAGCTTTGAAGAAGGCAAAGAACTATGGAGATTGGAATGAAAAAGATTTGAAAGTAAAGTTTGAAATAATGAAAAAGGGGGCTATTTATCATTTTCACAACGACGGTTCAAAACTGGTAGTGGCTGACCGTCGACTGGCGCGCATTAAATACCTGGGAAACTATACCGACGAGACGTTTGTGTCACTTCTACTGCTTATGTCACGACGATTACGTCAAATTGTTTCTTGTCATTACTCTCCAAAAAACGAGGGGACTATCTGTATATGGTCAAAATCGTGCTTGCCCGATTTTGTATGGTTAATCGAGACCGGGGTGGCAGACCGAGGTTCAATCTCAAATTATATTGTATCATTACATGAATAAATATTGCCTAGTCCATAATTCAGGGATCGATCGAGATCGAAACCAGCTAAGGTCGAG
Organism: Nicotiana tomentosiformis; assembly: GCF_000390325.3. Taxonomy (NCBI): domain Eukaryota; kingdom Viridiplantae; phylum Streptophyta; class Magnoliopsida; order Solanales; family Solanaceae; genus Nicotiana; species Nicotiana tomentosiformis. Next base: position 62,953,258 of record NC_090823.1, read on the forward strand.
ACCGAGAAGGATAGGGATCTAGCGAGATCGAAGGAAGCCTGCTAAGTCGAATAATAGAAAGCCGAGGAATCCGTGTCCGGGCGAGGATTGTGGCGGAGATCTCGGCATATATCAAGTCAAGACAGGTTGATTAGCCAGCCAATCAGAAGATTTCCTTATGTATTTAGAATTGTACAATATGTAGAACTCATCTACTATATAAAGGAGGTTCTAATCATTTTGTAGGGGGACAGACACGCATAACAAAGCAATATATTATGTTTTCTCTCTTAAGCTCTCTTATTCAGTTGTTCAATTCTTTCTTTTCAATAATATACTCAGTTGGTTCGAGGGCGATCTAGCTCGAGGGCCAAAGTTGCGCGTTACATTGGTTTGCTTCATTTTACAGTTAATTTCTAATTTCAATTCTTATATTTCTCAGTTTGTTCCAAGTGAAATCACATATCCTAAAAACCACTTATAAATTTAATTGTTATCTGATTTTAAGGGTAAACAATACAGTTAATGAGATAATTTCTAGCTGACACAAATATTCATGAATTATTTTAGACCACAAGTGTCAAAAGTGATACTTTTTTCTTAAACTTTGTAGCTAATCAAACACCATCACGTAAATAAGGACGGCGTAAGTATATAATTTTGTGCAAAATCTAAGATGAATGTTAATTAAACCTCAAACTAATTAAACTCTTCATTAGTTTATGCAACGATTATTTCCTTATATAGTCAAATAAAAAGTGCATTACTGATGTGAAAATTATTTTTTCTAATCTTTCCAATCAAACTTTGTGCTATTTTAAGATGAAATTTATTTTGAAAATATTTCTTCTAATCTTTCTAAACGGAAGACCCCTTTGATTAACCTGCTAAAAATGATTAGCATTGGTGTTGTCATGTTGTACTAATGTTTTTGAGTGTTTATCAGTAAATCTCTGAATGGTTTGAGGCTAACAAAATAAGTTTTATTCGCTGAAGTGTTAGTCTTCATTATTAGGACTTCTCACAAAATTTGATATATTTTTCATCTATTAGAATTTTCGCGTTTAATGGAGAAATCAATGATTAATTCTACTGCTTTTTTAGGAAGACCCTAAATAACTCATTTTACTCCAAAAATAATTGTTCAAATGGATGTGTCAAAATAGTGATGTACAATGTAAGGCGGGCCCCACATAGACAAAATAGCCTTAAAAATAGTATTGGCCATGTGAGATGGTAAATTAAAGCGGGCCCACTTGTTCACAAATTGCTCACACGTGCTCATGGTACATGCAACCAAGTGTGGTTGTTTTGTCCAGAAAAAGACATGTATACCTTTAAGGCAATTAAGTACAAATTATTTCAAGCACATAATTCATAAAATACCGAAAATACCCTCCACTTCTAAGCAGGTTGACTGTTAAGCCAGCTGCTGAAGCACACATGTTGACCCCAAGCTCCTCAAACTGTGGCATATATATAAGTAGAATAAACAACGTGATCCTTACAATAGACAGATGTTTGACCCAAAATTTTAATCTAGGTTTAAACAATTAGATTTTCTAGTAAAATAGAGTTAATATTAATTAATATTAATATCCAAAAGATGTGTTAATCGATTTTGTGTGGCAAGATAATACGGGTATGATCTAAGTAACAATAAATGATGACAACACTGTAATATTCAATAATCCAAAAATGAAGGAGATAGCATTTAACAGAAATAAATAGCAAAGAATGACATTTAAGTAAATAAAGGCATGTGAGTCCCCTGAAAAGAGTGAGATTCTTTGGTATTCTTTCTGACAATGATGAATGATTGATGAGCCTTTGTAACGACCCGGCCGGTCGTTTTGAGCTCTAGCGCATCGTTTGATGGTTTGAGACCTTGAGTAGCTTCACTTTAGGTATTATAACTTGTACGTATGGTCGGAATTGAATTTCGGGAAGTTCGGAGTTGACTTGGAAAGAAAATTCTAATTTTGGAAGTTTTAAGTTGGAATAATTAACTAAGGTTTGACTTTTGAGTAAACGATATCAGAATCAGGATTTGAAAATAGGTTCATATGGTAATTTCGGACTTGGGCATATTTTCGGGTTGAGTATCGGGTGGTCCCAAAGCATTTCAGCGCTTATTATGGAAGGTTGGCATTTTGAAGGCTTAAGAATTTCATAAGTTTAGTTTGAAGTGGATTTTGATGTTATCAATGTCCGTTTAGGGTTTTGATCCTTGGAATAGGTTCATATCGTGATTTGTAACTTGCACGCAAAGTTTGGCGTCATTCTGGAATGTTTTGATATGATTCGGACTCGTTCGTCAAAGTTTGAATGTTTAAAGAAAGGTTCCGATCGTCGATTCGTAGTTTTGATACTCTTTGGTGTGATTTGAGGTCTCGAGCAGGTTCGTATTATATTTTTTGACTGGTTTGCATAATTGGACCGGGTCCCGGGGGCCTCGGGTGTGTTTCGGATGTTTTTGGGTTGCATCGCGCTCTTATTTGATGTTTCGACGTCGTTTTCTTGGGTATAAAGTATATCATATTGAGAAAACGACTTTTGATTTATGATTGTATTAAATCATTAGATCCGTATTGTAATTACAGAGCCATAGCAACAAGAATTGTCGAATTCCGATGTCATATGAGAGAGTTATGCCAATTTACGTGTCGGACAAAATTGATGGTTTCTGGTGAGAAGCTTTATTCTTCGCGAACGCGAGAGAGGTTCCGCGAATGCGAAGAAGGATTTCTGGGTTGAGCAGTCAATGCAGAAAATTACTCTTCGCGAACGCGAAGGTTTCTCGCGAAGGCGATGAAGAAAAATTATCTGGACAGTGTTTTAAACCGAGAATTTTAGTATTTTGGGCATATCTTGAGTTCTAGATCTTCATTTGAGGTTATTTTTGCAGTGTTGTTCTCATCTCAACAAGGGGGGTAAATATCTGACATTTATTTTCATGTTTCTCCATGATTATTTCTATTGGTTAATATTTTTATCCGTATTTGGATTGTAGAAATTGGGATTTTGAGCCTCAAAGTTGAGAAATGGTAAATTCTTGATTTGAGGGTCGATTCATGGATGAAAGGGATGAGTTTATGGATATAGACCATATGAGTTATGGTATTATTTATTTTCAATAAGTTTCGAAATCCGGGCAAGTGGGCCCGATGGTTGACTTTATTGACTTTTCGAGCAGAGTTGGGAATTGTAATAAATTGATTTATTATGAGTATTAGAGTATATTTTTATTGGTTTGCACATTGTTTGACTATATTTGGAGCGACGGGCATCGGTTTGAGGTGTTAGAGTGGCGTTGGAGCCGGTTATGAAATTTCGGAGCGAGGTAAGTCTCATGTCAAACCTTGTGAGGGGAAAACTACCCCTATGTGATGTAATTATTATGTGCTACTAGTTGTGGGTTCTATGTATGCACGAGGTGACGAGAGTCCGTACGTAGCTAAAGCATGCTTATGTCCGGGTAGACTTAGGACTTTATCATGCAATTGTTGAATTATTTGAACTCAATCTGCTGGCTTTATTAATTAAATTTATAATTGAAATTAATTTAGCAATATATGTATATATTAGGCCGAGCCTTATCACCTTGAGTTGTTGGCAAGTTATTTGAGAAACGGTAAAGGTTATATTCACTTTGTGCTCATGTACTGTATTGTAAGCACGTGTCTCGTAATTTGGTAATTTCCTTCCTTTCGTGTGGAGCGGGCCGAACGCCTCGGCAGTATAATAGATGCATCTATGGTTTATGCCGCTTGACCCTCGGCAGTGTACACATTATTCTTGATCCGGTCGAACGACCTCGACATAATCGTGCGTTATTTCGCTGGCAGTCCGAATATTCACGAGATTATCCTTCCACTGATGCCTGTCATTTTATATGGTATTTCTTATCCATTTGATACTGGTACTTGATACATCTGAGCGGTTGAGATAGAATACAAGTCTGAGAAATTCATACCTTTAAAAGAAATTTTTGGAAGATTATGTAACTTACAGATTTACCCAATTATTGTTGTGTGCTTCATATCTGCTTTTGATTTATTATATTGCCTTATTTGACCTCTAGTAAGTGTCAATGTCAACCCCTCGTCACTACTTCTCCGGGGTTAGGCTAGATACTTACTGGGTACGCGTTGATTTACATACTCATGCTGCACTTCTGCACTAAATATGCAGGATCTAACAGGTTTATTTGGTGGTCACCTTAGCGCATACGCGCAGCTGCTGAGGGGACTTTATGGTGAGCTGCAAATTTCAGGATACGTATCGCAGCCCACAAAGTCTCCATCGTATTACTTACTGTATCCTGTCTTATTTACATTCCAGACATATGTTGTAATAATATTATACTCCTTAGTAAATACTCATGCACTTGTGACACCGAGTTTTGGGATATTCTAGTTGATGACTACGGATTTGTATATTATTATCACCTTTCATTTCCTTTTTCAGACTACTAGTTATGTATGTACTTGTGATTTTAGAGGTGTAAACCTCCTTAGTTAATTACAATTATGATTTCGAAAATAATAAAATAAATAATTAAGTTGTTAGTTCACTGTTGGATTACCTAATGACAACGTTGGGTGCCATCGTGACCTATATTGGATTTTGGATCGTGACAGCCTTTGAATATTCGAATTCTCCTTGGATCATGGGAGAAAAGTTCGACAAGAATCTAAAGAAAAAGGTTTATTTTGTATGTTTATAATAAATCAAGAATCTTCAGAGAATGTCAATGTTTTGTCTTACAAGTGAGTATTCAATATCCCCTATAACTATGTCTCTTTCTATCTATAAGGGAACATATGCCAAAAAACCCTAATAGCACATATCCAGAGAATATTATCTGGAATATTCTCGTTAAAGTCTTATCCTAAAACTAGCCGTTATTACTCCGTTAAAGGAGAGTGCTTGTCCTCGACCTTGATCTCAGTTGACTCCTCGACCCCGCCCTTCATCTCTTGTTAGATCATTTCGACCTTGAATATGACTTTTGTCGAAGTCATATTGGTGACACATGATAGCTCTTGCAGGCCTTCTTAATGTTGATATAGTTTAAACATAACTAAGATAATATTTGGCCCTCCGCTTGTTGAGGTCGCCCTCGTAGGCGAGTTTGATGAGCAGATAATGTCGTTCATGGTCGAGCTTATCGAACATATAACATGGGTCATAGTCGTTGTAGCGAGCAGGCAATGTGGCTCTTTGTGGGCCGCATATTTCAAAGTGCTTAAATTTCTCGGGTGATTTGTTGGAGACATCTAGTCCAAGAGAGGGGGTGACATCATGACGTCATGCGTCATGATGATGCTTGTTCCTGATGTATTGCATCGATTTGCATGTGACATTTAATGGGATATGCCGTTACGATTTCGGTGCTAGTCATGATGAGTCGTTTTGGGTTTGGTGCGCCTTAAGACAAACATTTCGGATTTGGTGCCTTAATCTCTATAAATAGGGATAGCCAAATCTGAATTTGAAACTTTTACTCCCCCAAACTTTTGAGATTTCAAATTCTCTCTAAACCACTCTTCTCTGTATCTTTGCTCTCTTCCATATCCCAAATTTCCTTCCCAGTTTCCTTCTTTACTTTCTTATAAACATGTCAAACCTATCATCTAATGCTGGTGAAGGGAGTCACGTTGCTCCCTTGGCGGTTGTGTTTCCTACTCACAAGGAGAATGTTGCTGCCATTGTTGAGGATGAAGCCTTTCCGTCGGTGGAGGAGATACTTCCCTGCAACCCAGAAGCCAGGTCTGATCGACACCGATAACTAGACGCGCCACCTAGGAATTTCCTATCGACGATGACATCCAAACAGTTGGCTAAATTTAATGCCAAGTTTGGCCTCCTCAACCACATCGAACTGATCCCCACTGAAGGAGACGAAGTGCATGTTCACTACCCTGGGTACTGCGCTTTATACGCTTACCCCTTCCTTATCGGTTACTCGTTCCCTCTTCTCCCGCTCGTGGAGGATTTTTATCGCCACTACGGCATTTTTCCCGCTCACCGCGCACCTTACGTCTACAAAGTCATCAAGATGTTGACCAAATTTGCCGACATTGCCGGGGTCGAAGTGACGGTGCGGCATTTGGTACACCTGTTCGCCCCTAGCTTCTATAGAGGGACGATGTTAAGCCTTCGCCACTGTGGAGGTAAGTGCTTGGTGGTTAAGATGGACGATAAGGCCAATCACAAATTTTGGCTATATTTCTTTTATGTTAGGACCGAGGATGTCGTGACTAATGTCGACGGCTTCCCTGAGGCTTGGAATTATACACGTGAGTGTAGAGTTTTTTCCCTTTTCATCTTTTACATCTCTTCGCTTATTTAGAGCTAGCTGAATGATTTTTCCTTCCTTGCAGCCAATAACCAACCTCCTCCTCTAGTCGTGTGCATTACCAACTAGCACGAGTAGATTCTCCCTCATGCTCTAGGGATTCGCGACTGGCCGAGCTTCTTTAAGAAGTTCAGACCGGCTCTCCTCTTTGCAGGTAACTTCCTTTTCTTGGCCGTGGCCGTTGAACCTCTTTGTCGTACATTGGCTTGCTCTGCTAACTTATGTGTTTCTTTCTCTCAGGTTTGGCTGTGGGGGGATGGAGGTGTTCTCGAAGGAGCAGGGCGCCTGTTCCCTCATTTAGGAGAAAGGCTGCTACACCTTCGGCTTCTGCCCCCATTGCGACTACTGTACCTTTAATACCTGCCCCCGTCTTGGCTGCTGCGGTCCAAGAATCTGCCTCCGTCCCAACTGCTACTTCTGTTCCTTAGCTGTTTTCCTTGATTGATGAGGATGACGAGGTCTCCCCCGTGATGGGGGTTTAAGTCCTCACAAAAGGAGAGCCGTGGACACCGGGGAGGGGGGAGGGAGATCGAGTCATTGTCGACTCGTTAGGGGACGACTTGGTTCTCAGGGAGACGATAAAGTTTCATATAAGTGAGAATGACGGGGTGAGCACCAAGCCTCATAACTGGAGGAGATGACCGTGGACGTGCCCGTGCATCCCGAGGGGGAGACGATCTTTGTGGGGGCACTTGACGGCGGTCCCGCACTTCTGAGGCAAGAGCAGGGTTCGTCTTCTCAGGTGACAATGGATATTTCTACGCCTGCTGATGTCAGAGGGAAAACTATCATCGAGGAGGGCAACGAGTCGGGTTCTGACATTATTGTGGACGATATGAGAATGATCGATGAGGGGCTCACCTAACTCGAGGTGAGGCTGGAGGGAGGTTCAAGGACTATTATGATCCCAATGGATCAAGATTTGCTTGTTGACACTGAGGATGTAGTTCCTACCCCCGGTCCTCTTTGTTCTGACGTCGAGGGTGAGACCCTCAAGAAGATAAATGACAGTACTCAGTCGAAGAGCATCATCGGCCTCGCTCTCAGGGTAAGTACGACTACTACCTGCCTCTTTCCTTATGCCTTAGCCAATTTTTAAGTTCTAACCTCTTTTCTTTGATTTGTGGATGGTTATTTTGGAAATTGAGAGTGTTCGGAGGGAGAAGAGGCATAAAAAGATTTTTATGAAGTTGAAAGGAAAGTATACCGAGTACTGTAGGAAGTACCAGGAGCTTCGGAATCAGCTTTGTAAGGAAGGTGACATGCGGGCCTTAAGAAGAATTTTTAAATAAGAAAGAAGATGAGCTTATGGAGGCCGTGGAGAAATTTATCATCCTTGAGGGAAAGCTGAGGGCCAATGAAGAGGATCTGGAGCTCAGTAAGGGCGTGGAGGCCCAATGCAACGACCTTCAAGCTCAGGTGGTCCAATTGCAAGTGCAGTTATATGAGTGCCAGTTTCAGATGGAGGCTCTTAGGAGTTAAATTGCCGAGAAGCAGGAGGAGCTTGAGCAGGCAGAGTCTTATCGGTTGGATGCTCGGAGGAAGGTGGAGATCCTTGAGCTGGCAAACAGAACTCTTCATTCTGAGTGGGAGAATGACCTGTCAACGGCAAAGGCTAAGGAGGACTTGCTTGAGGAGAGGATCGGGGAGCTAGACAGGGAAACCTCCGAGCTTTATGATCGAGTTGCCGCTCTAGAGGTCGAGAAAACCCAACTGCTTACGCGACCTTCTTCTTCCAATGCTTCTGATTTCAACCAACGTCCCTCGGGAGTTATACAAAGAGTGGATCCATGTTGAGGCCCGACTGGATGTGTTTTGAGATTTGCATGAAATGGGCTCCGTTTTTGAGGTGGCCCTTGATGATGCTCGGGTTAAGGCTTACGAAGCTCGGCTTGCTTGTAGCTATGACCCTGCTACGCCTCGACCTGGTGAGGACGATGAGGAAGAGGTCATAGATAGGCTTGAGGAGAACGCCTGGTATGATTTTGTTTACCCTTAGAGAGAGGATGTAGAGGATGCTGGTGGCCGAGACGGTGATGGTATCGGTGGTCAGGGTGGTGACGTCTTTGAAGACCGAGCTGGCGAGGGTGCTCGAGGCCGTGATGACGATGGCCAGTGGTTTTCTTTTAACTTTGATGTGTATTTTTTCCGGCGTCTTCAAGAGCTTTGTAAAAAAACTCCTTATTTAAGTATGAAATATCAAAGTTTTTCCTTGTGCCTTCTTCCATTCCTGTGGTTTGTTTCTGTACTTGTATATTTTTTGCTTTTGTTGTCTGCACGTTTTGCTTTTTGTTCTTTTTGTTGTTGTTGCCTTCGGGATGATCATGGCCTTTGAGCCGAATAGCCTTGGGACATATTAGTCCTTTTATGTAGGTCCATGTTTCTTAGTTAGAGTGTGGCCGAGGGCCGGTAGGTGTTGTTCCAATTTGGTCAATCTTAACCTTTTATTAAGTCGTGGCCAAGGGCCGGTAGGTGTTTATTCGAGCGTGATCGAACTTAACCTCCTATTTAAGTTGCAGCCTTGGGCCAGTAGGTGTTTATTTGAGATTTCGTCGAACTTAACCTTTCGTTAAGTCGCAGCCGAGGGCCGGCAGGTGGCGTTCGAACTTGGTCAAACTTAACCTTTCGTTATGTCGTGGCCGAGAGTCGGTAGGTGTTGTTCGAACTTGGTCGAACTTAACCTTTCATTAAGTCGCGACCGAGGGGCGGTAGGTGTTGTTCGAACTTGGTCAAAATTAACCTTTCGTTAAAGAAATTTAGATAAATGTGAGTTTCTATTACTTTGACGTTGCTGCTCTGATTACATAATTGGAGAAAGTTACAAACTTTGGGCGTTGGCTAGTATTCTAGTCCTAGTCCCGGTATATCTAGTCCCTTCATTGTTCGACTTGGAGAATCTTGAGGAGTCAGGCAATAAAAAAGAAATCAGTCCATTCTTCATATACTTCGACTCAAAGTGTCCCTCTCGTCGCCTCGTTAAAAACCTCCTTGAGAAAACCCTAATAGGACAAAACTCAAGTGAGGGAAAAAGAGTACGACTTGGGGGGCATTTCTCATTTTTTAGAAGTTGAAGTATTTGCGGTGGCTGGTATTCCAATTGTTTGGTAACTGTTTTCCTTCCATTGTCTCGAGTTGGAACGAACCCTTGTTTGTTTTGCCTATAATTTTGTACGGGCCGTCCCAGTTAGTTCCCAATTTGCCTTCTCGTGGATCTCTGCTTGCTTGGGTTTTGGCTTTGAGTATCTAGTCCTCGACTTTGAGTAGTCAGACCTTTGCCCTTTTGTTGTAGTAACGTTCTGCATTATGTTTTTCGGCGACCATCCTTATGTATGCCACATCTCTTTGTTCGTCGATCTCATCGAGGTGTTGTCTTCTACTCTTGTCATTGTTGGTGCCGCTTTTATGGGAGTACCTTAGGTTGGGCTCTTCGACCTCGACTGGTATAACTTCTTCTGTTCCGTAAACCAGAGAATAGGGGGTCTCTCATGTGCTTGTATTCGGGGTGGTTCTGTATGCCCACAATACTTCTAGGAGTATTTTCGACCACAGTCCCTTGGCTTCTTCAATTTATTTCTTCATGATGTTTAATATGGACTTATTGGAGGATTCTGCTGCCCGTTGGCCGCTAGGTGATAAGGGGTTGAAAGTATCCTCTTAATATGCTAATAAATGGCCATTGAGAGGTGGCTGAATGAAAGTGTTCACCCACATGGTGGATTATTGGGGCGTATTTCTGACATTGTTCGCATTTCTTCACAAACTCTAAGGCGTCTTTCTTAATGGTGGGCAAGTAGTACCCGGCCCGTATGAGGAACCTAGCGAGTGCTCAATCACCAGAATGAGTGCTGCAGTGGCCTTCATGGACTTCCTTGGGAACGTGTTGGGTTTGGTTGGGACCCAAACACTTCGCCAGGGGGACTCCATATGTTCTCTTGTACAAGTCGTTATGAAGGAGGCTGTATCTGGCCGCTTGCATTCTTAGCTTTTTAGCTTCCTTTTTGTCGTTTTGGAGGGTGCCGTCCTACAAGTAGGTAATAATACAATTGCGCCAGTCCCAAGTTAAACTTACAGATTTTACCTCGATTTTGTCTAGTGACGAGTTGAGGATGTGTACTACACTTTTATCCCCGGTTATGATGTTTTTGGTGGCTGTGGCTAATTTGGCGAGGCCGTCTGCTTCGATATTCTAGGATCGCGGGATCTGGTCGAACTAGCATTTATCGAAATTTGGTAGCAACTTACAGATCCCGGATTGATATTTTTGTAACCTCTATTCTTTAATTTGGAAAGTCCCTATGACTTGGTTGACTATGAGCTGAAAATCACAACAGAGTTTCTGCCACTTCGCTCCATATCTGAGTTCTAGCCTTAGCCCTGCGATTACGGCCTCATATTCGGCCTCGTTGTTAGTCATATCTGGGCATCTTATGGATTGGTGAATTACTTCGCTAGTAAGGACCTCGAGTACGAGTCCTAGTCCAGATCCAGATGCATTGGATGCACCGTCGGTGTACAGGACCCAGGGGTCTTATGTTTGAAGAGAAGCTTGAGCGACTTCCTTCTTGGCCTCGGGCATATTTTTGTGCTAAAGTCTACGATGAAGTCAGCGAGCACTTGTCACTTTATCTTTGTTCGAAGCTGGTATGTGATATCGCGCTCACTTAGCTCGATGGAACATTTGGCTAGCCTCCCCGACAGCTCGAGTTTATGTAAAATGCTTCTTAGAGGAAAAATGGTAACGATCGAGATAGGGTGGCACTGAAAATAGGGTCTAAGATTTCGTAAAGCTACGACCAGTGCCAGGGCCAATTTCTCGAGGTGTGGGTACCTCATCTCGGCATCGACAATTATTTTACTAATGTAATAAATAGGAGATTGTGTACCTTTGTTTTCTTGAATCAGGACTGCACTTACTACTACTTCAGAGACGCGAGGTAGATGAGGAAGTGTTCCCCGGGCTCAGGCTTCGATATTAGAGGCGGTGATGATAGATATGCCTTTAGCTCTCGCAGAGCTTGTACACACTCAGGTGTCCACTTGAAGGCGTTATCCTTTTTGAGTGCACCAAAAAATCTATGAATCTATCAGACAACCGTGAGATAAATCTTGATAGAGCGACGATTCGACTAGTCAACCTATGGACTTGCTTCTTTGTAGTCAGTTGCTCAGGTATCCCGGTGATTGCCTTGATTTGATCTAGGTTGACTTCAATCCCTCGCTGTGATACTAAGAAACCCAAATATTTTCCCAAGGCTACGCCAAATGTGTATTTTTCTGGGTATAGTCTCATCCCATATCGTCTTAGTATGTCGAAAGCTTCCCTCAAGTGGTCGATATGGTCTTACGCCCTCACGGATTTGACCAGCATGTTGTCGATATATACCTTCATGGACTTGCCGAGTTGGTCTTTGAACATTCTTGTGACCAATCTCTAATAGGTGGCCCCTGCATTCTTCAACCTAAACGACATGACCTTATAACAATATGTTCTTCTGTGGGTGATGAACATGGTTTTCTCCTGGTCCTCTTCTTCAATGAGTATTTGGTTATAACCCGAGTATGCGTCAAGGAAACTAAGCAGCTTGTTCCCAGCCGTTGCATCGATGAGTTGGTCGATATGTGGCAATGTGAATGAATCTTTCGGGCATGCTTTGTTTAGGTCTATGAAGTCTACACATATCCTCCATTTCCTATTTTTCTTTTTGACCATCACTATGTTGGCTATCCACTTGGGGTACTTCGACTCCCTGATGGAGCCATTTTCTAATAGCATTTCTACCTCCTCATGGATGGCATCATTGATGGTGGGGTTGAATTTTTGTCGCACCTGCCTTACAGAGGGATAGAAAGGGTCGACGTTCAATTTGTGTGTGGTGATCTCCTTGGGGATGCCTGGCATATCTGCATGGTTGAAAGCAAACAAATCTGTGTTAGTTATTAAGAATTGACTAAATTTACCAGGTTCTTGTAGTTTGCAGCCGATGTAGGCTTTTTTACTAGGGCCGCTGAGGTCTAAGTGAACGGGGTCGAGGTTCTCTATAGTTGAGTCTGCGGCTTCGACTGTTTTGGGGTCCATGATGACATCCCTGGCTTCTTCTCTTGGCGACCTCGACCTTACTGATTGCTATGCTTCTTTTTCCTTATCTTTCTTTTGTTGAATTGTCGTGCTATCCATGGCGATGCGGTAGTATTCCCGGGATGTGCGATGTTTCCCTCGTATGCTGTATATTCCCCAAGGTGTTGGAAACTTGATCACTTGGTATAAACTAGAGGGGACGACTCTCATATGATGTATCCATGGTCTTCCTACTATGGCGTTGTATGCGGTGGCATGGTCCATGATGTGGAATGTTGTTTCTAGAGTTATGCCACTGGCAAGGATGGGGAGTGTGATTTCTCCCGATGTTCGTTCAACTGCATTGTTAAAACCGGTTAGTGTGATGTAGCGTGGCAGTATCTTGTCCTCGACTCTCATCTGGGCGAGGACTCGGGAATGGATAATGCACGCTCCACTCCCATCATCTACCATGATACATTTAACATCAATATCTAAAATTTGTAAAGTAACGATTAGAGCATCGTTGTGAGGAAAAGTCAAACCGTCGGCATCTGACTCATCGAAGATGATACTTTCTTCGAGTTTGTCATACCGTTCGTGTGTGATCGATCTTTTGAGCTTGTGAGTGGCAGTGAACTTGACGTTGTTGATGGAGACGTCATTGCTACTACCAATAATCATATTGATGGTGCTAGCCGGTGAGGCAGTTTTGACGGGCCTTGACGTTCTCGACCCCTGGCGAAGGTGCTCCTTCCTTTGTCGCTCAGCAGCTCTTTGAGGTGCCCTTGTTGAAACATGTTCACTACCCTTTTCCTTAGGGCGATGCAATCTTCTATTTTGTGTTTGCATTCCTGGTGGAACTTGCAGAGGGCGTCGGATTTCCTAGTACTCGTTTCGGACCTCATCTTTGGCGGCCACTTCACCTTTGTTTAGAGTTTCTCCAGAGCGTAGACTATCTCTGTAGGCGAAACACAAAAATTATGAGCAGATAACAAGGGGGGCATACATTTCTCGTTCCTGTGAGTCCTCGTCCTCGACCTAGATGGGCCATCATCATAGCAGAAGGAAGTAGGGGTGGGGGACCTGACATAAGGTTGATGTCGATCCCTGTTTGGTTGTAAGATTGGGTGATCCCTCCTCATGTTATCTCTTTGTTCGTTCCTGGACTCAGTTTGTACTGAGATGAGCCGTCGAGTTGGTCCGTTGAGGTCGTCATCATCTGCTCATACTTTAGCACAATAGGCATGATGGATTTTATCCCAAGTGGTTGGAGGGTATTTGGCTCAGCAGCTTTCTGGTCGCTCTTGAACCATCTCTACTCAACCCATTCTAAAAGGCTGCGACTGCCATCCCTTCGGACACATTTGGTAAGGTCATCATGACCCTGTTGAATCGGGCGAGGAAGTCCCTCAGTCCCTCTCCTAGGGATTGCTTGATAGCTAAGATGTCGTTTACTCTTGTTTCGGCTTTCTTGTCCCCGGCATGTGCCGTCATGAACGTATCGGCAATTTCTTCGAACGTTTCTATGGAGTGGGCTGGTAGCTGTGAATACCATGTTAATGCCCCTCCACTGAGGGTTTCGCCGTATTGCTTCAGCAAAATAGAGGATACCTGTTCCTAGGTGAGGTCGTTGCCCTTCACGACGGTGACGTAATGAGTCACGTGGTCTTCGAGGTCGGTTGTCCCAACGTATATCCTGAGATATGGTGACATTTTGAAGGTCTTTGGTATGCATGTGGGGCCGCTTCCTCGCTATACAGCTGTTCTCCGAACCTACCGACATCCCTTTTCGGCAATAGCTTAGGGACGCCTGGTATCTTGTCAACTCGTTCCTAGTGTTCTTTCATTTGGTCTTTGAGTGTTTTGTTCTCATTCTCCATTTCTTCCATTCTTTTCAAAACAGCAGCGAGGACGCTGTCACCTGCACTGTCAGTAATATTGTGAGTTATACTTGGCATTGAAGAGTTTGGTTGGTTGCCCTGTTCGTCTCCTCGCTGTATCGTGTGGGCTCTTATGATTTCTATAGTCGTGAATGGAGCTTGTTTGCTGAGCACTCTTACTAAGGTATCGGTCAGCCATGCTTCGAGGAGTTTTTTCATGGAAGGCGGTGTCCCTTCTCCAGTAGACAGGAAGCTCCTTTACCATTTAGTTTCATTGTGCTGCAGTGATGGGGAGGCGACCTCTCGCGCTTGGGGGAGGCAGTGGGTGTCACATCATTGCCCAGTCTTTCATAACTTTCGTTGATAACATCCATAAGGTTACTGGGGATGTCACCTATTGTCGTCATTCCGTTTCCTTTGTTTCCTGCCATGGAAATTTCTGTACGAGCAGAAAGGAGAAAAGCTTTGCGGCTTGTTAGGTTAGCAAATAATGTGGGTTGTAGATCTAATGGAAACTAAAATATTAGCTAAGAAAATTCCCATACACGGCGCCAAACTGTTTGATCCAAAATTTAGGTTTAGGTTTAAACAATTAGATATTCTAGTAAAACAGAGTTAATCTTAGCCAATATTAATATCCAAAAGATGTGTTAACTGATTTAGTGTGGCAAGATAATACAGGTATGATCTAATAGCAATAAATGATGACAACACTGTAATATTCAATGATCCAAAAATGAAGGAGATAGCATTTAATAGCAATAAATAGCAAAGAATAGCATTTAAGTAAATAAAGGCATGTGAGTCACCCGAAAAAGGTGAGATTTTTTGGTATTTTTTCTGACAATGATGAATGATTGATGAGGCTTTGAATATTCGGATTCTCCCTGGATCCTGGGAGAAAAGTTAGACAAGAATCTCAAGAAAAAGTTATATTTTATATGTGTATAATAAAGCAAGAATCTTCATAGAATATCAATGTGTTGTCTTACAAGTGAGTGTTCAATATCCCCTATAACTATGTCTCTTTCTATTTATAAGGGAACATCTGCCAAAAAAACCCTAATAGTACAGATCCAGTGAATATTCTCTTTAAAGTTTTATCCTAAAACTAGCCGTTATTACTCTGTTTAAGGAGAGTGCTCGTCCTCGACCTTGATCTTCGTAGACTCCTCGACCCCGCCCTTCATATCTTGTTAGATCACTTCGACCTTGAATATGCCTTTTGTCGAAGTCATATTGGTGATACGTGGTAGCTCTTGCAGACCTTCTTAATGTTGATATGGTTTAAACACAACTAAGATAATTTTTGGCCTATACAACAGACAGATAGTGCAATGTTATTAAAAAATGCAGGGTATAATTGAAAACAAAATTTTATATAATTTTAAACCAAACATAAGTTTTAAATTAGACACCACACATATAATTTTTAATACAACAAATCAAATTCTAAATAAAAATAATTTTATTTTATAATTTCTGCCTTACTAATCTATGTATTATTAATCAACACGTACTCTTATTCTTATTCTTAAACCAAACGACCCACTTATAGCTTATGAAAACTTCACCACAACTGACAGGTTTGGCCCTATAAGTGGGCTGGCCTTTAAACATTATTCTCATTTTTTAAAGTATTCAGAAGATGACCCCAGACGCCATACACCTTATTGCTTAGATTAATAAATTTTTCTACCAAATTAGTAGATTTTATGCTATATTTGCTTTACCTATATTATTAATTATTCATAAATTCTATCCGGTTGGCATGACTTTGTGGTTGTTTAATTATTCACCAAACTCTATCATATTGGCATGACTTTGTGTTTACTGCATTCGACCTATTTGTTAGATTATTCACAAATTCTATCTAGTTGACATGATTTTTTGCTTGTTTAATTGCTTACCAAACTCAACCAGATTGGCATGATTTTGTGTTATCTACAATTGACCTATCTGTTAAATTATTCACAAACATCTAAACTATCAGTCATGAAAGGGATAGCAGTTTGGATAAAGCTACTCAAATTGGGTCTAATGATGGGGCACTTCTAAACCATATTTTGCTGCATATTTGCAAGCAGAACTATCATCTATGATTGAGTGTGTCGAATCGGTAGAGATTAGACAAAGGATTCATCTAGGTAAGTCGGCAGTGTACTTCAACGCAGAAGATTCCTTTTTGAATCTATAGACTTACCTTGATTGAGATATTTTATAGGGGAAGCCTTCGATGGATGCTATTAGAAAGGCTTTTATTAGACAATATCATTTGAAAGGGTCGGTAAAAATTGCTTATTTTGGTTTTCAATATGTTTACATTGATTTCCTAATGAGGTCGATCACATTCACATCCAAAGTAAGAAATTTCGGGATATTGATGGAAATCCTATGAAGATTATGTTGTGAAATCCCGATTTCAATCCAGACATAAAAACATCAATTGTACCATTATGGATTCTTATACGCCAGCTGCTTTGGCATTTGTTCACATGAGGAATTGTGTCGAGGATGGTTCAATCTGGAGGGGTCGCCATTGCACCTAACAGCGCAACATATTCTTAGTCCAGAGAAATTATTGCAAAAATTAAAGTGGAGATTGATTTACTTAAACCAAAACTAGACAAAATATGATTAGGCTTCAACAAGTTGTAACGAGATGAGGATAACGTATGACTTGATATAGAGTATGAGAGGGTGCATGTTGTCTGTATTGCAAAATACAAGGTCATGTGGAAAGTCACTATAGAAATGAAATTAGAGAAGATAGGGTAAAAAAGAACAGGGAGGAAAGACTCAAGATAGAGAAAATCAATCAAAAACAGGATGTACCTTCAACAAGAGTAGTGATACATAATAAAAAGGAGGATTTCCAAAAGTTGGCTCGACGAAAATTTACAAAAACTGAGTTTGTGCTAAAACTATATCAACAAGCAGGAAAGGATCAGAAAACTGATCAGCAAAAGGAAAGAAGCTCACAGACAAATAAAAAAAATGGTGGCATTGTTATTAGAGAGCCATGCATACTACAGAGAGAAGTAGTGAAAGAAGTTTCTTGAAAAGGAAAAAAACTGAAAAAGAAGAACCAAAGGCAATACGTGAAGAATAAATGGAGGTGTAACGACCCGGCCAGTCGTTTTGAGATTTGTAGCCTAATTCCTCTATTTAGTGCTCAATTTATGCTTTACAGTTATTATGTGACTTGATGGGGTGATTAGTTTGGGTCCGGTGAGGTTTTAGGAATGAATTGGAACACTTAGTTCCAAGGTTTAAAGTTTAAGTTGAAATAGTGATCGGATGTTGACTTATGTGTAAACGACCCCAGAATAGAGTTTTGATGATTCCAATAGCTCCGTATGGTATTTTTGGACTTAGGAACATGTCCGAAAAATATTTTGGAAGTCCGTAGTGGAATTTGGCTTCAAATGGCGAAAGTTGAATTTTTGGGGAATTTGACCGGGGAGTTGACTTTTTGATATCGGAGTCGGAATTCAGTTCTAAAACTTTTCATAGATCCGTTGTGTCATTTATCACTTGTCTGCAAAATTTGAGGCCAATCGGAATTGATTTGATAAGTTTTGGCATCGAATGTAGAAGTTGGAAATTCTTAAGTTCCTTAAGCTTGAATTGGGGTATGATTCGTGGTTTTAGCGTTGTTTTATGGGATTTGAGGCTTCAACTATGTTCGTATGATGTTTTATTACTTGTTGGTGTATTTGGTTGAGGTCCCGAGGGTCTCGGGTGAGTTTCGGATGGTTAACGGATCAAAATTTAGACTTAAACAGCTGCTGGAATTTTTCTGCTGGAAAATCGAGGCTGGAAAAATCGAGGCCGGAAAAATCGAGGCTGGAAACCGAGGCTGAAAATCGAGATCAGGAAATCGATGGCAGGAAATCAAGGGCAGCGCCTGGACAAAAACTTTAAGTTAAAGAATTGGGACTTCGTCCCATTTTCCATTTTTGACAAATTGGAGCTTGGGGAGAGGCGATTTTTGAGAGATTTTTAAGGAAAAATATCGGGATAAGTGATTCTAACTCGGATTTGGTTAATATACATGAATATATCATTGTTTTCATCATTTAATTAGTGTTTTGAGATGGAAATTTAAGAAAAATGAGGAAGAGTTCTTGGACTAGCATTTTGAGATTTTGAATGGGATTTTGTTATCGGATTTGAGTAAATTTGGTATGGTTAGACTCGTGAGTGAATGGTCTTTCGGGTTTTATGATTTTTTTCGGATTTCGAGAGGTGGGCTCGGGGGCCGGGTTTGAGCCGATTTCGGATTTTTGGCTATAATTTCGTATTTTCTTGTGGAATTGATTCCTTTTGCCTATATTGATTGTACTGTACGGCTTGTTGCTAGATTAGGGATGTCTGGGGACCAATTCATGAGGCAAGGGCATAGAAGAGTAAGAGATTACGCAGTTTTGAGGTAAGTAACACTTCTAAACTTGGTTCTGAGGGTATAAATCCCTGAATTTCGTGTTGTATGAATTGTTTGGAGATAACGCACATGCTAGGTGACGGGCGTGTGCGCGTGCATCATGAAAATTGTGACTTAAATTTATTTCCATGGAGTTGCATAATTAAATAAATGACATTATCCGTATATCCTCCATATGTTAGATAAATTGCGCTGAAACTCATATCAAAGATCATGTTTACGCTACACACCGATATATTTTTGGGACCCATATGGGTCGTATTGTTGTTGCATTATTGTTTAAATTACAATTTTTATACTCAGTCACATCTATCACTTGCATATCATATCTCAGTCTCTGTTGTCATTCATTGATACTTCATATCATCATGTCGGGTTGATTCTTCATGTTATTGAGAGCCCGAGAGACTGGAGATTCTGAGTGATACTTATGTTTATTTATTTATGCTTGGATCTGGCTATTATAGCGCTTGGGCTGAAGGAGCCCCTCTGGAGTCTGCACCCCCACAGTGAGTGTAGTTGGTATATATATATATATCTGGGATGGATCTTCCCTGGGCATGGATCTTGCCATAGATATATATTGAGGGATGGACCTTCCAAGGGCATGGATCTTGCCCGAAGCATTTATATTGAGGGATGGATTTTTCCTGGATATGGATCTTGTCCGAATCATTGATATTCGGGGATGGATCTTCCCCTGGGTTGGATTGGCCTTATACAGTACTGAGTGACTGACTGTTAGTTGATGGATATACATATATATTTAGGATGGATCTTTCCTGAGCTTGATTGGCCATATACAGTACTAAGTGATTAAGTATTTTAGATTGTGAGTACAAAGAGTTTTCACTAAGGTGCATCACATACAGTGTGTACATTGGCATGTAGATACAAAGATGTCATATTCCTCATATTGTTCAGAACTGATCTATTTTATTTGTACTGAGAGTAGTTGTTAAACTTGATAGTATGCCTACATTTCTGTATTGTTATTTCTATACTGGACTGTAGCTGCTGAGCTCGTCACTACTTTCAGTCCAAAGGTTAGTCTTGTTACTTATTGAGTTGGTTGTACTCATACTACACTCTGCACCTTATGTGCAGATCCATGTGCTTCCGGACACGGCGACTGTTAGACCTCAGTGTGTTACCAGTTAGAGACTATCAAGGTAGCTGCTTGGCGTCCGCTGACCTTATCTATCTTTCCTTCAGTTATTGTACTGTTCTAATACTTTCAGACATTGTTTTATCAGTCAGACTTTGTATTCATATTAGATGCTCATGTACTCAGTGACACCGGGTTTTGGGAGTGTTTATCTCTGTATTTTTGAGATTTCTTCCGCTGAATTTAAATATTATGTTTCAAACTTAAAAGATATGGTGGTTTATGGAAATTGTCAGCTTGCCTAGTAGTGAGATAAACGCCATCACGACAGGTGATATTTTGGGTCGTGACAAGTTGGTATCAGAGCCTAGGTTACATAGGTTTCACGAGTCATGAGAAGGTTTAGTAGAGTCTTGCGGATCAGTACGGAGACATCTGTACTCAGCTTCGAGAGGCTACAGAACCCTTTGGAATATTTCTCCTTCTTGCAATTTTGTCGTGCGAATTTGTTGATTCCGAAAACTAAATTTTTGTTATTCTATTCTCTCACAGATGGTGAGGACACATACTACCGGATCGGACGGCCAGCCACCAGTTAGGGCCGCGAGAGGCCGGGGCCGTGGCCGAGGTAGAGGTCGAGGTGTAGCTCGTACAGCAGTTGGAACAGAACCTGTAGCACCACCAGTTGCTCCAGCTCAAAAGCAGATTCCAGATATAGCTGAGCCGACAGGACCAGCTCAGGCACCAGCTGTGCCCATTGTGATTCCAAGACTTCATGAGGCTCTGGCCCAGATATTGACAGTTTGCATTGGCCTTGCTCAGGTGGTTTCGGCTCAGGCCGTACCTACCACTTCTCAGGCCGGGGGAGTACTTATACCCCTGTTGCCCGAACCCCAGATCAGGTAGTGCAGGGACTTCAGATACCGAGGGCACTACCAGTCTAGCCGGTTGTAGCTGCTCAGGCCTCGGTAGTCCCTGTTATGGCAGATGATGAGCAGAGTAGACTTGAGAGATTTGGGAGGCTTCTACCTCCATCATTTAGTGGTGCTAAGTCAGAGGATGCTCAGGGTTTTTTTGGATAAGTGCCAGCGGATGCTTTGGACAGCGGGTATTCTGGAGACCAGTGGGGTCTCGTTCACTACTTTTTAGTTTTCTGGGGCTACTTTCAGATGGTGGGAGGCTAATAAGAGGTGTAGGCTGGTCGGTGCAGTACCATTTTCATGGCAGGAGTTCTCCGTTCTCTTTTTGGAGAAGTTTGTGCCGCAATCTCACAGAGAGGAGCTACACAGGAATTTTGAGCAGTTACGTCAAGATGGCATATCTGTGACGCTGTACGAGATGAGATTTTTGGAGTTGGCTCGTCACGTAGTTTGGTTGGTTCCCACTGATATGGAGAGGATTAGGAGGTTCATTGATGGCCTCACATATCAGATATGTTTACTTATGACTAGGGAGAGAGTATCTGGTGCCACTTTTGACGAGGTGGTTGACATTGCTCGGCAGATAGAGGTGGTCCGTAGCCAGGAGCGTGGTGAGAGGGAGGCCAAGAGGCCTCGAGGTTCGGGCGGTTGCCGTGGGGTACCTTCTGGAGGGCAGTCCTACTACAGCAGGGGTCGTCCTTACAGACACGCTCAGACGAGTCGTCCAGTTCACTGTGGTGCATCATCCAGGCATGATTCATACAGTTCTCATCAGGGTCAGTCATCTCTCAGTGCACTTCTAGCCCAGAGTATGCCCCGTGCTCTTTCAGTTTAGGGATCATCTGTACCAGGTTCTTCTGGTAGTTATTTTGGTTCTCGAGGTCCGCCTCAGAACTTACCAGTCTTTTTAGATAGGGGTTGCTTTGAGTGTGGAGACTTGGGCTACATAAAGAGATATTGTCCCTGCTTTATGCGAGGTTCAGTTCAGCAGAGGAGTCATGTTACGACTTCTGCACCAGTAGCTCCACCACCTGCCCAGCCAGCTCGGGGTGAGGCTCAGTTAGCTAGGGGTTGCCTAAGAGGGGGAGGCCGATCAGGTGGCGATCAGGCCCGATTCTATGCTTTTCCTGCAAGACCAGATGTTGTTGCTTCGAATGCAGTGATCACAGGTATTGTCTTAGTGTGCCACAGGGATGCTTCTATATTATTTGACCTTGGTTTCACTTATTTGTATGTATCATTGTATTTTACTCATTACCTAGATATACCCCGTGAGTCCTTAGTTTCACGGTCATGTGTATATCGGTCGTGTGTGGTAACTATTGGGGGACTGGAGACTAGAGTTGATCTCTTATTGCTCAGTATGATTGATTTTAATGTAATCTTGAGTATGGATTGGTTGTCTCCATGTCATGCTATTCTGGACTGTCATGCAAAAACTACGTTGGCGATACCAGGGTTGCCGAAGGTCGAATGGAGAGGTTCTCTAGGTTATGTTCCCAGCAGGGTGATTTCTTATTTGAAGGCCCAACGTATGGTTAGGAAGGGGTGTTTGTCATATTTGGCCTTTGTGAGAGATGTTGATCCAGATACTCCTCCTGTTTATTCAGTACCAGTAGTGCGAGACTTTTCGGATGTATTTCCTGAAGACCTGCCGGGTATGCCACCCTACAGGGATATTGATTTTGGTATTGATTTGGTGCCGGGCACTCAGCCCATTTCTATTCCTTTGTATCGTATGTCACCAGCTGAGTTGAAAGAGTTAAAAGAGCAACTTTAGGAACTCCTTGATAAGGGGTTTATTAGGCCTAGTGTGTCACGTTGGGGTGCACCGGTTTTGTTTGTGAAAAAGAAAGAAGGTACTATGTGGATGTGCATTGATTATAGGCAACTAAACAAGGTTACAATCAAGAATAAATATTCCTTGCCGCGTATTGATGACGTATTTGACCAGTTTCAGGGAGCGAGGGTATTCTCCAAAATCGATTTGAGATATGGGTATCACCAGTTGAAAATTCGGGATTCGGATATTCTAAAGATGGCATTCAGGACTCGTTATGGCGACTATGAATTTCTCGTGATATCTTTTGGGCTGACCAATGCCCCAGCAGCATTTATGCACTTGATGAATAGTGTATTCCAGCCATATCTTGATTCATTCGTCGTAGTATTTATTGATGATATCCTGGTGTACTCACGTAGCTAGAAGGAGCATGTGCAACACTTGGGTATTTTATTACAGAGGCTGAGAGAGGAGAGACTTTATGCCAAATTCTCTAAGTGTGAGTTCTGGCTTACTTCAGTGGCATTCTTAGGACATATAGTGTCCAGTGAAGGAATTAAGGTAGATCCGAATAAGATAAAGGCAGTTCAGAATTGGCCCAGGCCATCTTCAGCTACTGAGATTCGGAGTTTTCTTGTCTTGGCCAGCTATTATCATTGCTACGTGGAGGGTTTCTCGTCTATTGCGGTGCCTATAACGAAACTGACCCAGAAAGGTGCTCCGTTCAGGTGGTCGGATGAGTGTGAAGAGAGCTTTCAGAATCTCAAGACAACTTTGACTACAACCCCAGTATTGGTGTTGCCTACAGGTTCAGGGTCTTATACTATGTATTGTGATGCATCGTGTATTGGTCTCGGCGCAGTGCTGATGCAAGACGGTAGGATGATTGACTATGCGTCCAGATAGTTAAAGGTACATGAGAAGAATTATCCGGTCCACGACCTTGAGTTAGCAGCTATTGTTCATGCCTTGATGATTTGGCGACATTATTTGTACGGTGACTATTTTGAGGTTTATACCGATCACCAAAGTCTACAACATTTGTTTAATCAAAAGGATCTTAATTTGCGACAACGAAGGTGGTTGGAGTTGCTTAAGGATTATGATATCACCATTCTCTATCATCCCGGAATAGCCAATGTGGTGGCCGATGCCTTGAGTCGTAAGGTAGAGAGTTTGGGCAGCTTAGCATACTTACCGGTAACAGAGAGGCCTTTAACCTTAGATGTTCTGGCCTTGGCCAACCAGTTTGTCAGATTGGAAATTTTTTTGAGCCGAGCCGAGTTTTGGCTTATGTGGTTTCTGAATCTTCTCTTTATGATTGCATCAGAAAATGTCAGTATGATGACCCTCATCTGCTTGTCCTTAAGGACACAGTTTAGCATGGTGATGCCAAAGAAGTCCTAATTGGAGATGACGGTATATTGTGGATGCAGGGTAGGCTATGTGTGCCTAATGTAGATGGTTTGTGTGGGTTGATTCTCTAAGAGGCTCACAGTTCGCGGTACTCCATTCATCCAGGTGCTGCGAAGATGTATAAGGATTTGAGGCAGCACTATTAGTAGAGGCGAATGAAGAAAGATATAGTTGGGTTTGTAGCTCGGTGTTTAAATTGTCAAAAGGTGAAGTACAAGCATCAGAGATCGGGCAGATTGCTTCAGAGACTTGAAATTCTAGAGTGGAAGTGGGAGCGTATTACCATGGACTTCGTAGTTGGTCTTCTACGGACTTTGAGAAAGTTTGATGCTGTTTGGGTGATTGTAGATCAGTTGACCAAGTTAGCCCATTTCATTCCTGTGGTTACTACTTACTCTTCGGAGCAGCTGGCTCAGGTTTACATTCGCGAAATTGTCAGGCTTCATGGCGTAGTGGTATCTATCATATCTGACCGTGGTACGCAATTTACATCACGGTTTTGGAGAGCTGTACAACGAGAGTTGGGTACTCGTGTGGAGTTGAGTACAACATTTCACCCTCAAACGGACGAACAGTCCGAGCGCACTATCCAGATATTGGAGGATATGCTTAGTGCGTATGTGACTAATTTTGTGGGGGTGCTTGGGATCAGTTCTTGCCACTTGCGTAGTTTGTTTACAACAACAGCTACCAGTCGAGCATTCAGATGGATCTGTATGAGGCTATATGGGAGGCAATACTGGTCTCTAGTGGGTTGGTTTGAACCGGGTGAGGCTAGACTATTGGGAATAGACTTGGTTCAGGATGCTTTGGAAAAGGTTAAATTGATTCAGGATCGACTTCGTACAGCCGAATCTAGACAGAAAAGTGATACGGATCGAAAGGTTTGTGATGTTGCATTCATGGTTGGTGAGTGGGTCTTTCTCTGGGTTTCGCCTATGAAGGGTGTTATGAGATTTGGGAAGAAGGGCAAGTTGAGCCCTAGGTATATTGGGCCTTTTGAGATTCTTGAAAGAATTAGAGAGGTGGCTTATAGACTTGCACTATCACCTAATCTCTCTGCAGTTTATCCAGTGTTCCATGTTTCCATGCTCCGAAAGTATTACAGCGATCCATCTCATATATTAGACTTCAGCTCAGTCCAG
Source organism: Nicotiana tomentosiformis (assembly GCF_000390325.3). Taxonomy (NCBI): domain Eukaryota; kingdom Viridiplantae; phylum Streptophyta; class Magnoliopsida; order Solanales; family Solanaceae; genus Nicotiana; species Nicotiana tomentosiformis. Next base: position 62,978,358 of record NC_090823.1, read on the forward strand.
TTGGATAAGGATCTATCTTACGCTGAGGAGCCAGTGGCCATTTTGAACAGACAGGTTAGAAAGCTAAGATCGAAGAGCATTGCTTCGGTAAAAGTACAGTGAAAGGGTTATCCCGTTGAGGAGGCGACTTAGGAGACCGAGCATGATATGCGTAGCTGTTATCCTCATCTTTTCAAAACTTTAGGTATAATTCTAAACCCATTCGAGGACAAACGTTTGTTTAAGAGGTGGAGGATGTAACAACCCGGCCAGTCGTTTTGAGAGTTGTAGCCCCATTCCCCTATTTACTGCTCAATTTATGCTTCACAGTTGTTATGTGACTTGCCGGGGTGATTAGGTTGGGTCCAGTGAGGTTTTAGGAATGAATTGGAACATATAGTTCCAAGGTTTAAAGTTTAAGTTGAAATAGTGACCGGATATCGACTTATGTGTAAACGACCCTGGAATAGAGTTTTGATGATTCCAATAGATCTGTATGGTGATTTTTGGACTTAGGAGTGTGTCCGGAAAATATTTTGGAAGCCCGTAGTAGAATTTGGCTTGAAATGGCGAAAGTTGAATTTTTGGGAAGTTTGACCGGGGAGTTGACTTTTTGATATCAGAGTTGGAATCCAGTTATAAAATGAAGAACCTTTGAAGAAAGTTAGGAATATACTATGTAACGACCCGACCGGTCATTTTGAGCTCTGGCGCGTCGTTTGGCGATTTCAGGCCTTGAGTAGTTTGACTTCATGTTTTATGACTTGTACGTGTGGTCGGAATTGAATTTCGGGAAATTCGGAGTTGATTTGGAAGGAAAATTCTAATTTCGGAAGCTTTAAGTTGGAAGAATTGACTAAGGTTAGACTTTTGATTAAACGACCTCGGAATAGAGATTTGAAGGTTCCAATAGGTTCGTATGATAATTTCGGACTTGGGCGTATGTTCGGGTTGAGTATTGGGTGGTCCAGGAGTATTTCAGCGCTATTGTAGAAAGTTGGCATTTTTGAAAGTTTTAGAATTTCATAAGTTTGGTTTGAAGTGGATTTTGATGTTATCGATAAAGCTACCAAGGACAAGTGGCAGTTATATCCGAAAAAGTAGGTACGTCTTCAATGCCAGCTTCCACCATACACAGCAACATTAGCTCCAAGATCTGCACACAAGGTGCAAAAGTGTAGTATGAGTACAACCGGCCCCATGTACTCAATAAGCACCAAACCTAACCTTAGGTTGAAAGAAGTGTCGAGCTCAAAAGAAGGCCAGTGTCCACCATCAATAGCCAATAATAATTCATAATAGTGTAATGAAGACAGTGTATATAACTCAGGATGGGTAATGCTCAGCTCGTTCACAGATACGAGAAAGTATACATGCTTTTCAAGTATAACAGTCCAAGTCTAAATCTTACCACTAAAATCACTTAAATAGGAGTTTGTCAAAGAACTGTACTTTTTCCAATTTACAACATCAGAAAAGAGTTTCATCTACCAGTTAGCATGAGAAAACTGCATATCTATGCCTACATGTCAAGTATACATGTCAAGTAATCGGATATCGTGTCACTGTCTAGCATGAGGAAGGTGCATCTCTATGCCTACATGTCAGGTATCATGTCAGATAATCAAATGCCATGTCACTGTCTAGCATGAGGAAGGTACATCTCTATGCCTTCATGTCAAATATACATGTCAAGAACTCAGTTTCACAATGAGCTCATCAAATACACACAATATTAGTGTCCTCCAGGTGCCTGGCTCAAATGCCCCAACAACATCACCATGGATCCATCAAGTACTCACACTTAGCACTGTACGGGTGCCTCGCATAACTGCCCATCATCAAAGCACGTATATGAAATATTGTGCATGCGCTCACTGCTCGCATGTCAGACTCCGGAGGGGCGGATCCTACCCAAGTGCTAATCATAATCACTTAGCCCAAATGGTGGGGCCTGGTGCCCGTAGAGCCTCAAATCAGTATAGCTTAGCCCAATATGGGGCCTGGCATACGCGTCACCTTAATATCAATATAACCCTTGTGGCATGCAACCCGATCCAAATATCCATATTAACATGACTCTATGGCCGACATCAGTCAACAATCCGCTCAAGTCTCAATATGCAGACATCTCACGGAAACACAATCCAACTATATATCACGGACTATCACAATATGTCTCAAATACAGTTCAAACTCGTGTCACGTACAAGGACACCAATATCATATGAGACAGCATATCAAAAGTGCACAGAGACAGAGATATAACATACGAATGTAACTACAATGACTGTCCAGTGTTACAACGGCTAAGGAAAATAGCTCAACATGGCGAAAATAGCCCTATCATGTCTCCAACAATTAAGCAGGTAGCTTGGGCATGATTTCTAGCATGAATAATAACCCACGTAGTCACATAAATGGAGAAAACATGATATCAAAGAAGCATGATAGCAAAACAAGGCATATAATAGCCTAAGAACTACCCAGATCATGAATACTTCGATGCACGCACCAGCGCCCGTCACCTACCACGTGCGTCACCCCCAACCCATCTCAAATATCATAGTTCTCAGGGATATTTACCCTCAAATCCAAGTTTAGAGATGTTTTCTTACCTCAAGCAAGCTAAATCAAATACCGAGCAAGCCAACCGATACTCTAAAAATGCCATCCTACGCAAATCAACCTCCAAATGGCTCGAAACTAGCCAAAAGCAACTCAAAAACATCAAATAATGCCGTAGGAAACAAACTCAAACGATAAAGGTCGAATCTTTAATCAATTACTTCAAAGTCAACTAAAAAGTCAAACCCGGGCCCGCACCTCAGAACCCGACAAAACTCACAAATTCCTATAACTCATTCAAATACGAGTCCAATTATACTAACTTCACTCAAATCTGACTCCAAGTCGATGTTCAAAACTCAATAATTCACTTTAGGAAAGTTTAGACAAAAATCCCCAATTTTTCTTTTGAAATCATCAATCAAATGCCAAAATCAAAGATAGAATCACGGAATGTAATCAAAATTGAGTAGAAAATTCTTACCCCAATCCATGTGGTGAAAATCGCCTCCAAAACCGCTCAAACCCTAGCTCCATAGCTCAAAATATGAAAAAATGACCAAGACTTTCAAAATAGAGTACTTTATACACTGCTCCAGAGGTACCCATAGATTAACTCTTTGTGTTCGCGTCCAAGGCCTCGCGAACGTGATGCACAGCCCAGACAACTCTTCGTGAATGCGTACTCCATGTCGCGAACGCATACTCTATATCGCAAACGCGATGCGTAAAACACCTGGACACCAATAGCCTACGCGAATGTGTCCCACACATAGCGAACATGAAGAAGGAAAAATACTCAGCTCCAAAATACTCTACGCATTCGCGGCATGGCCTTCGCGATCGCGAAGGACACTAGGAACAACAAAAACCAGCAACATAAACATGGAGAAAAATCGTCCGAAATCAATCTGACATATGCTCGAGCCCCTCGGGACCCCATCTGAACATACCAACAAGCCCCAGAACATAACACGGACCAAATCGAGTCCTCAAATCACACATAACAACATCAAAGCTATGAATCGCACCTCAAATAAAAGTTAATGAATTTTTAAACTTTCAACTTTCAAAACTCGTGCCGAACCATAACAAATCAAGTTGGAATGACCTCAAATTTTGCACACAAGTTCCAATTGACATAAAAAACCTATTCCAACACCCGGAACAACAATTCGAACATGATATAATCAAAGTCAACTCTCGGTCAAACTTATGAACATTCCAAACCTTCAAATTTCCAACTTTCGCCAATTAGTGTTGAAACTTTCTATAAATATCTAAATGCAAATTTGGGTATACTCCTAAGTCCAAAATCACTAAGCAGACATAACGGAACCATGAAAACTCTGATCCGAGGTCAAACACACAAAAGTCAAACGTGGTCAACTCTTCAAACTTAAAGCTTCCTAGTTGAGAATCATTCTTCTGAATCAATCCCGAATCACCTAAAAACAAAAATCGACGATACACGCAAGTCATAATACATAACATCAAGCTACTCATGACCTCAAACACCCAAACAGAATACAATACTCAAAATGACCGGTCGGGTCGTTACACATATCATAAGTCTAACTGTGTCTGGATATGGTCACAACCTACACGTATACGCTCGTTACCTCATATATAATTAGCACCTAAATCAAGCAACAAGTAGCAAATATATAACCTATGGGGAGAATTTCCTCTTATAAGGATAGACAAGAGACTTACCTCCACCCGGAATACCTTCAACCTACAAAAGCTGCTTTTCCTTTCAAGTTCATCTCTAAACGACTTGAATCTGTCCAAATAATGCTCAGTAAGATCAAATAAAGTCATAGAAATCAACTCCAAATGATAAAACTTCAATTTTTAATCAATTCCTAAAAGGTCAACCCCAGCCCACTTCATTATAACCTCAAATTGGAATCGGATCCCGACTACCCATGAGTCATGGAACCAATATCTATTATCAAAATCCCATTTTGATATCATTAACATGCTTAAATTAATAATTCCCCATTTCTAGGTTTTCTTTCATTTCTCACTAGATTTCTTCCAAATCCTTAATTTTATTAAAATTAATTATAGATCCTTAACTTGATGATAAAAATGAGTTAGAATCACTTACCCCAACGTGGTTGATGCATATATAGGCCAAAACCCCTCAAAACCGACCTCTCATGCTCTAAACTTGAAGAAAAATGCCAAAACCACGAAATGGGCTTTATTTATAGAGTAATGAACCAACTTATAGTAAAAATGCATTGCCACGGCATTGACTAATGCAGTGCGGTATTGGTGCAAACTGCAACACTCTTCTGACCAAAAACTTCTCTGCCACCCTTCGATAAAACAAACATAACTCGGTGCTCATAAGTCGGAATGACGAATGGTTGAACCACAAGAAGCTACACTCAAAGATATACAATTTCATCAAAACCTTATCCCAAAATTCTTTATAAATTGGGATAAATGCTCTTTTGAAATTAGGTCATCTACAAAACAAGTCTTGTTTCAGCAACTTAATTCTTTCGCAACTTGCTCCAAATGCGCCGAAACTCACCCGAGCTCCTCATGACCCCATTGAACCATTCCTACAAATCCAAATAGCCCATAAAGACGTTTCCAAAGTCTTAAACCATCTATGTTGAATATCACAACAAAGAATTGAGGCTCAAACCGAATAGAATTTCTCTTAAGTTCTTAAATCTTTATTCTTTCAAAAGAGTATCTGAATCACACTTAGACATGTTGAATTACTTCCAAAATTTGCACACAAGTTCAATTCAACTATATAGACCTATCCAAAGTCTAGGAACACTAATCAGAGATCCAAGCCTGAGATTTTTCTCATAAGCTTCACTAAAATTATGAGCAGTTTCAGGTTACAAAACTCTTTATAACCTAAAAGACTAAATATATTCACTCAATAGCCTACAATCTAACTGATCGTATCTACTCACTCCAAGCTAATATTTTAGTTTAGAACAAAAGATTGTCACTCAAGAGTTCTTACAAAATTGATTCCAATGCAAGCTAAATAAGATTACAACTAAAAACACCTATTACAAGATCAAGACAAAATAAACTAGACTTGAATCAGTTTCTCAAATTGGGTTTTTTAATTTGTATTGCTCTTGGTTTTTGCAAAGTTGCTGCTTACAAAAAGAATCTCTCAGAGTTGTGTGTAGGTGCGCAACTGTACAAAAATAAACTCGTACTATATATATTAACACATAGTAGATGGCCAGGAATAGAAGAGTGATAACCAAGTTGAACCAAATCTCCTAATCCTAGCAAATAATGAAAGTAATAAATTTCCTTCAATATTTCAACGAAGTAAAATTTACTTCCATAAATACTTCTTTAAACCTTGGCCAAAATTCAATCCATAAAGATCTGCCAAGATTTTCTGATATTATTATGTGACTGCCGGATCAACATAGTAGAAATACGTCCTCATCGGGTGCGAAAGTGAGTCCTAGCCTCGCTAGGATATCTATGCTGGAAAGAACCACCACCAGACCCAAGGTCTGAAACTTAGCAAGTAATATGTTTGTTGATCATCAAAACTCAATTTTCAATAAAATCATGCCAATACAGACCCAATTCATACCAATACAGGCCCAAGTAGTGCCAATACAGGCCCAAGTGGAGTTCAATATTTATTAGTTAAATCCATTTCCTAAATCATAGAGTTTTAGGCAAATTATTTTAAGCCTGTTCAATAGTACTCACACCGAGTAAATTATACATACATATAGCACATCTGATATTGTATTATCGAGCCTCGATGTGAACTTGTCATGCACCTGCATAGAGTCTCGTTCAAGCGCTTTGTTGTAAGAATAAGGTCATCAAAGAGACATACCACGAATCCTATTAAACTAGCTCAACCATATACTCCAATGCTCGAACAATCACTCTACATGCAATTGGAGTAATAAAAATTAAAATTTTGTTGAATTCTAGGTCTGTACCCTCTTTCATAAAACTAGGGTTTAGGCCCATAATGGTATTCTTCATGGTTCAAGTTAATACAAACGAATTCAGGGTTTTAATCACCCATTACCATTTCCAGTCAATAAGGATCAGTTAGGAAGGATAAATTTCTTACCTTTGAAGAAAACCCCAAACTTCCACTTCAATTGCTCTTTATTGAGTTTTCAAGAATTTAGAAATTTGAAGGATGATTTGGTGTTAATACTTGTTAGTTTGGTGTAATAATCAATGGAATTTAGTAGGAACTCACCTTGTATTGGTTTGGGGAAGCACGAGGGTGCTTTTCTCCTCAAACAGTCGACCAAAACGAAGCAGGGTTTGAAATTCTAAAATTTCTGTATTTATATATTTTTGTCAGTTTCGACATGTGGCCACCACATACGATCTGTATGTTGGACATACAGTATGTATGTTGGTCGTATGTCAACTTCTAAAGCCTACTATGATGGATATATGATTGATATATGGCCAATATACGATTAATATACGGCTCGTATGTTGAATATACGGCCTGTATGTAGAACATGCGATTGTATATGGCCTCTACATGTCAAATTCAAAAACTTGAATTTTTAAACACTTGTTGTCTCAATGGACGGTAAAGCATGCGACCCGTATATTCAACATGCGTCCTGTATGTTGTTTTCGCATATCAAGTTCATAGACTTGAAATTTCCAACTTCCGATGATTTATGAGATCCCACATATGATCGGACATGCGGTCCGCATCTCCAATATGCGGCGCAGATTTTAGACTTGATTTCTTTTTTATTCCTTTCAACTGAATCTTTTTGTACACTTGGCACACACTTAGATATTAACTTTTCCACGTATCTACACCTTAATTTTCAAGGTTTGATCTAACCAAAAATATTTAATGATTTTAAACCTATCCTAAATCTACGAGGTGTTACAAGACTCTCCTTCTAGTTTAGCCACCATATCCTCTAGTCTCGTAGAGTTATTAAAAATATTTTCAACATAGTTCTTTGATCATTCAGATAGATTCCCGCAAGTATTCTTCAATTTAATGTGAAATATCCATAAAGGAGATCCCTGAACCTCTTCATTCTAAGCCTGCTCCACTATTCTACGAATCCATCTTCTTCTGTTCAAAAATTCAAAAACTGAAAGTGTTTGGTATGATTCAGCATTTTAATTTTGGTTTGAGTCATCAAAAGTGAGTGTCAGATCCAGTTCTCACCAAGTAAGAAACTGATCTACTATCAAAAAGATTCAATCGCTCATGATTGATCAAAACTCTATTCAGTCATTGCCAACCTCTTCTAGTCGGACACCAACCATTACACTAAGTAAAAACTGATTCACTATACCCTGCATCCACCAATTTATAATCCATAATACTTTAAATAAAGAGAGACTTTTGGACATCCTATGAGGATACCTCCCTTCTTTTCAGTAGGATCAATAATACAATTAAAGTCCCAGCTATGTACCAGGTTAGTTTGAAACTGTCATCAATACTTCTTAATTTATCTCATAGATCCTCTCTGAGGTCATCCTCACATTTAACGAACACAAATATAATTAATAGCGATACTCCATAATATTTAGGGATACATGTGATTTGATGATCATCATCATCTACCACCACATAATCCTAGTCTTCTTCCCAAAATAGCCAAATTGGGCTGGTAGTACTTGCAAAAGCATTATGATACCCGAAACTCTTCTATATATTTTCAATTTATTAGCTTTATAGAAAGGTCAGCTAAAGCTATAAATAGAAACTTATTTATTCTAAACCTTTGTTTAATCTCTCAAGAGCACCATTGGATTTAATGCTCCTGATATTCCAGAATAGGATCTTAAACATAATCATTAATCAGATAGGACTTGGTTGTTGAAGGCCTTGGCATGCCTTTGATAACAGTTTCTTCCCCATCTTCCTCTTGCTAGTACTCTGCCACCTCTTGTACTATATCTTCCTCTAGGAGATAGATGCCTAGAATTAATAGCTTTAGTCATAGCAACTGAGATTGGTTCTTGCCCTACAATGACTTCTACCAATTTCTCTACATTGGTATCACTATCATTATCCTTGCTATGGACACTAGCATGTCACGACTCAAAATTCATTATAGTTCGTGATGGCACCTAACGTCGCCGTCAGGCAAGCCAACGGTGATTTATATATTTAATTACTAATTTTATTACTTTCGAAATCATAGATTTTAATAAGGAATGATATTTACACTTCTAAATCCACGAGAACGTACAACATTTATAGTTTATAAAAGAAATGGAAGGCGATAATAATATACGAAACCGTAAGCATCAACTAGTATAACCCCAAAACCCGGTGTCACAAAGGCATGGACATTTTTCTAAGGAGTACAATAATAATACAACATATGTCCAGAATGTAAATAAGACACGATAAAATGAATAGTATGAAGGAGACTTGGTGGACTGCGATGCGTAGCCTGGAATGCAGCTCACTTAAAGTCCCCACGACATGTGCGGTTACGCGCCAGGATGATCGCCAAATAAACCTGTCAGATCCTTCACATTTAGTGCAGAAGTGCAGCATGAGTACGTAAATCAACACGTACCCAGTAAGTATCTAGCCTAACCCCGGAGAAGTAATGATGAAGGGGTCGACATCGACACTTACTAGAGGTCCAATAAAGCAATATAATAAATCATAAGTAGATATGAAGCACACAGCAGTAAAGGGGTAAATCTGTAAGTTATATAATCTTTCAAATATTTCTTTTAAAGTATGAATTTCTCATTATTGTATTCTACCTTAACAGCTCAGAAAATGCCAGGTACCAATATCGAATAAATAAGGTATACCATATAAAATGCCGGGCATCAGTGGAAAGATAATCTCGTAAATGTTCAGACTACCAGCGATATAACGCACGATTATGCCGAGGTCGTTCGGCCCGATCCAGAATAATGTGTACACTAGTGAGGGTCGAGTGGCATGAACCATAGATTCATATATTATACTGCTGAGGCATTCGGCCCACTCTATAAGAAAGGAAGGAAATTATCGAGTTACGAGGCACATGCTTACAGTACAGTACAAGGGCACAATAATAAATATACACCTTTCTACTTTTTTATGAAATATTTTTGCTACAACTCAAGGTGATAAAGCTCGACCTAACATGTTTATATGTTTCTACATCCATCTCAGTTAAAATTTCAATTTATTTAAACTAGCAAAATGAGTCCAAACAATTTAAATATTATATGATAAGATCCAAAGTCTACCCGGACATAATCATGCTTTAGCTACGTACGGACTCTCGTCACCTCGTGCGTACGTAGCGCCCATAACTAGTTGCACATGACAATAAATATCACTTAGGGGTAGTTTTCCCCTCACAAGGTTAGACATGAGACTTACCTCGCTCTGAAATTCAATAACCGGCTCCCGTGCCTCTCTAACATCTCAAGCCAAAGCTCATCGATCCGAAACTAGTCAAACAATGTGTAAATCAATCAAAATATACCCAATGATTATAATTTAATATTTTATAATAATTTTTAACTCCGCTCGAAAAGTCAATAAAGTCAACCCTCTGGCCTACATGCCTGGATTCCAAAAATATTCGAAGATAAACTTTACCCATAAGACCACGAACTCAACTATATAATTTATTCCAAATTCCATGCCCAATTTCGTGGTCAAAATCCAAAAATATTAATTTATAGATTTTCTACCAAAATCCCAAATTTCTACTAATTTTCATGTTCAAATCCACATATAAACCTTGTATTTAACTCACAATATGCAGGAATCACTTACCTTGACATAGATGATGAAAATCTTTCCTCCAAAAACTCCAAAAATCGCCTTACCAAAAGAAAATGTGAGAGAAATGGGCTAAGTCTCGGATTAAAAACATCACCACAGCCCAGCGACTTTCTCATTTGCAGTCAAATAGCCGCTTCTGTGGCTCCGCACCTGCGGAAAAACCATCGTAGGTGCGGCTCCAGCTCAAGCCATCAGCCTCCGCTTTTGCTGCCAAAAATAGCGCATATACGTTTCCGCTTCTGCGGACAACAAGCGCTTCTGTGCTCATGCACATGTGTGACAAAGTCTGCTCCTGCGGCCCCAGGCCTTCTTGGCCAATTCCGCTTCCGCGATTTTCTCTCCGCATCCGCGACCCCGCAGCTGCAGAATTTTCCATGCACCTGTGCTCCCCGGTCCCGTCCATGAATTTCGCACGTGCGGCTCAGGTACGGAGGGGTTCATAGCCACTCCAGTGCTTCAGGACGCTCTAGTCTGCTGCGACCGTAGAATCTGTTTTGCGATGGGAATTTCACCCCATATCCCTCAGGTATTAAACCCTCGTCCCCTTCTCTCTCTATCTCACGTCCGTCTCCCTACTCTAATTTCACACACATAAAAACAAAATAAAACACAAAAGAAAAACTCAAAAAAGTAAAAAGATGAAAGAGAAAAGCTAGCACACTCAACTTACCTTGCTCAGACGATTCACTTCCAAGAGACTTGCTCGATTTCCCCACAATCTGGTATGTGATTTCGTCCCTCCTCTTGCTCAGGTGATTTGAAAGTTTTATTTGATTTTACTCGTCTTATTATTCCATCTTATCCATGATACCCTTCTCTATCTACCTTGATTAGAATTGATGTGGTTCAATCAAAATTAAGGGGTTAGAGTTAGGGTTACTGATTTGAGTGTGGGTATTGGTGATTGTTGGTGATACACGGTGGGTATTGATGGGTGGTACGTAAAATTGATCTAATGTTGTTTGTTGTGTAGTTGTTTCGTGAAATTGTGCATTAGTTGTGTAGTATAGAAAAACATGAGTTGCACAATGTTGTTTGTAGGTGATTTCTATATGGAGAAGATGATCTCTGCGGTCCGCATAACTGATTTGCGGTCCGCAGAATCATCGCATACCTGTGTGTTTGTGTATTTGTGGAACCAAGTATGCGGTTGAGTTTGCGACTGCAGAATTGGTCTGCAGACCACATATCGGTCGCAGACATCAACAGAGTCAAGCTAAATTTTCAAGGTTCAAAATGCGTTTCATCTGTGGTCGCAGACTAGTTCTGCAACCACTTATGCGGTCCGCATAAATTCTTGTTTCTGAAAGGGTACATTTTGCGGTGCATATTGCGGTGCGAAGATCTATTCTGCGATCGCATAAGTGTTCTGCCGAAAATGTTTTGTCTTTTGCTTCTTTGCCATATGTTACAAATGCTTTACCATGTACTTACTTCACTTTAATTTGCAAGAATGGCACCAAAGAAAGCCCCAGTATCGAGAGCATCCACCGCACGAGGAAAGAGACAGGCTGCAGCTATAAGCCCACAATCATAGTAATCTTAACGCAAAAGGCCTGGTACTTCCAGAAATTTGTCTTAGCCTGCCTCCCAGTCTGAAGAGGAGGAGGCACAACTTGACCTTGTGCCACCAGTTGACCTCCAGGCCGAAGCACGTAGTAAGATTGGTGAGGACATTAGGTTTCAGATCACCGGCTCTTGGAACAGATACAAAGATGGCTTGGTAAACAGAAAGATCATCGAAGAAAAGCAACTGATGTGAACGGCCTTAAAGAACATTACCCCATGTGCTAGAAAACATCCAGAAGAGGGGATGTGAATTCTTTACTGAGATTCCGTGGGAATACAACGAGACAATTGTTAGGGAGTTTTATGCTGCATTAATGACCGAGGAACAGGAGAAGCACCGTGTGTACTTGACCTCTATCCCAGTCCGAGGAGTTGCAGTATCTTGTGGTGCCCAAGCAATCAATGAACTCTATTTCGGAACGTGGGCACCAGGTACGACAAAATATGATGCAAAAATGGCAAATAGGAAAAATGACCGTGCTTGGGAAGCCTCTATCATAGCCAAGGGAACTTGAGTCTAGATTGCACCGGGCCAAAAAATTCACAAGAGAGATTTCACCCAAGAAAGCCGGTATTGGCTAAGTTTTGTTTGTTCTCGTATACTACCAACGAGAAATGAGACCGACATCAGTCTGGAGAAAGCGATCCTCATCGCTTCCATCATGTCGGCTTTCAAGATTGATTTGGGGCAACTCATATTCCCTGAGATTGGTGTCCGGGAAAACCAGAAGGAAACTTAGCTTCCCTTTCCATGCCTAATCCATGCTTTGTGTGAAGATGCAGAGGTTCCTCCATCCCCCAAATATGGCCGCGTAGTAAAAGCTGCTCAGGATATTGATATCACTAGGAACAACTATTATTCAGAGAATTTGGATGCAGACCAACCAGAGAAATCAGTCACCCTCCCTCCTGCCTCGTCCACTTTAGCAGCACCTGCTACCTCGTCAACATCAGCCACTTCTTCAACACTAGCTACTTCGACATCTACTCCCAGGTCGGCCACAGCTACACCGCCTGTCTCACTACCTGCAATCTCCAAGATTGGTCTACTGGCACAACATGCAAATGCCAAAGTAGACAAACTTACAAAAGACCTTCCATTGCTCATCCGTCAAGCATTGACACCACTCCATACCTTGGTAAGTGATCTTCAAAAGCAACATCTATCATATGAAGATTGGCTCAAACAATTTGAAGCTCTACTTGAGAAGGTTGAGCGAGGTGGAGCTAGGGACATGCATCAACTTAAAAAGGATGTAGCTGAGCTAAAGTTGGAGCTGCACAAGATGCAGACACTGGAATTTGACCTAACTACCCTTCTTCGAGTGGAGGGGGAGCATGGCACTGGCACCTCCCAAGTACCAAGCCTTGATTTGGATTTCACACACCTCCTCTCAGCTGAGGAGGTACATGGTATTGGCATCTCATAAGCTCCGGGACGAGCTGCACACAAAGATGATCATTCAGACGAGGAATTTGGAGAGTCTTGTGAGAAGACAGATGAGGAGCAGATCTTTGAGGAGGGTGATGATCAGAGGGACAACAGAGGCAAATAGGTTGTTGTTTCTACATTGGAACTGGGTGAGGAGGAGGCGAATGTGCAGACAACTATCACACATTCCCTTGCGGATATGGTTTCCATGGCTACACCACAACCACACATCCATCATCGAGTGAGGCCAGCAGCTCCCAGGTCCAAGACCAGGCTCCACAACAGGAGGAGCCTCCTACTTTTGTCTTAGACACCACTGTCCAGTCAGACGATCCACCCATTGCCTCCAAAGTGTTAGCTCCCGGCCCCACGGCCGCTTCAGACAGTCCAGCCCATACAAGCGCCTAGTGCGCCCCAGGAAGCCCCTAAACCTTGCTCTTATTTTTTCAATGCATTGGGGACAATGCATGCTCTTATATTGGGGTAGGGTAGATAGACAACTCTTGCAACTTGTATATAAATTTTAGTCTTAATAGTGTAGATTTGTATATAGTAATGAATTTCCCTTGGTTTTTCTTTGTCGGGTTTTTTTTCAAGAGTGTAATAGTAGAACCATGGCCGTAGCATGAAACGTTTTGACTTGTTTGGTGCTTTTGGTTCTAGATTCAAGCATGTGATAAGTTTTTGTCGAATAAATTGTACCCTTCAAATTTTGTGAATAAACAGTCATTTTTGTGAAATTGAGGATCGCTCTTTGACGTTGTGTTTACTTAGAATCTCAAATATCATGTGATGAAGCTTTGAATTACCTTGTATTCATTTGAGGGCTGAAATTATGCCTTCGAGAAGTTCATGCATCGTGAGTGGTGAGAAATTGTGTAAATAATGCATGTGCTCAACTTGCAATGTCTAGAACTTGCCCGGTTGGTTCTTCAATGCAAATCTTAGGTTGATGATTGGTTGTTGAAATGATCTTAGATCTTCTTTGTGATTGCGAACTAATTTTTGACCAAATTGACCTCCCTTGTGCATTTATTACCCTAATTGTCCTCCATTGAGCCTTTAACCTTTCCTTTGGTTATCACATTAAAATTATTTACCCTTTTTTGTGAAATTACTCCCTCTTTTGAACCCATCCCTCCTTGAATGTTATGAATGAGTCTTTAAGCCTAAGTTGGGAGTGTTGGTATAAATTGGGAAACAATAGAGGAGTGTAGTGTGTGGAAAAGCTAATATTTTGGGGTTGTGTCATGTGAAGCGAGCGGCTAAGTCTAGAGCCAACGTTCCTTAAACAAAAAGCTTCATATTACCTCAAACCATGATATATTCACTTTGTTTATATATATATATATATATATATATATATATATTAAAAATATGAAGCTCCTTAATTAAAAGTTAAATTATAAAATTACCCCTCTAAAACCTAATTACCCAATAAATATTAGTTTAAAAAAAACCTAACGCTTCATAAAACAACTCTTACCAGCAGCCCCGAACGAAAAGACGCTACGGTTGCTAAAAATTACTACTGGTTAATTATCTTGCTTCGCAGTTATGACGACCCTCTTTTGGAAATTCATGACACTTTCATGGCCAAAAAATTAGAAATCGTCAGTTTGATACATATTATGTACGTGCATGGGACCTTGCAAGGTTTGCAAGATGTATGGCCCGCCAAGTTCTACAGGTTTGATTTGCAATTCTTAGTTCGTTTAGCATGTACATCAAAACATATCACATAATTTTATTTTATTGAAAACTTCTCATGATTCTTTATATATATATATATATATATATATATATATATATATATATATATATATATATAATCTCATAGATATATATTTTCTAAAATTCTGTACGGTCATCTTATGCTTGAACCAGTGTGTTCATGTCACGACCCAAAATTCGTTAAAGGTCGTGATGGCGCCGAACACTATTGTCAGGCAAGCTAACACTAAATAATTAATTAAATTTTCATTTTAATATTTTTGAAATCGTAAATTTACTTCAATTAACTAGTAAAAGATGAATTTACAGAATAGATAATAATGTTTTCAAATTTCAATACTGAACATCCCATAATCATCCGAGAACCCGGCGTCACAAGTGCATGAGCATCAACTAGGAAGATAAAATAAAATACAACACCTGTCCAGAATATAAATTAGACAGGAAAATACATAAGTAACTCTGAAGGGGACTCTGCTGGCTGCGGATCGTAGATGGAAATGCAGCTCACCTAAGTCTCCGCATTGACCACACCTCTGCTCTCGCAAGGCTGCTAGACATATATGCACATGCACAAAAATGTGCAGCAAGTGTAGTATGAGTACGTAAATCAACGTGTACCCAGTAAGTATCCAGTCTAACCTCGAAGAAGTAGTGACGAGAGGTCGACTCCGACACTTACTAGTAGTCCAATAATAATATACCGATAATATAATAAATTATGGATTTTATGAGGTAACGGTAAACTCAATAACATGAGGCATGTAAATAATTCTCTTGTTAATAGGGGATTTCCAAATTTATTTTCATCTTTTAACAATTTATATCTCCTGCCAATGAGGCCATATCAATTATCAATAATTCCAAAACAATCAATTAAGTCATGCGCAAATCATGCTGAGGTCGTACGACCCGATCCAACATAATATTAAATAGTGCACTGTCGGAGGGTCGAACGCCGCAAACCATAGATGTATCTATTTAATCTACCGATGCGTTCGGCCCGTTCCACAAAAGATAAACACATTCAGACAACCAAATCAATAATTTATTTAGGTTTGATGTTTAAAGAAATATCAATTCTCATTAACGGTCAAGTGACCCGTCCAAAACCTAAGTAGGTGAAGTCTAACCCTTTTGAAATTCCTTTATCAAGTTCCAATCTATTTTAAATGGTTAAATTAATAAGTTGGATGCAAGCATCGCAAGTATAATGTGATTTGGGTCCTAGACTATCCGAACATAAGCATAATAGTAGTTACGCACGGACTCTCGTCACCTCATACGTACGTAACCCCCACAAATAGAAGCACATATTGAATTATTTCACCTATGGGATAAATTCCCTCTTACAAGGTTAGAAAAGAGATTTACCTCGCTCTGAAATTTCGTAACCGGCTCCAAAGCCTCCCACCTCAAATTGACGCCCATCGCTTCAAAACTAGTCAAATAATTTGCAACCTAATCAAAATATGCTCTAATACTCATAATTAATTAATTTATAACAATTTCTAACTCCGCTCGAAAAATCGATAAAGCAATCCTCGGGCCCACGTGCCCGGATTCCAAAATTATTTTGAAGATAACCATTATCCATAATCTCACGAACTCAAATGCATGATTTATTTCCAATTCCATGCCCAAATTCGTGGTCAAAAATCCAAGAATACCAATTTCTAGGTTTTTCTTCAAAATTTAAATTTTTTACTTATTTCCTTGTTTAAATCCATATATAAACCAAGTATTTAACTTGCAATAGGTGGGAATCACTTACCTTGACATAGATGATAAAAATCTCCCCTTGAAACTCTCCAAAAATCGTCCATCCCAGCGAAAAAATGAGAGAGAATGAGCAAAATCCTGTATTAAATCCAATCTGCCCAGATCCGTTCTTCTTCGCGTTCGCGTGACCAGTGTCGCGTTCGCGAAGGCCTGACCATGCACAGCATCGCATTTGCGTTCAAGCTCTCGCGTTTGCGGTAGCCAACTGCCCTCCTTCTTCGTGTTCACAGTCTAACTTTTGCGTTCGCGAAGGCTAAATGGCTCAGGGTCCTGGCTCCCCTTCCTTCTTCGCGTTCGCGACCACTGCGTCGCGTTCTTGTATGCTTAACCAGACCTTGCGTCGCATTCGCGTCCACTGCTTCACGTTCGCGAAGGCCAAATCCAGCACCCCCAAAAACTTTTCTTCGCGAATGCGGGACTTCCTTTGCGTTCGCGAAGAAGGAAACCAGACACCAGAATCAGCAGTTCCAAAACAGGTCCAAATGATCTGCAACCACACTGAAACACACCTGATGCCCCCGAGACCTCAACCAATCATACCAACCAGTCCCATAACACATTACGAACTTGCTCGAGGCCTCAAATCACATCGAACAAGATCGAAATCATGAATGGTACCCCAATTCAAGCTTAAAGAACTTTAGAACTTCAAACTTCTCAAAAACCTTCAAATTTTTAACTTTTGCCAAATCACCCCAAAATGACCTACGGACCTCCAAATCAACATCCGGATGCCCTCCCAATACCAGAATCACCATACGGAGCTATTTTCAGGCTCGGAATCCCAAACGGACATTGATAACATTGAAATGCACTTCAACTCAAATTTAAAAAATCTTTCTAAAAATGCCAACTTCCATAATAGGTGCCGAAACGTTCCCGGGTCATTCAAAATTTGACCCAGACATACGCCCAAGTCTAAAATCATCATACGAACCTGTTGGAACCTTCAAATCCCGATTCTGAGGTCGTTTACTCAAATATCCAACTTTAGTCAACTCTTCCAACTTAAAGCTTCCGAAATGAGAATTTTCTTTTCAAATCAACTCTGAACTTCCGAAATTTCAATTCCGACCACGCGTACAAGTCATAATACCTGAAGTGAAGCTACTCATGGCCTCAAACTGTTGAACGGCGTGCTAAGGCTCAAAACGACCGGTCGGGTCGTTACAGTTCATCTGTTATGAATTCTTTTTATGGAGTTCAAAGGTCTAAGTGCTCATTACGTTGTTTGGAAAAATCGAGAGAATCTAATTTTTTCAATTAGCCGATCCACACAACTGAAGTAGCATGTATTTTCGTTTGATTTTAGCATAACATAGTTTGAGTTTATTAATCAATTTCTCTGACCGCTGCAGATTCTAGACGATAATCTTCTCTACTGTTTGGCCAAGTTTCTCTAAGGCCAAAAATATTTTTTTTCAAAAAATATTTTTTTTCAAAGTTAAGTGTTTAGCCATGCTTTTAGAAGAAATAAAAGTACTTTTGAGCAGAAGAAACAGAAAAAAGTACATTTTCTTCAAAATCACTTTTTTGAAAAATATTTTAGAGAAAAATACACTTAGAAGCATTTTTTAATAGTTAGGCCAAACACTAATTGCTACTCAAAAATACTTTTCAAATTAATTTTCCAAACAAAAATTGTATTTCACCAAAAGTACTTTTTAGAAACGTACTTTAAAGAAAAAATACTTCCCAAAATAAGCTAATTTTAGAAAAATAACAAATTCTTATTAATTTATTTTGCAAATTTCTTGATGGTACTTAAATTTTCTCAATTAAAGAATATAATGTATCGTTCAAGAAATAAAGATGGTTTTTCTCTAAAGAAAACAAATTTTTGGATCCGAATAGGAAAATGGGGTATGGGAACAAAGCTGGGAAATGTGGAGCATTTTTCTATATCTCAAGAGCTTGAGAAGACTAGAGAAGTAACTTTGGCAAGTCGCTAGTAAGAAATCAAATTCTTCATTTAGTAGGTAATTAAGTACTTCAAAAATGAGATATGAACATGTGGGGAGTCTTGTGAAGAAAAGATAAAGCCTCTATTCAGTATCTATTCCTCTCAATATATTTGCTCTAACTTTAAATCTCATCAGTTTTACTTAATTAGTTGAAGAGAGAATCTCTCAATTAAAGATGTGACTTATATTTTAGATCTTTGATAGTATAGACTACAACAGAACCATAGTAAAAACAAATTATCAATATTTAAAATTAATGTTGATATTTAAGTTGTGTTTGTTGTTGAGATTTTGGTATGCAATTTTGACTAGGTTATTTTCACGATCTTTAGCAAACTTTTTAATTTTCTAAATAATTTTTGGATGATTTTATGATTAGATGACTTATTTATTTGAGAAGTAGCTAGATGATTAGAGCGGATTGGTATGTAGGCTGAACTTTTTACAATATATTTACTATAGAGTACCATTAAGATTTTCTATATTTTTGGGAGAGTTGAAACAATAGATTTGGTAACAAGCTGCACGGTAATAACTTTTAAATTGACGAGATAACATGTTTGCATAATCTTCTCCTCCTCCTCTTTTTCCGTTTGCTATATCTTTGAAGTCAACACTTCAAAACATACTCTAAGTGATTATAATTTTTCACTTTAAGTAAGTGGCTCACGTGAAACGCATGTATCGCAGAACTAGTATACAACAACAATAACAACAACAGTAACATACCCAATATTATCTCACACCGTGGGATTTGGGAATGGTAGTGTGTACGGAGACCTTACCCCTACCTTGTGAGGATAGAGAGGTTGTTTCCAATAGACCCCTCGGCTCAGGATATTATAAGTACCACATTAATAAAAATATAGGCAAAAAAAGACAGTATTAAAAAGCCATATAAAAGCAAAATAAAATAACAAGACAGTAAAGTGATCAACAATGAAAGAAAACAACGGTTAGTCATAAAAATCTACTACCAATAGAAAACGAATATATATATAGAAAATAAAAAGAAAATGGAGTGGTGAGAGAACATGGTAAGGCAAGCAACTAGTGAGTGGTCATGAACTACAAAGTGAGTTGATAGTAGCAATTAGATATCAACAAGGG
Source organism: Nicotiana tomentosiformis (assembly GCF_000390325.3). Classification (NCBI taxonomy): domain Eukaryota; kingdom Viridiplantae; phylum Streptophyta; class Magnoliopsida; order Solanales; family Solanaceae; genus Nicotiana; species Nicotiana tomentosiformis. The sequence continues at coordinate 62,998,282 of NC_090823.1, forward strand.
CATTGTGTGCTATTTGAGAAAGAATGTGTGTAGCGCTCAAGGAAGGTATAGTCACTATGTTCCCAAATATTCATCCAACCTATCCCGAAGCCTATACTACAACCCGTAAAAAGTCCTTTTGATCTACAACCGATTATTCCTGAGCTAGCAATGAGTTAAAATAAGGACAATCATATGGACTGATACTTGTAGCACTTAGCTTTCGTTCTGAGTGCAAGAATATTTGATTATATCCTCTCTGCATATTTGTATTTGTTGAGTTGGGAATTTTCTTTGCTGTGAGCACGCATGAATTGCAAGAGTTAGCAGAAGTTAGGCTTCTTGAAATAGGATGCAAGTGCTTATCTAGCTATTAGTAGCACTCTACTATTGCTTTTGAGACTCGAAGCTCACAAACTGATTAATGAACAGTTAAACAATCTTTGTCTTTGATGAAGGGTGAATAGAGGAAGTTACATGCTTGTTAGCTAACTGTCGCACCATTCATAGTCATTGTTATTTTGTGATCAGTCGGAAGTAGATTAGTATTTAGTAGAGTGACTTTTTAGTTGCTTGACGGCAAGCAAGAGTCTAAGTTGGGGGTGTTGATATGCCGTAGAAATACGGTACTTTCGATACTAATTGCATGGACTTTAGCTCATCTTTTAAAGCATTGTGAGTCATTTCTTATGTAGTTTTGGTGTTTTGTAGGAAACTGGACTTGAAGACCCAAGAACATGAAAAAAATGACAAAAAACCATAAAAAGGCAGAAATGCGACAGATATGTGGCCGCAAAAGTGATGTGCAGACCGCAGACCCATCACAGAGGCAATCAGACCATCCCAGTGTCAAAGAGGTAAATATACGATCAATATGTGACCGCATAACTCATGCGCGGACCCAAAATTATCACAAAATGCAAGCAGAGTACCAGTGGAGATTGAATCTGCGATCAACTATGCGACCGCATGAGCATTATGCAGACCGCAGACCTATTATGCAATGTGAACCTGTAGATCTTGGAAGTCAGATATGCGGTAGTGTTATGGATGTGCGGACCGCGGATCAATTCTGCGGTCCAGTCTGCGGTCGTGAAGCTAATCTGAAGGGGTATTTTTATCACTTTTTGTCCGCGAATTTTGGACCATTATAAATAGAATGACTAGGTTTTTGTGGGTCATCTTGTCTGAAAAAGAGGCTACACTTAGAGCATTGAATACACCGTTACTTTGGAGCTTTTGAGAGAGATTCCAAGACTTTGTCCTCTATGTAAGCTTTTATGAATTTATTTATTGCTTTGTTCTTGTATTCTAGTATGAGTAGCTAACTTTAAATATTAAGGTTGTGGACGCTAAGTGGGTGTACTGTTAATGGGTGTTTACCATATTATATATATATATATATATATATATATATATATATATATATATATATATATAATGGTTGGTTGATTTCTATTCATTTCTCATGCTTCATTTATGGCTGATAGTTGCAAACATTGACTAGTGTCATTTTACTCTATCTTTACTTGGAAAAGTGAGTTTGGGTTTGGTAGAATTAAATAGTAAGAACTTAATACTTTAAACCTTGTTTAATAGGATCTCCTAGAAATAAGTGGTTCTACTTGGCATAAATTGGTTGTTCTTAATTGTAACTCTTTTATATTTGGGAAAATCATAAAGAGAAAATATTATCTAATTATTGAAAAATATCGGGTAGTCATTTAGGAACTATTTGCATATCAAAGGACCTTCCATTAGGAATATATCATATTAACACCGATAGCATTACATTCTATTGACGGGAACACAACCTTGGTTTCTTAATCAAATTAATCAATTCTCTTAATAAAATAGCTTTTCTTAACAAATCACAATTACAAAACTCGTTTCAAACTAACGGAGTAGAATTATGGCTTATGTCAAGTTACACACCACTCAAGTAACCTTTTCACACATATTGCTTGTGAGATTCGACCTCAACTTAGTTGGGTTATTATATTTGACATCGACCGCCTTATATCATTTATATAGGTGTACTTTGAGCGTATCACCAACCATACTAGTTTCATCCAAATCCGACTCCAAATCAATGTTCAAAACCCCAATATTCGCTCTCTTAAGTTCCAGTCAAAAGTCCTCAATTTCTTCTCTTCAAATCCTTGATTTGGGTGTAATAATCTATGAAAAATAAAATATATAACCAAAACAAAGATACAATTACTTACCTTCATGATTTGGGTGTTTAACTCCTCCAAAATCGCGTTACTTGTGCTTCAAGAACCCAAAAGGTGTAGTAAATTAAATCAAAATCTCAAAATTGGACATTAAATACCATTGCCAAGCCTCCTTCTTCGCGATCATGGTCACCAACCTCGCGATCGCGGTTCACAAAATGCCCAGCACAATTTTACCCATCGCGATCGTGGCCAAGAACCTCCGCGATCGCGATGAACAAATTCAAACAAACTTGCTCAACTCTTCCAGACATCCTCTAGTTTAATAGCCATAACTTTCTGTACAAAATTTCAAATGAAAACGGTTTGATTTTATGAAAATTAGACACAAAGGGCTACAACTTTTATCTTTGAATCATCTCCAAATTCCGTATGGATTGCAAGATATAAGCTTTGAAAATCAGCTCAGTGTCAGCAGATTTTTCTTCTGTGCGATCGCGAACAAGGCCACCGCGATCGCGATTCTCAAGATCCTAACAATAATTTTCTCTTTGTGAACGCGGCTCAGAGGTCCGCGATCGCGATTGACACCTCTCTAGCCAAAAATTAGCAGCTGAAAAGGGCCTTGAAATGGTCCGAAACCACCCCAAAACTCACCGAAGCCCCTCGGGACCCCGTCCAAACATGCCAACAAGTCCAAATACATAACCCAAACTCACTTGAAAGCTCGAAACATCATAAAAACATCAAAACCAAGAATCGAAGATTGAGATCATTCTTTTAACTTTCAAACATTTTCAAACTTCGCCGAACGCGTCTGAATCCTACCTAATCAACTCGGAATGAAACTAAATTTGCACACAATTTTCAAATGACAAAACAGACTGCTTCCATGCTTCGGAATAATAATCCGAACCCGATAACCACAGAGTCAACTCACGGTCAAACTTATGAAATTTCTAAACCTTCAAATTGCCAACTTTCGCCAATAAGAACCAAATCAACCTAGGAACCTCCAAGTCCAAATTCGGACATACGCCTAAGTCCAAAATCACCATACCAACCTATTGGAATCATTAAAATACGAATGCGAGACCGTTTACCTAAAATTGAAACGTTGGTTAACTCTTCAACTTAGAACTTCCAAATATGAAAATTTCTCTTCCAAATCAAATCACGAACCTCTCGAATATCGAAACCAATCATACACACAAGTCGTGATACGTCATATGAAGTTACTCATGACCTCAAATATGGAACTGAATGCAAATGCTCAAAACAACCGGTCAGATCGTTACAAATATGTAACTATGGTGTGGGCTCAGGTTGACATTTTCCGAGGAAAGGGATTCTCCAGCACTCTTTTTCCTAATGGACATGTTTGGTATCTCTGTCTGACCATCAGATGCATAAACCAAATGTAAGTGCTTATTCATTTGTGTAATTTTTGCTTTTCCATTATATACCCCTAAACAAATTAAACAGCTACTTAACTATTCATAAAGATCTCCCTTAAAAGCTTAGGTATGAATAATCATTCACGTGCATGCATTTGTTTGGCAAAGAATGAATGTTAAATATGGAGAAAACAATCTCCTGCGATAATATATAATTGTATAGAAAAAAATGATCTTATAAAAATTTCTTTCTTTTTTTTTTAACTTGATTTCTTGTAATATATTTTATCTATCTCTTGTGAAAATAGTCACTCAACTTAAAAAACATTTGTGATTGATCATCATATCGATCTACCCATTAAATATAAGGGGAAACAAAAGGGATTATAAACTAGAGGTTACCCAATACAGCCTAATACTTCACCTTAATTATACCTTAATCCTACATGCGGTTCACCTCTACGCCTTTCCCCCTTTTAAAATTCTTGCAATTAATGTACTTTATACAAGTGACAGGATATTTAAGCTCCGACTTTACATATAAGACATGAGTTTTCTGTTGTCAGCAGTTTAAAAGATTGTTGGCTTGAGTTCTTGTTAGTTGTTACTTACTATGAAAAATAAGAGGATTGACCATGTCTCCTCTTAAGTACCAAAAACCATCCAATATGACTGTCACGACCCAATCCACCTAGTCGTGATGGCACCTAACTCAACCCGTCAGGTAAGCCAATTAACAACTATCTAATTTAAATGAGATTTATTAAGAAAAAAATAATAATAAAACTGCTTTTATACAAGAATTCCCAAGGACTTGTAGTACAGATCATGAGCTTCTAAGATTTAGAGTTTACAAAGCTAGTATGAAATAAATACATCATCTGTCCGCACATACATAAACAGATTTTTATAAGTCTAGGGCTACCGTGAACAAGAGGCAGTTGTAACTGGAACGCATGTACATCTTCAAATCCAGCTCCCGTTGTGCACAACTGTCACGACCCAAAATCCGACTAGTCGTGATGGCACCTAACCCACCCGCTAGGTAATCCACTTAACCACTAACCAATTCCAATAACAATTAATAAGTAATTTAAGTAAAAAATTATCTTAATCTTATACATTCCCCAGGAACTGGTAGTATAAATCACGAGCTTCTAAGAATAAAGTTTACAAAGCGGAAATAAAATAAATACATAGTCTGCTTGAAAAGTACATAAACAGAGTTTTATAGATCTAAGGCTACCACGAACAAGAGGCAGCTACAATCGGGACGCAGGTACATCTTCAATCCAGCTCCCATCGAACACAGCAACATCAGTAACCAACATCTGCAAGCAAGGTATAGAAGTATAGTATGAGTACAACCGACCCCATGTACTCAATAAGTAACAAACCTAACCTTAGGTTAAAAGTAGTGACGAGCTAACACAAGGTCGGATCCAATACCAATATCCCACAATAGTTCATAACAACATAATACAATAACAAAGATGTATCTCAGAAGTAAAATGCTCAGCTCGTTCACAGTTCCAGAAAAATAGTCATGCTTTTCAAGTATCTTAGTGAAAATCCAAATCTTTTATCGAAAATGCCAAAAATACGAGTAAGTTTGAAAATTGTAATTTTTTCAAATATCCTTTCCACAATAAATAAGATGTTTCATTTTCTTACCAGATAGCAAAAGTGAAATACCTCTCTATGCCCACATATCAATGTGTGTAAAAAGTCATGAATGACGTGATACCGTACAGCATGAGGAAAAATGCATCTTTATACATGTATGTCATGTGTGCATGCCAATGCCATGTATCTAAGAGATGAATCATGTACTCACACTCTCAGAGTACTCAATCTCACTGTCTCACACTTTCCACTCATCATGCTCAACCACTCGGTACTGTATATGGCCCATACGGCTCAGGGAAGATCCATCCCAGAATATATACATCACTAACCATTAGTCACTCAGTACCGAGGAAGGCCAATCCGGCCCCGTGGAGAAGATCCATCTCCAGGTATATAATGCTTCGGACAAGATCCATGTCCAGGGAAGATCCATCCCTCAATATAATCAACCGTGCTCACTGGGGGTGTGGAGACTTCGGAGGGGCTTCCACAGCCCAAGCGTTATCATAAGCCAGATCCAGGCATAAATCAATATAGCATGCTGCGGCGTGCAGCCCGATCCCATAACTGTCACTCATAATCAGGCTTTCGGCCTCACCTAGTCATCAATCTCTCCAGTCTCACTCTTGGGCTCACAATGTCATGAAACTAGCCCGACAACAATGATATAATGTATCAATAAATAACAACTTAGACTGAGATATGATATGAATGCATGAATATGACTGAGTACGAAATATCAATGAAATCAGTGAGATGACAGCAAGAAACGACCACTATGGGTCCAAACAGTATTGCCATAAAGCCTAAATATAATATCTAGTATGATTGACACCTCAATTACTTTATGACATGGTGAAAATACGGATATCAACAAAGTAAGACCACTATACAGTGTCATGGAAGCAACGGAGTCCCAATTCACATGGTGCACGCCTACACGCCCGTCACCTAGTATGTGCGTCACCTCAATACCAATCACATAACATATATTTCGGGGTTTCATACCCTCAGCACTAAGATTAGAAGAGTTACTTACCTCGAACAAGCCAATACCAATGCTAAGCAAGCCAAGCGATGCTCCAAAGATGCCATCTCGCACGTTCCGACCTCTGAACGGCTCAAAACTAACCAAAAACAACTCAAATCCGTCTCGAAACGTCCCGAATCTAGCCACAAGCAGTTCAATACAATCAATATAGGCTAAAGGAATTAATTCTATAAGAAAAATACGAAATTATAGCCAAAATCCGAAATCGGCCCAAACCCGACCCCCGGGCCCACGTCTCGAAATCCGAAAAAGTTACAAAATCCGAAAGCTTATTCACTCACGAGCCTAACCATACCGAATTTATCACAATCCGACACCAATTGGTCATTCAAATCCTCAAAACCAACTCTCCAAATCCTTAGCCTCAAATCCCCAATTTACACCTCACAAACACACCATCTAGGTGGGAAATCAGTAGGAAAACATAATTATTGAAGAAAAATGAAGACAAGGAACTAACCTCAAGAATCCCACTTGAAAAGCCCTCTCAAAATCTCTAAAATCCGAGCTCAAAATGATGAAATGAAGTAGAAAATCTCGGACCTCGCTGATATAGGTTCTGCCCAGGCACTTCCGTACCTGTGAAGCCTGGACTCGCACATACGCGCCCGCTGGTGCGAAAAATCTGGGCGCACATGCAAAAAATGACTAACTCCGGCTGCTTCCGCTCCTGTGACCCATGGTCCATATCTGCGCTATCGCAGGAGCGGAGAAACCATCGCACCTGCGACCCCTGCTGGTCTCCACCCTTTCCGCACCTGCGGTCTCCTCTCCGCAGGTGCGGTCACACCAGCAGCTCTCAGACTTCAGCAAGTTCTCAAATCATATTCCAAGTTCGTTAACGACCCGAAATCAACCCGAGGCCCCCCGAGACCTCAACCAAATATACCAAAAAGTCTTATAACATCATACGAACTTAGTCGAATCTTCAAATCACCTCCAATAACACGAATTACACACGGATTCAAGCCTAAGAAACTTCAAAATTTCCAAATTTTACAAACAACGCCAAAACCTATTAAATCACGTCCGATTGACCTCAAATTTTGCACATAAATCACATTCGACGTTACGGACCTGCTCCAACTTCTGGAATCGGAATCCGACCCCGATATCAAAAAGTCTACTCCGGTCAAACTTTCCAAATTTCAACTTTCACCATTTTGAGCCAAATTCAACCACGGACATCCAAATCACAATCCGGGCACGCTCCTAAGTCCAAAATCACCCAACGGAGATAACAGAACCATTAAAATTCCAATCCGAGCTCAAATGCTAAAAAGTTAAACTTGGTCAACTCTCCTAATTTAAAGCTTCAACAATGAAATTATTTCTTCCAATTCGATTCCGAATAACTTGAAAGTCAAAACCGATGATTCACACAAGTCAAAATACATCATACGGTGCTACTCATGCCCTTAAACAACCGAGTGAAGTGTAAATGCTCAAAATGACCGGTCGGGTCGTTACATCCTCCCTCACTTAAACATACGTTCGTCCTCGAACGTGCCAAGAGTTGTTCCAAAAGCCATCAAATCGCCGTGTAACCTTACCATGCACATACCCGGGGATGATCTCATGTTACCCTATCCCATATAGGCTCGACAACACAGCATAACTATAGTTTCTTAATTAAACCTAGCCCTTAAACCTTATAATCCTATTTCCAACATCCGAAATTTCTGTAAGATCAGAATCTCGCATCTACACACTGTATAAGTCTGAACAAGCTGTATCAAGCCTTCACCATAACCCAAGATGTAATCATATGATATACCACATAACTTAGATACTCATAGCGATAATTTCAAATCACAGTAGCTGCTCAAAACAACCTAATACCGGTAATAAACCTTATATCAAACAAAATCTCATTCTAAAACCTTCGTACACTGCCGATGATGAAAGAAATACGTAGAACTCATAACCATTCATCACATCAACCAGTCATGGAATTCCCCCTCATTCGACAAGAACTATAGCAAATTCTAAGCCGACTTTCGATATTATCCTTCCAAACATGCTGTAATCAATTCCAATAGTATCCCTTCTAGGTCAAATGATCTCATCTCATCCAACACGACCACTCTAGTGACATGCCATATCAATACAATCTGACGCCATAACCCGTGCAATCCGTGCACCAATAAGCAATTCTTCCAAATATACTCAAATCATAAAAAACTGATTCAGACGGGAGAACTGTCCCGCAAGCTCAACAAGTACCACCACAACGCAATGCTAAGAACCTATCACACACCGTAGAACCAAAACACACGAATCTAACACAAGGGATCATATCTCAACATAACTCCGCTGCAATACGTGACCCCGTCCAAACACTGGTCCATATGAAATACCTTAGCCACCATGCTCAAAATCAATAACCACGCGAAATTCGACATCAAGTACCCAAGGTGCATTACCGTAACCCCGGAGAGTAAATAGCACAATACCACAATCCGGAAAGAACATAGCCAACGCGCAAACAATCACGCAATACGCAAATACTCATCTCACTCAAATTCTGCTATAAAGCCCAAATAGAACCACACTGTGTGTGCATATAACCCACGAATCGCAACCCCTCGTAGCATAGAAGAGTAACTCACAGATCATTTCAGAACACGAATAAGCTCAACAACAACCGAATGGCACATCCCTCAATAATAGAAGTACAGAGCCAACCAATCCGACTCGACGTAGAATACCCATCCTAGTTGGACCTACTAATGGGCCCCCAAATCAACTCTGGGCACCCACACATGGATAAATAATCCTTCGAAAGCCCGCAATGATTGAATCATAACACATACTATCGTCTAGCTAGCTTCGGCCATAACTTCACAGTCCACAACCATGAAAACAACCTGCTCTTGAGAACTCCCAGTTTCCAAATCCAAAGAACATACGAATCCCATATCTGATCCCAACTTCACCGCTAGAATGTCTAACACATCTCTCATACACGATCATCCCATGAGAAATACTTCTAAAATTCTTCCGTGTCATATGAAAAAATTTAAATATCAGTAGTCGATCAACCAGGAGAGTGTCGTAATACCAATGAAGTGCCCATAAATCAAAACACAATGCCCCTTCTGAAATGTATACTCTCATCAGGCCATACTGATTAGTAATATCATTTTCCTAGTCATCTGAAACCGTCCATGTTGCCTATGAATTTATGTCCTTCCCTTCAAAACTAAACTGTGACCTTGTACAAGCAAATCTCAATCCCACGCAATACATTTCGTCTACGATGCCATCCTGCGAAGAGTACAAGAATCTTATAATCAACTCTGAGTCACAAGAAGAATACATATCCGATCAGTCAGAAACCTTCCGTTTGATCTCATCCTGGAGAAAATTCTAATACGCAATATACTCCTCACGCCGGTAGGAAATATACTTCTCGAACCGTGGTAAAAACCATTGAGAATTCTTTGAAACCCATTTGCACATAACCAAGCTATCATAACCGAATCTCTCTAACTCAACCCAGCCACGCAGGTTGCCAAAACCTAAGAGTATTGCCACAAAATACCTGTGGAGACTAGCCACATCATAGGTACCTAAAGAACTGATTATATCCATTACTGTGCTAATCCAACCTACTACCACGATGTCCTATTTCTCCAAGTCCCTTCCAAATTGCCTTCAAATTGATACTTCTCCTTGCTTGAATACCACGATCCTTAACCAAAATTTACCACACAAGAGACCCTAGTATAAAACCACGATGCCCTAAGGCCTATAAGCCGCTGACTCCCCTCTTAAGCACCACAACCACGACACCCACTCTAAGGAGACCTTATGTGAACCAAAAACTGTTTCCTTCACCTTCTTGATGCTGAAATGCATAATCCACAATGGTATAAAAATGCCACAAGTCTCGACACCATCCAATGTAACTCTCAGCTTCTAGCCATATACAAATCTTGAAAATTCTAAATCGCTACATATAAATCTTGAATCCATTAGAACCATTCTCGAGAGTCATCCACTCTACTCAAATCTCAATTAAACCGACCAAACGGACCGAACGACCTGTGCCCCATTAGCACACCAACACCCAAGGGAGTAACCCACACTCCTAAGCAACCAAATGAATCCCTACCCCATGCACGCTACATCCTTTACAAATAACAACTCAATCATCCAATGTTTCTCATATACTTATAAAGCATAACACAACCCTTATCCAAAATATCCTTTACTCGAGTCACCCTCGATCTCAACCTCTGTAAGCCATAACTGATTCACCAGTATACCTTAAACTAAAACCAATACAATACTTAACTGCGCAATCAACCCCTCGATAGCAGACTCCCCTACTTGGCTCAAGGCCAATGAATAAAGCATCTGATAACTTACGATAACCACCCCCATACTGGCATAACACCGCAATAGGATTCAACTAAATCCTTCCTAAGCTCATGTAACACAAACCACATAATATCTCAAATCATTTGCAAATTTCACATTCATCCTTGTAACAGTCAAGCCAACTTCCACAAGCGATCCAAACTCAAATTGCACTACATATAATTTACTGGTAAAAGGGAACTCTTAACAAAACAACATAGGGATCACACAACCTCAGGACATCCTGCAGGAGATAACCCATTTGCTTAGCCTCAAACTGACATCTTTCTGTACCTTTCCACAGTCATAACTATTACGCAACCACTTAATCTTCCCGAGTCTGAACTCATATCACGACATGAAAATCTACTCCACCCCTCAACTAAACAACAGGAAAAAGATCCTTCAACGCACCCATAACTTGAGACTATACGTCAAATCAAGATGGAAATCAAGCACCAAATAGTTCTTTCTGCACCTCAAGAAAACCCTTCTCGTCACATTCAAATCATATGAACACATCTCGCAGTCACATCATACTCATCACGTAGCCATCCAACCACCAATTTCACTAATAGGGACACTACCGGACATATAAATCCAAAAGCACGTGCTCACGCAGTCAACACCTCAGTGCTCCAGCTACAGTCAAAACCCAGTCTCATGTCCCCCAGACCGGTCCATCATCAACACACAAAAATCACATCTCGCCCTCATCCAGAAAATCACCAGCCACCGATGCACAACTGATACTGAGCGCTCACGTGCGCATACGAATGTGTGAAAGGAATTCGAAGGATTATGCCTCAAGCTGAATCAATATTGCACGATAATGAAAGAAAGATGGGAAGTATATCCTAAATGTCCCGGAGTCTCTCGAAGATAGGTATGGACGTCATCATACCGATCCGCAAGACTCTACTAGACACTTGCTCATGACTTGTAGAACCTATGAACCTAGAGCTCTGTTGCCATCTTGTCACGACCCAAAATCCGACTAGTCGTGATGGCACCTAACCTACCCGCTAGGTAAGCCACTTAACCACTAACCAATTTTAATAACAATTAATAAAGCAATTTAAGTAAAGAATTATCTTAATCTTATACATTCTCCAAGAACTGATAGTACAAATCATGAGTTTCTAAGAATAGAGTTTACAAAGCGAAAATAAAGTAAATACATAGTCTGTTTGAAAATTACATAAACAGAGTTTTATAGATCTAAGGCTACTACGAATAAGAGGCAGCTACAAACGGGACGCAGGTACATCTTCAATCCAGCTCCCATCAAACACAGCAACATCAATAACCAACATCTACACGCAAGGTACAAAAGTGTAGTATGAGTACAACCGACTCCATGTACTCAATAAATAACAAACCTAACCTTAGGTTGAAAGTAGTGACGAGATAACACAAGGTCGGGTCCAATACCAATATCCCACAATAGTTCATAACAGCATAATACAATAACAAAGATGTATCTCAGAAGTAAAATGCTCAGCTCGTTCACAATTATAGAAAAATAGTCATGCTTTTCAAGTATCTTAGTGAAAATCCAAATCTTTTACCGAAAATGCCAAAAATACGAGTAAGTTTGAAAATTATAATTTTTCCAAATATCCTTTGCACAATAAATAATATGTTTCATTTTCTTTCCAGATAGCAAGTGTGAAATACCTCTCTATGCCCACATATCAATGTGTGTAAAAAGTCATGAATGGCGTGATACCGTATAGCATGAGGAAAAATGCATCTCTATGCATGTATGTCATGTGTGCATGCCAATGCCATATATCTCAGAGATGAATCATGTACTCACACTCTCATAGTACTCAATCTCACTGTCTCACACTTTCCACTCATCATGCTCAACCACTCGGTACTGTATATGGCCCATTCCGGGAAGATCCATCCCGGAATATATACATCACTAACTATTAGTCACTCAGTACCGAGGAAGGCCAATCCGGCCCCGTGGAGAAGATCCATCTCCAGTTATATAATGCTTCGGACAAGATACATGTCCAAGGAAGATCCATCCCTCAATATAATCAACCGCGCTCACTGGGGGTGTGTAGACTCCGGAGGAGCTCCCACAGCCCAAGCACTATCATAAGCCACATCCAGGCATAAATCAATATAGCATGCTGTGGCGTGCAGCCCGATCCCATAACTGTCACTTATAATCAGGCTCTCGGCCTCACCCAGTCATCAATCTCTCCAGTCTCACTCACAGGCTCACAATGTCATGAAACTAGCCCAACAACAATGATATAGTGTATCAATAAATAACAACTAAGACTGAGATATGATATGAATGTATGAATATGACCGAGTATGAAATATCAATAAAATCAGTGAGATCACAGCAAGAAACGACCACTATGGGTCCAAACAGTATCGCCATAAAGCCTAAACACGATATCTAGCATGATTGACCGCTCAATTACTTTATCACATGGTGAAAACACGGATATCAACAAAGTAGGACCACTATACAGTGCCATGGAAGCAATAGAGTCCCAAATCACATGGTGCACGCCAAAATACGAAATCGGCCCAAACCCGACCCCCGGGCCCACGTCTCGAAATCCAACAAAAGTCACAAAATCCGAAAGCTCATTCACTCACGAGCCCAAGCATACCAAATTCACCAAAATCCGACACCAATTGGTCATTCAAATCCTCAAAACCAACTCTCCAAATCCCTAGCCTCAAATCCCCAATATACACCTCAAAAATACACCATCTAGGTGGGAAATCAGTGGGAAAACATAATTATTAAAGAAAAATGAAGACAAGGAACTTACCTCAAGAATCCCACTTGAAAAGCCCTCTCAAAATCTCTAAAATCCGAGCTCAAAATGATGAAATGAAGCCAAAAATCTCGACCCCGCTGATATAGGTTTTTCCCAGGTACTTCCGCACCTGCGGAGCCTGGGCTCGCACCTCTGCGCCCGCTGGTGCAAAAAATCTGGGTGCACCTGCGAAAATGACTAACTCCGGCTGCCTCCGCTCCTGCGACCCATGGTCCGCATCTGCGCTATCGCAGGTACGGAGAAACTATCGCACCTGCGACCCCTGCTGGTCTCCACCCTTTCCGCACCTGCGCTCAACCTACCGCACCTGCAGCATCGCATCCGCGGTCCCCTCCCCGCAGGTGCGGTCACACCAGCAGCTCTCAGACTTCAGCAAGTTCTCAAATCACATTCCAAGTCCGTTAACCACCCGAAATCAACCCGAGGCCCCCTGGGACCTCAACCAAACATAACAACAAGTCTTATCACATCATACGAACTTAATCGAATCTTTAAATCACCTCCAACAACATCGAAAACACGAATTACACACTGATTCAAGCCTAAGAAACTTCAAAATTTTCAAATTCTACAAACGACGCCAAAACCTATCAAATCACGTCCGATTGACCTCAAATTTTGCACCCAAGTCACATTCAATGTTACGGACATGCTCCAACTTCCAGAATTGGAATCCGACCCCGATATTAAAAAGTCCACTCCCGGTCAAACTTTTCAAATTTCAACTTTCGCCATTTCGAGCCAAATTCAACCACGGACCTCCAAATCACAATCCAGACGCGCTCCTAAGTCCAAAATCACCCAACGGAGCTAACAGAACCATCAAAATTCTAATCCGAGGTCAAATGATAAAAAGTCAAACTTGGTCAACTCTCCCAATTTAAAGCTTCAACAATGAAGTTCTTTCTTCCAATTCGATTCCGAATAATATGAAAGTCAAAGCCGATGATCCACACAAGTCAAAATATATCATACGGAGCTACTCATGCCCTCAAATAATCGAGCGAAGTGTAAATGCTCAAAACGACCGGTCGGGTCATTACAACAACAACAATATTCAACATCTGCACGCAAGGTGCAGAAGTGTAGTATGAGTACAACCGACCCCATGTACTCAATAAGTAACAAACCTAACCTTAGGTTGAAAGTAGTGACGAGTTGGAACAAAGGTCTGAGTCCAACTCCAATAACCAACAACAGTTCATAACAATATAATGAAGATGGTGTAAGAAATAACTCAATAAATAAATGCTCAGCTCGTATACAATTCTAGAAAATAAATATTTTCTTTCCAAGAATAACAGTAAAACTCAAATCTTTTGCCGAAATCACTGAAAATATGAGTAAGTCTAAAATCTGTGATTTTTCTCAAAAGCTTTAACGACAGATAAGAAATTTCCATTATCAGATGGCATGAGGGAAAATACTTCTCTATGCCGACATATCAAGTATGCATGTCTAATGCAATGCAGCACAATGATGAACTCATGTACTCACACTCTCAGAGTACTCAATCTCACTGTCTCACATTTTCACTCATCACGCTCAGTCTCTCGGCACTTTACATGGCAGATTCAGCCCAAATATGAATGAAAACTCGCACACAGTCACTCAGTACTGTATATGGCAAATCCAGCCCAGGGAAGATCCATCCCATATATATATATATGATAACTGACATGCAGTCACTCAGTACTGTATAGGACCAATCCAGCCCAGGGAAGATCCATCCCTCAATATAAATAATTAGGCAAGATCCATGCCCAGGGAAGATCCATCCCTCAATATAATATCAATTGCGCTCACTGTGGGTGTGCAGACTCCAGAGGGGCTCCTTCAGCCCAAGTACTATAATAAGCCAAATTCAGGCATAAATCAATAAAATATGTTGCGGCGTGCAGCCCGATCTCATAAATATCACTCACAATCAGGCCCTAGACCTCACTTAGTCATCAATCTCTCCAGTCTCTCGGGCTCACAATGTCATGAAAATCAGCCCAAAATGATGATATGATGTATCACTAAATAGAAACAGAGACTGAGATATGATATGTAATGAATGAACATGGCTGAGTATGAAATTACAATTTAAACATGATTTGACAGCAGAAATGACCTCAATGGGTCCTAATAATACCAGCATTTGCCTAAGCATGATTTCTAATATGAGTCACGTCTCAGTTTCTCTAACACATGGAAAATATATAGGAAATACAAGTTAATTGACTACATAGTTCTACGGAATCGACTGAGTCTCAATTTCTACTGTGCATGCCCACACGCCCGTCACCTAGCATGTGCATGACCTCCAAATAAAATCACATAACACGTATAATCAGGGTTCATACCCTAAGCTCCAAGTTTAGAAGGGTTACTTACCTTGAACAAGCCAAATCCAATACCGAGCAAGCCAAGTGATGCTCCAAAAATGTCATCCTATGTGTACCGACCTCTGAACGGCTCGAAACTAGCCAAAAGCAACTCAAATACATCAAATAAAGTCTAATGAATCAATTCCAATTGATAGAGGTCGAATCTTTAATCAAAAGCCCAAAATTAACCAAATATCAAACCTGGGCCCGTACCTCAGAACCCAACACAACTCATAAAATCCGATAACCCATTCAAATATGAGTCCAACCATACTAGTTCACCCAAATCCGACTCCGGATCGATGTCCAAAACTCAAAAACTCACTCTATGAAACTTTAGGCTAAAACCCCCAATTTCTCTTTAAAATTCCTAACCCAATTATCAAAAACGAAGATAAAATCACGAAATATAATCACAAGTGAGTTAAGAATACTTACCCCAAGTCACATGGTAAAAATTACTTCAAGAATCGCCTCAATCCGAGGTCTATAACTCCAAATATGAACAAAACGACCAAACCCTCGATTTAAAGCTTCTGCCCAGCCATTTCCGCTTTTGCGAACACATGAGCCGCTTCTGCGGGGCCGCAGATGCGCCCCAATTTCCGCACCTGCGAAGACTCCAAACACTGCCCTTTTTCGCTCGTGCGACCACTCTGCCGCTTTTGCAGCTCCGCACCTATGCCCATAGCTCCGCAGGTACGGTCACACCAGAATCCCTGCCAAACCAGCCTTAACCAAATAGTTCCAAAATGATCCGAATCCCGTCCGAAACGCACCCGAACCCCTCGGGACCCCGTCCGAATATACAAACAAGTCCCATAATATAATACAGACTTACTCGAGGTCTCAAATCATAAATAACAATATCAAAATGACGAATCGCACCTCAAATCAAAATTTAATGAACTTTGAATTTTCAACTTCCAAAACTCGCGTCGAAACATATCAAATCAACTCGGAATGAACTCACATTTTGCACACAAGTCTCAAATGACATAGCGAAGCTATTCCGATTCCCGGAACTATAATCCGACTCCGATATCATCATAGTCAACTTCCGGTCAAACTCATGAACTTTTCAATTCTTCAAATTTTTCAACTTTCGCCAATTAGCGCTGAATCCTTCCAGAAATGTCCAATTGCAAATTCGGACATACGCCTGAGTCCAAAATTACCATCCGGACCTAACAGAACTATCAAAACTCCATTCCGAGGTCAAATTCATAAAAGTCAAACTTGGTCAACTCTTCCAACTTAAAACTTAAATCATGAAATTCATTCTTCCAAATCGATTCCGATTTACCTGATAACCAAAACCGACAATTCACACGAGTCATAATACATCATACGGAGCTACTCATGCCCTCAAATTACCGAGCGAAGTACAAATGCTCAAAACGACCGATCAGGTTGTTACAATGACTGAGTAGGCTAGCTGTCTGGTTTGACATGAAGATATAACAACAACAATATACCCGGTATAATCCTATAAGTAGCTTGATTGGAAGATCGAAGTAAAGAATTTACGGGGCAGCTTATTCAGCTTCCACCATTTAACCTATATTCTATTTTTCTAAAACTTTTAATTGGTACCCAATTTAAGAGAACTTCAAATTTGCCGATGCTTTTGCTTCTTCTCCTTCTTTATCTCCTCATTCATGTGTTTCTTCTTCTTATTTCCACCAGCTTTTGATCCACTCTTTTCCCCCCCGATTTAATATAAACTAGTTAACTTATCGCGCGATTAAAAATGAATCAACCAAATAACCTTTTTATAAATTTAGTTAAGAGAAAGAGCTAAAATTTTCATAATACCAGAAAGATAAAATTTATAGATGTACCATAAGACATACATACGGAAAAAAAAAAATCACTAAAGAAAAGTTGCATATGAAAAAATAAAATAGGAAAATAAATCTAAAGAAAGCATCGCACTTTTTGTAGTTCTATGATAACAGTGTGTTGGGGAGCAATCTTCTCAGCTGGAAGAGAAGCCCTCCATGCCTATTTAGATATTGTCATAAATTATACTCAGAAGAATTGTATTATAAACTATACTCATAAGCCCTCCACTCAGTAATTGTATTTTGTTTATAAGAAAGTATAAAAATGTCAAAAAAATAAATAGGTATTCATGTAAGAGAGTGCCATGTTACAAGCACTAAAATAAAAGTATCGGATAAAAACTTTGGGCCATAAAAAACCACATAAATGGATGTTTTATTAATACATGATAAATAACAATTATATTGTTAGAGAAACGTTGAGTAATCATATTTAGAGACGTTTGCGCTATTTAAATAATAAGGTAAATGCAAAAATAGGGAAAGTGTTATAAATAGAATTGTATTTAAGGTGAATGTCTGTATTTTAGAGAGATTTTAAGGTTTGTTACTTGGTGGCTAAGTCACTTTTTTTCTATAAATAGAGAGATTCTATTCCATTATAATTGATCCCAAATCAATAAGAACTCTCTCTCTTTCTTTGCAATATTTTTCTTTATTGTTTCATTACACGTTATCAGCACGAGACTCTAATCAATTGAGTACAGACATCTGCTTTGGTCACCAGGTTTTGAAATACGTGCATGGTGCTCAATATGTATATAATATTGAGCATAATGATTATTAATTGTTCCATGAACTTCCTTCATGAATAAATTCTGGATTGAAGGTAAGAATTTTACCTTATTTTTCTCTTCTAAACTCTTGAAATTTTATAATTTGATTTTAAATATAAGCAAAGACAACAAAGTTTGATTATAACTCTAATAGAGTTTGTAAGAAATTATAACCGCTCGAAGTAGTGAAATTTCTCTGTCTTGCCATGATCAAATTCATGTATGATTGTGAGCACAAAAAGTGAAAACCCGTCCCATTGAATTTGCTTCATTCTCATTCCCTTAAGAGAATGTGGTAGTAATATATAATAAGTCTAAAAGAAGACAAAATTTTGACCGTGAAGGTATCAATGAATGTGGACGTGGCAATAGACGAAATTATAATCGTCATCATTATGATAATGAAAATAATAAGGATTCTCAAAATAATCATTCACTCTGTATAAGTAATGTTGGTCATCGATTTGACATGAGATTATGTAAAGCACATAGAGATGATTATGGTCCATTCATGATGTGAATGTGATAACATGTGATTTATGAATACATGTTTATTTTTGGAAGAATATGAACATGCTAGTGGTAGTGAATATATCTCACTCACCTCTAGAAGAAGGTTTGAGATGAAATAAGAAAATAATGTCATTATTATGACATGAATAGTCATTGGTCACATACCTATTATACGCCAAAATATTTTGGCAATGTGATTATTAAAGGACAACAGTAATACAAGAAACAGATCTTACATATAATTTTGACCATGACCATAATGGTATAATTTTTTCTTTAAAAGATATTCACCATATAGATGTTGATGAATATATGGTAGTATAAAATTAATTGAGAGCTCTGGAAGAGCAAATTATAGCCATTTTTGAGGAATAAAATTCATTATCAATAAGGCATTGTGTTGTAGTAAGTCTCAAAGAAACTTATTGAGTTTCTAAAGTATTCGTGAAAGCGGTTGGTTATATTGAGACTATAAATAATAAGAAGATTTAATATCTTTATATTACTATAACTTTAACAGGGTAATATGTATATAAAAATTACCCACTTTATTGCTTGATTTTTACTACATAAATAAAGTATGGTAAAATTATATGACACAGTAAACTAGATATTTTTTGATATATAATACCCATGTCATAGTAAACTGGAAATTTAATTAATAATTGCACATATTATAATGTAAACCTGAAGTTTACTGATACAAACAATTTTATCAAGCATGACCTATTGAGCAATCTTGATTTAAGCATGATGTGCAAAATAAATGAGAATTCACATGAGTAAGTGTTGAAGAAGATTCTTCATGAATTCTCATGTGTTGCTTGTTCTTGCGAGTATTATACCAACTAAAATTGAGATTGAATCCCTTGAATTCTGAAATTTATCAAAGGTGAATATGGGCCCATTTACCTGCCATGTAAACCTTATAAATATGCATCTATGAGATGGTTATATGTGCGTTTATTATCAACCCGCAACTTGAATGCTAGGTTTCTTGCTCAATAATTTAATTTAGAGCATAATTTCCAGATTTTCTATTCAAGAAAGTTCATTTTGATAAGTTGGTTTACATCACAGTTGGTTAAGCAAAATAATTTATTGACTGCCTCCACTTAATAGCTAAATTATTGCTCATGAGAATAAAGTTATTTATATCAGTTTGATATACGTTATACACGAAAGTATATTACATTCTCCCCTCATAACTGGTTCAGGGTCAGGAACTAAATAATTCCATCTTATTATTATTAATGTGCGGTGTATATTTTGATTAACACCATAACGCATAAAGATGGGTTCCCAAAGTTGAGGAAGCAAGTTAGTTTTTCTAACATGAGGGGGAGAGATGATAAACATTTGAGAAAACGTTACGTGGAATAAATTATCATTTCTACATCTAGATCCTCGAATAAGATAATATGAACTTGAAATTCATAAAAAGATAATTCATCTGCAATATAATGCAAAGCATGCCGGACGCATTTGCTGTCTCAAAGAAAGTAACTATATTCTCACTGCAAATGCTCCTATTAGAATAAGTCCTATAAGGACAAAATCTATGGTACACTTAAAGAGTATAGACAAATCGGTTTCAAATAAAATTCTTGATAAAGGAGATGAGCAAATGATCAAAATGATCATCATAAGGAGGCAAGTGATCTATAACATCACATGACATAACACTTCATAAAATCTCAGGAGAGGTTCAGGTACTTGAAAATATAAATGAAGAGATCTATATATTATGTCTTTATGAAATAAAAGAAGAATTGGTTTCATATGAAAGACATGTTGTTTTTGACATGCAGTTCAAATACTTAAAAATATAAAGTCAATGGTGGGTGCAATCACTTTTATCTATCTTATATGTCTAGTATGACATAAAACTTGATATGCATCTAAAGTCTATATATATGGCTTATATGACAATCCCTGAAGGATTTAGATCGCTTAAAGCATATACAATTCTTGGTCCTGAAGTACCACATCCTAAGTGCAATTTGTGCACATATGTATCTTGCTATAAGTATAGGCATGATAATATGATAACGAGAATCTCTATGGAGATATTGAAAAGGCCATTCCACGGCATTTTATGAAGACATTACATATCTCTCAAGAATGATGATTTCAAAGTGCAACATATTCATTCAAGTTAATATGGCTAATTTGTTTATCAAATCTTTACCAACAATATTTTGAAGATGGTGCACAAGATTGGAATGCGAAGGCTCAAAGATGTGAATTGATGCTCTCATCAGGGGGAGTTAATACATGTTGTACTCCTTTTTCCTTACAATATTTTATCGCACTGGGTTTTCCTTGCAAGATTTTTAATGAGGCAACCAAAAGGCGTATTGTTAGATATGTGTACTCTCTTTCCTTTACTAGAATTTTTTTTCATTCGGTTTTATTTTAGTTAAGATTTTAACGGGGCACATTATCTGTTGAATAGACATTCAAGGGGGAGTGTTATAAATAGAGTTGTATTTAAAGTGAATGTCTATATTTTAGAGAGATTTTAGGGTTTGTTACTTGGTAGCTAAGTCACTATTTCCCTATAAATAGATGGGTTCTATTCCATTGTAGTTGATTCCAAATCAATAAGAATTCTCTCTTTCTTTGCAATATTCTTTTTTATTGTTTCATCACAGGAAGCGCGTTGTCTTCTAGTTTTTCAAAATTAAATAGTAATGATAATGTATTATTACTATGAAGCACATTATGAGATTTTCAATGACCTAAAGAATCTGCATAAGAAAGCTGTGACATTTCAACGTATTGTCATGGGTATGAAATCTTTTTGGCTTAATTCAATATTATATATACTCTGTAAAATAGAAGCCGAAAAAGAAGAAGAAATTTAACTGAATGACCAAAACAACAGATATCATAGAGGCATCGACTTTTGGCTATCATATAAACGGAGTGTCACCAAACTTGCCATTAGAGATACCAAAGTAACAGGACTGATGAAGCATTCCAACACATGTTACATATATTATTAACCAATTAAGATAATAAAGAGTTATGATAATAACAAATAAATACAGAAGTTTCAATTACCTCATTGAAGACTGAACAATCAGCACTAACAATGTGAACAAAGTACATATATACACGTGCACCATGACCTTCAAAGAAATATGCTATTATTACCACCTCATGGATATAACCTAAAATATAAACTATACTATTATTACTAAAAGAAAGAAGAAAAGCCCCTCAGTACAAGAGTTCTTCAAAATATGGTAAACATAAATAAAAGAACACAATCAAAAAGAAGCCCAAACAAATCTGACAATTGATTTTAAAGTTTCATATAGAATTGCAAAAAAGAATAAACTCATCATGGAAACTTCTTTAAGGGAAAGAACACATAGTCGCTGGCCACTGGTGGTAGATACCTCTTCCAATTCACTGCTTTTCTTGGATCCCCTGGATTTTCTTATCATTTACAGTTTATTTATACTAAGCTTTTTGAAGAAGAAAATGAATGAAGATTAATTGCCACCATTATGTTAAATGTTGTAACCTTCCCATAACCAAGAAGGTATCGTTACAAATTGCGACTTATTTGTATTAATTGTTGCAGCCGTTCCTCTCCTTTTTTGAGAACATAAAATGCAATACTAAATTGAAGTTCCCATTATGATAGATAACATAAATAAATGGAAAATAATTGGGGAAAAGCAAGAAAAAAAGGGAAAATGGATAAATGGGGAATCTCTTCCTCTCCCTTATTTAATATTCATAGTTAATGTATATAATGAAAGATGTAATTCAATTCAAAAATTTCCTCCTCTTCACTTATTTAGACTCATACCAATAATTATGTAGGAAAGCATTTTAATAATGGAGATTGTACTAAAAATAGGATGAAAGTCCAAAAAAACAGGAAACAAAGATAAATAAGAATGCTGGTTTTAGAGGTCTACCACATCATCATGCCAATTCCCAACTTTATATTTATATATAGATAGATAGATTATTGTGCAATTAATTTATTGCACATTATTAGGGAGCAAAAGATTAGACCCTGACTTATATTCGCTGGGAAATCAATCGTCTGTGCAACTCTACTAATGCCACGATTCTTGATGTATCTTTATACAGGTGAAATCGAACCCTTTAAACGCCTCGGTTCCCGATGAAGTAAATGGAGCAGAGAAGTGATTGAAAGGAATCGAAGTCGGGGCAAGGAGCCCCTAGAGTCGGGGTCCGGGCAATACACCTGCCCTCGGAAGAATCGGGGCCACGTCCCTCAGGTCCGATTCGATCCTCAAAACTTCGGAGAGCACTACCAGATAATCGAGCACGACAAACAAAGGGCCGTGATATCCGTGCCCAACCGGATATTACGGCGTGAATCTCGGCACGTATCGGCAGAAAATCAGTGATTAGTAAAATGGAAGATTTTTAGCTCTTTTAGAATTGTACTTAGAGTAAAACTCCCCCACTATATAAATAGGAGTCTAACTATTCATTAGGCATCATTGTAACACGCATATCAAGGCAATATACTCTTATTTTCTCTGTTATTCGAAGTTCTTACTTTTGTTCATAAGTTCTTCATTATCGTGAGCCCGAGATTGAAGGCAGGCATTTCATTAAAGTTGTTACTGAGTCCGGGATTACTCCCCTTAATTGGTTTGATAATTTATTACGTCATTTATCTGTTTAATCTAACGCAATTTATCATTTGTATTAAATTAGTCCACGTATCCTTAAAATCACATATAAATTTAGTTGTTATCTATTTTTTAGGGTAAACAATTTGGCGCCCATCGTGGGGCTAAGGATAATAGTGGCTATTTGATACAAATTTTCATAACACACTCCATTTTACACTTATTCTTTGAGCTCCTAATTTCAAGTCAAATTAAAAATGTCAAATTTTTAATCTGCCCATTTGAACGTTGATGTTGAATCCGGCCACCATGGCGAGAACAACAATGTGGTGCCCATCAACGAGGTGCCACTTGTTGACCCTAACGGAGTTCCAGCCGCGGACCCGATCGATGCTCACTCACATGCGGCTATCGAAGCAAACTTGCCAACCGACCCCAAAAACAGGATTCGCGGGGAGCCCGATCAATAGACCAGAGTACACACGACGGTGAAGGCGATGGGATCAAGTTGCGGGCGATCTTTGAAATGTTACAGGCTCTACAGGCAGCGATAGCCCAGCTGCAAAACCAGAGCCGCGCCCCCAGCAGAGTTGAGCCCGAACCGTCCCGGAAAAATACTCGCAGAAATAAATCAGTCACAAAAAGGCCGAGTGAGGCTGAACCCGGGACCAACCCCGAGATAATAAAGATGCTCGAGGAACTGACAAAATGGGTGGAATCGGGAGAAAAGAAAATCGAAGACAACGACAAAAAGGTAGATACCTATAAATCCAGGGTCGATCAAATCCCAGGAGCACCACCGATACTGAAAGGTCTGGATTCCAAGAAGTTTGTCCAATAGCCTTTCCCTCCGAGCACAGCTCCGAAGCCGATCCCGAAGAAGTTCCGTATGCTCGAAATTCTGAAGTATAATGGAATGACTGATCCAAACGAACATATGACCTCCTACACGTGTTCCATCAAGGGGAACGACTTGGAAGATGATGAAATCGATTCCATTCTACTGAAAACGTTTGGAGAGACCTTGTTTAAAGGTATCACAACTTACCCCCAAATTCTATTGACCAGTTTGCTACGCTTGCAGATGCCTTTGGAAAAGCGCACGCCAGGGCCATGAAGGTCGAGACCAGGAAGTCAGATCTTTTCAAGGTGAAGCAAAGAGATAACGAGATGCTCAGGGAATTTGTGTCGAGGTTTCAAATGGAACGGATGTATCTGCCCCCGATCGCGGACGATTGAGCCGTTCAGGCATTCACCCAAGGACTCAACCCCCAAAGTTCATTGGCTTCATAACAGTTGAAGCAAAATTTGATAGAATACCCTGTTGTAACTTGGGCTGACGTCAATAATAGGTACCAATCAAAAATCAAGGTCGAAGACGATCAGCTTGGGGCCCTTTCCAGATCCGTTTATCCCGTCAGGACTAGTGACAGATCCAAAAGAGCCGTCGATCATGAACCAAGATCGAACAGAGATCGGTATCAACCATACAATGAAGATCGAAGGAGTAATGGGTCCTGACAAGACCTTGCAAGAAGTGAAAGATGAAGCAATCGAGGTCATAATAACTATAGACTCCTGAGAAAAAACGGTTTTGACAGACCCATCGGGTCCAAGGAAGCACCAAGGTTATCGGAGTATAACTTCAACGTCGATGCTGCCGGCATCGTATCAGCTATCGGACGAATCAAAGATACTAAGTGGCCTCGACCGATGCAATCTGATCCCCCGAAGGGACCCCAACCTAATGTGTTAATATCATGGCACTCACGGCCAAAGAACCAAAGAGTGCCGACAACTGAGAGAAGAAGTAGCCCGGTTATTCAATAACGAACACTTTCGAGAGTTTCTGAGTGATCGAACCAAAAATCACATCAGGAATAGGGATCCAACAAGCAGATCGAGCAAGAGGAAACTCAGCACATCATTAACATGATTATTGGAGAAGTTGATGCCCCCAAGGGCCGATGTTAAAGCGCACTAAAGTGTCCATTACAAGGGGAAAATGGACTCGAGATTACGTACCGGAGGGAACCGTATCTTTCAATGACGAGGATGCTGAAGGCATCGTACAACCACACAATGATGCACTGGTAATATCTGTACTCATAAATAAATCTCGAGTTAAGCGTGTGTTAATTGATCCAGGTAGCTCGGCCAATATCATCAAATCGAGGGTCGTGGAACAACTGGGTCTACAGGACCAAATAGTGCCCGTAGTTCGAGTATTAAACAGATTTAACATGGCATGCGAGATGACTAAAGCTGAGATACAATGCTCTATTTGGGAGGCCATGGATTCACAACTTGAGGGCAATACCCTCGACGCTACATCAGGCGTTGAAATTCCCCACACCGAGAGAAATCAAAACAGTTTACGGGGAGCAACTGGCCGCAAAACAAATGTTCGCGGTCGATGAGGTGGTCCCGATATCCACACTCTCGAAATAAAAGAACTCGAGTTCGATCACCAAGGAAAGCAAGAGACAGTCGAGAACGACAATTACGGAGTCCCTAGATCTTTCATAGCCCCTGACGATTCCGATGCCACCAAGTCAATAATCGAGGAGCTGGAGCAAGTCAGATTGATCGAGCACCTGCCCGATCGGAAGGTATACCTGGGCATGGGGCTAACTCCCGAGCTCAGGAAAAAACTCATTGAATTCCTTACAACTAACATAGATTGTTTCACTTGGTCCCACCTTGACATGACAGGGATCCTGCCGGAAATTACTACCCACAAGCTGATCTTGGATCCGAAGTTTCACCTAGTTAAACAGAAGATGAGGCCTCAGTCCGAAGTCAAGCATGCATTCATCAAAGATGAGGCATACAAACCCCTTAAAATAGGTTCCATTCGGGAAGTTAAGTACCCCGATTGGTTAGAAAATATAGTGGTAGTGCCTAAAAAGGGAAATAAATTAAGAATGTGTATAGACTACAAAGACTTGAACAAGGCATGCCCTAAGGACTCTTTTTCTTTGCCTAACATCGATCATCGATGCGACGGCCGGTCACGAGATACTCAGCTTTCTCGATGCCTATTCCGGGTACAACCATATCCGGATAGACCCGGGCGACCAAGAAAAGACTTTCTTCATCAATAAATATGGCACCTATTATTATAACATAATGCCATTCAGACTAAAAAATATTGGTGCCACTTACCAACGCCTAGTAAATAGGATGTTCGAAGAGCCAACAGGAAATCAATGTAGGTTTACATTGACGACATCTTAGTTAAGTCCCTGCAAGCAGAGACCATTTGGAACATTTGCAGGAAAACTTCAACATACTGAAGAAATACAATATGAAGCTGAACTCGGAGAAATATCAAAGTCATAGAAGACATCACCGTGGTGGACAATGTCAAGGCCGTCCAAAGGCTAACCGGGCGCATAGCCGCCCTGGGTCGGTTCATTTCAAGGTCCTCCGATAAGAGCCATCGGTTCTTATCGTTATTAAAGAAGAAGAATAACTTCTCGTGGACCCTGGAGTGCCAGCAAGCTTTGGAAGAACTCAAACGGTACCTTTCGAGTCCACCCTTGCTTCATACTCCGAAGGCAGACGAGCAATTGTACCTATACTTAGCGATATCTGAGATAGCGGTAAGTGGAATCCTAGTCTAGGAACAAGAAGGTACGCAGTTTCCTATATATTATGTTAGTACGACTTTAGGCGAGGCCGAAATAAGGTATCCTCACCTGGAGAAATTGGTGCTCGCCTAAGCGCCTCTAGGAAGTTAAGGCCTTATTTTCTATACCATCCCATATGTGTCGTGACAAATTATCCATTGAGGAACATAATGCACAAACCCGAGCTCTCGGGACGATTGGATAAATGGGTCGTGGAAATTAGCGGGTATGATATTGAATATCGACCTCGAACCACCATCAAATCTTAAATTTTGGCAGACTTCGTGGCCGATATCATGCTGGCCTTAATACCCGAAGTCCAAAAGGAATTGTTGTTAACCTCAGGGACCTCCTCGGGGATCTGGACCCTCTTTAAAGATGGTGCCTAGAACGTAAAAGGGTCTGGACTCGGTGATGGTAGGCTATAATTGTGTATTTTGGCCATTAATTACACTCTAATTCGCTCTACTTTACTAGTGTTTGAGCTTTAAATGGTATTATTTTGTACTGAAAGTGTGTTTTATGCTTTGTAGGAGTGATTTCGAGTTACGATGAGGTTTTGGAGCTAATTCGACGTAGTCTGGAGCTTTGAAGTCTGAGTAAAAACCCATAGATTAAGTTGGGATCGTAATCGAGGATCAACGGAAAATAATGCACTTAATGAAGAGAAACGACAAGGGAGCAGAAAGCCATCCAGGTGCACGAACGCGCACTGGGCGCGCAAGTGGAGCAGAACACTGTCCAACATGCGCGACCACATGCACGGTCACCTGCCCAGGTACGCGACCTCGCACGTCTGGTGTCGAAAATTGTCCAAGCCTATTATTGTAATTTCGAAAGAGACTCTTCTTGACCTATATGAAGCCCAGCTCATCTAAAAAGAGGGTATCTTGGATTTGGAGAGCAACTTTTGGGTAGAGAAGAAGGAAGGAAACAACAAAAATGCAAAATACTTAATCAAATTCATTCAATACGGAAGTTTGTTTAAATTTGGGAATTGTAATGTCTTCTTGTTCTTCTAATACTCTTGTGATGAATACTTTTTTCATTATGGAGTAACCTTGTGTAGGGTTATTGACGGATGTTGTGATTTGACTATTGTTTTGGGTTTTACTCTCTGTTAATTGCCCGGATTCATTGAATAAGTTATTAATTGAATTGCAAGGTTTATTGTGGTTTTACTTTAATCGAAAGAGAAGTGTTGCTGCAATTTGCATTGTGCCATATCGTTTAGGTTGATTCTATGCCTTTTCTAGGTAATCGAAAGAGCTTAGAGAGTTATCAATTAAATTAGTTTAGAAGAATAATCGAGAGGTGTTCTTCGAAGGATTATTCATTCACTGTGTTTGTGCATATGTTCATAAGACCAGTTATTAGGTGGGTTAAGAAAACTCTCATTCATTCGGAAGAAGAGATTGAATCCCTAAGGTAGCCTAATCATCTGTTGAAATCGAAGGAGTCAATAGAAATTAAGAATGAACTTAAACCAGAGTTACCCAGAATAATAGTTGATCACATATCTTGTCACAACTCTTACTTCTCACCCTAATATTAAATCGTTGCTCCTTAATCATTAAAGTGCCATTAGTTTCTTACAATAGATAATCTTAGTTTTATTTGTTGTCGATAATAACATCAATCAAAGGTTTATTATCCTGGATAGTGGTGAGCTGGAGTTTTATTAGAACTTTATTTAAACTAATCCCTGTGGAGACGATTTAATACTATACTATCTTTGACTAGCGAGCCTAAGTTTTCTACACCAATTTTGCGCTCGTCAAATTTTGGCGTCGTTGCCAGGGATAGGCGATTAATAGTGTTTAAATTAATTTTCAGTGCTAATTATTTTATTTTCCTTTATTGCGCTCTTCTCATCTGTGTGCAGGCAACGGGTTAAGTTCAGCGGTGTATGACTCGATCCTCTTCAAAGGATTTGGTGCCTTACGACCCAGAGTTAGAGAAGCACCTGAGGCAGTTGAGAAGAGAGAAAGGATCGAGTGGATTGCTATTGGGTTAGCCTTTAACTCAAATTATAATGGTAAACAATGAAGAGGTAGTGGAGCTAGCTGCGAGAGAGGTGGCTCAGCAACGGAAAGCACGGTTAGTAGCTGAAGCAGCCAGAATTGCAGATGAAACTGTCAATGGGGAGAAAAGGTTCAATCCCAATCGAAACGTGATACAAGATGAATTTGAAAATGCTGCTCCTAGAACTGGGAGGTCGTTAGGAGATTATGCCCGATCGGTATATATCCAACAACAGTCTAGTGTGAGACCCCCACCCATTGATGCCAATAATTTTGAACTCAAACAGGGAGTCATCCAGACCATTCATAATAATTACATATTCAGATGGAAACCCAATGAAGATCCCAACAACCATCTAATGGACTTCGACAAAATTATGAACACATTCCGTTACAATGGAGCATCACATGATGCCATCTACCTTATAGCATTTCCGTTCTCTCTTAAGGATGATGCAAAGTAGTGGTTGAGAAGCCTTCCCATAGGGTCAATCCGTACGTGGGTGGAGATGACGACCAAGTTCTTAGAAAAACCACTAAGACTGGACAAATGAGGGAAGAGATTCACAATTTCAGTCGAGGTGATGGGGAGACAGTGTTCGAGGCATGGGAAAGATTCAAGGAGCTATTACGGAGGTGCCCTCATAATGAAATGGAGCAATGGATGCAAATCCAGTACTTCTGGGATGGTTTAAACCCGTCATCAAGGAGATTGCTGAATAGAGCGGTTGCAAGCCCTCTGATGAAGAACACTCCTAAAGAGATTGTCACTCTTCTGAATGAACTATCTGAAGACGCAGAACAATGGTCCACTGATCAAGGGGACCGAAAAAGATCAGCAGGGGTGCACCAAGTAGAATCCTCGGTAGCAATACAAGCCCAAATTGCAGCGATGGCTAAGGACATCAAGCAACTGATGCTAGCTCAGGTGCAAAATAACCACATGTGGGATGTGACATCTGTGGATTGGGACACCTGACACATGAGTGTCAAGCTACAACTGAGGAAGTCAACACTGTGGGGAACTTCAACAGATGCAACTACCAAGGAGGTGGTAATTTCAATTCTATGGGACAGAGACATCCAGGGTTCTCATGGAGTTCTTCAACTGGTAGTTTGAACTCATGGCAACAACAAAATCCCAGAGCACCAGTGCAAGGACCTCCTGGTTTCCATACTCAACAGAGGCAACCATACCAACCTCCACAGCCCAACAACTCAGGTTTAGAAGATCTAATGAAGGAATTTATAAATAAATCCGATGAGAAACTTGAGACTCAAGGAAGCACTATCTGGGAGCAAGGCACAACCATCCAAAATTTGGAAAGACAAATGGGGCAGCTTACAACATTGTTGTTAGAAAGGGCGCCGGGGACTTTGCTAGCAGACACTAAAAAGAATCCAAAAGAGACAATTAAAGTTGTGTCTCTTAGGAGTGGCAAAACATTAGCAGAGCCAAAGGCAAAACCAAGGGATGAGAAGGAGATCAACTCAACCAAGATAGCTGAAGAACAGAAAATCGGTGAATCTTTGCCCAATGAAAATGTCAGCAACAAGGATGTTGATAAGTAGAAAGTGAACAACGCAGTTGAGGAAAGCAAGCACATGCCATTGTTACCTTTTCCTTAAAAGATGAAGCGGGAGAAATTAGACAAATGCTTTGGGAAATTCTTGGAGATGCTGAAACAGTTGTATGTGAACATCCCGTTTACGGAGGTGCTCAAACAGATGCCAGCCTATGCAAAATTCCTGAAGGAAATCCTCTCAAGCAAAAAGTAACTCAAAGGAACGAAAGTTGTCAAAGTCAATGCCCATTGCAGTGCCATTCTACAGAACAAAATTCCCAAGAAGTGTAGGGAACCTGGCTGTTTCACTATACTTTGATCGTTGGGTAGCGAAAATTTTGATAAAGCCTTATGCGATTCAGGTGCATCCATTAACTTGATGCCATTATCGGTGTTCAAGAAATTGGAAGGAGAGCTAAGAGTGATCAAATCTGTACCAGTATTCTTGCAACTTGCTGATCAAACCACGATCATACCGGAGGGCATAATTAAGGACATCTTGGTAAGGGTAGACAAATTTGTTTTCCCAGTAGACTTCATCGTGGTAGATATGGAAGAGAATAAGGAAGTGCCTCTAATCATGGGGAGACCATTCCTTTGCACTGGCCGGGCTATTCTTGATATATATGAAGGGAAATTCATGCTACTAATGGGAAACAAAAAAGTGGTGTTTCAAATGAAGAGAATGATGAAATACCCATATGATGAGGCATCTACCTATGCTTGTCTCAAAATAGATGTGGTGGGAGAGTTAGCTGAACAACACAAACTGGATAAGCTAGTAGGTGACTCACTAAAGAGATGCATTAGTCAATCAAGCACAACAGAGGATGAGGATCCTGAGATCAAGATGGAAGTTGAGGCGCTGGAAAATGAGAACCAGGTGGTAGATGAAGAAGAATTCGAGAAAGAAAAGAGCAAGCCAAAGCTGGAATTGAAAGTACTCCCAACACATTTGAAATATGCTTTTTGGAGACTAACAATTTTCCTGTGATTGTTGCTGCTAATTTGACAGGTGAACAGGAACACATGCTTGTGGAGTTACTACGGAAGAATAAAAAGACAATCAGTTGGAGTATAGCCGATATTCAGGGGATCAGCCCTGCAATCTGTATGCACAAGATCTTGTTAGAAGAAGGGAGTAAACCAGTGGTGCAGCCCCAACGCAAATTGAACAAAAATCTTCAGGAGGTGGTTCAAAAATAGATACTCAAATTGCTGGATGCAGGCATAATATTTTCCATTTCTCACAGTCAATGGATCAGCCCTGTACAGGTTGTGCCGAAAAAAGAGGGCATAACAGTGGTAAAAAAATGAGGACAACGAGCTAATCCCTACCAGAACAGTTACTGGATGGAGGATGTGCATTGATTACCGGAGATTGAATGATGCAACAAGGAAGGATCACTTCCCTCTTCCTTTCATTGATCAGATGTTGGAGAAGCTGGCGGGGCGTGGATGTTACTGCTTTTTAGATGGATATTCAGGGTACAATCAAATACCCATTGCTCCAGAGGATATTGAGAAAACCACCTTTACATGCCCGTCCGGAATCTTTTCATACCGCAGAATGACTTTCGAACTATGCAATGCACCATCTACTTTCCAGAGATGCATGATGTCAATATTTTCAGGTTTAAATAGGAAGTTTTTGGAGGTGTTCACGGACGACTTTACTCTATTTGGAGATGACTTTGAAGATTGCTTGAGGAACCTCAGACTTGTTCTGAAACGATGTGAGGACACTCACCTAGTACTCAACTAGGAAAAGTGTCACTTCATGGTTAAGGAGGGGAGAGTCCCGGGCCATAAAGTCATAGCTGAAGGTATTGAAGTTGACAGAGCTAAAGTAGACGTGATAGCCAAGCTCCCACCACCGACCTCAGTGAAGAGCATCAGAAGTTTTTTGGGGCATCCCGGTTTCTATAGAAGGTTCATTAAGAATTTTTCCAGCATTACCAAGCCCTTGACTGCATTACTTGCCAAGGATGTAAAATTTGTATTTGATGTGGAGTGTCTCAGAGCATTCGAACTGATCAAGGAGAAGCTAGTGAGTGCCCCCATAATGGTGACTCCTAACTGGAGTGAGCCTTTTGAGATAATGTGTGATGCCAGTGATATGGCAGTAGGAGCAGCGCTGGGGCAGAGGAGAGATAAACTATTCTGACCCATTTACTATGCAAGCTGAACCTTGAATTATGCTCATGTGAACTATGCTACCACAGAGAAGGAGTTCTTTGCGGTAGTCTTTGCTTTCGACAAGTTCAGATCCTATTTGGTGGGAAGCAAGGTAATAGTGCATACTGATCACTCAACACTGAAATATTTGCTGAGTAAGAGAGAGTCCAAACCACATCTGATGCAGCAGGTATTGTTGTTGCAAGAATTTGATCTAGAAATCAAGGACAGAAAGGGCACGAAAAATCAAGTGGCTGACCACTTGTCGCGATTGGAGAAACCACTAGTTGAAGCAGTTGACATTCGAAAAGAGTTCCCAGATAAGCAGATTTTTTCCATTGTAGCAGTCTCCGATAGACCACCATGGTTCACCGACATAGCCAACTTCTTGGCTAGTGGGTGGCTACCACACGACTTAACCTCAGATTAGAAAAAAAAAGTTTCAAGGTGAGGTAAGATGTTATTTTTGGAATGATCCCTTCTTGTTTAAACTG
This sequence comes from Nicotiana tomentosiformis, assembly GCF_000390325.3. Taxonomy (NCBI): domain Eukaryota; kingdom Viridiplantae; phylum Streptophyta; class Magnoliopsida; order Solanales; family Solanaceae; genus Nicotiana; species Nicotiana tomentosiformis. The sequence continues at coordinate 63,031,743 of NC_090823.1, forward strand.
TGTGCAGATGGTGTGATTCGAAGATGTGTGCCTGAATGCGAAATGGAAAGCATTCTGTCTCATTGCCACGATGGAGTAGCTGGAGGACACTATGGCGAGAATTGCACTGCAACAAAGGTAATGGAAGCCGGCTGTTTTGGCCTACTTTGTACAAAGACGCGAGAGCGTACGTAGCTGCATGTGACAAGTGTCAAAGGGAAAGTAATATTAGCAATAGGGAAAAAATGTCTCTCAACTCCATTCTGTTATATGAAATTTTTGACGTTTGGGGCATTGACTTCATGGATCCGTTCCCATCGTCAGTAGCCATTGGCTACGTCTCTAAGTGGGTCGAAGCAATCCCTACTAGGACCAATGATGCTCGGGTGGTGTGTGAATTCTTAAGGAAAAACATCTTTACCCGCTTCGAGACACCTAGAGTGATTATCAATGATAATGGGTCACACTTTGTGAACAAGCAGTTTGCTGCACTGCTGTCCAAGTATGAGGTCACACATAAAACGGGAACCCCGTACCATGCCCAGACTAGTGGTAAAGTCGAAGTGGCTAACCATGAACTTAAACGTATTCTTCAAAAGATGGTTAGTGCTTCTTGTAAGGATTGGTCGGTAAAGTTGGAAGAAGCTCTATAGGAGTACAGAACTGCGTTCAAAACAACCATAGGGACTTCACCATTCAAACTAGTGTATGGAAAATCTTGTCACCTAAGTGTTGAGATAGAACATAAAGCTTATTGGCAAATTAAGATGCTTAATCTTGATCTTAGTCTTGCAGGTGAACACATGTTGGCGCAGATGAATGCTTTGGAGGAGTTTAGACTGGACGCGTATGAAAATACACGAATTTTCAAGGAAAAGACTAAAAGGTGGCATGATCCTCTGATTAAGCCAAAGGAGTTTCATGAAGGGGACAAAGTCTTACTGTACAATAGTAGACTCAGGTTATTCCCCAGAAAATTTAAGTCTAGATGGACGGGACCATATGTGGTGAAACATGTATCACCATATGGGGCAATTGAGATCCATAACTAGGACGAAATGGAAAGTTTCAAGGTGAATGGGCACAGACTAAAGCCGTATATTGCTGGAGGATTTTCTCAGCAACCCTCGAGCATCAAAATCAGTTGAGGATGCCCGGTTGAGTCAAGCTGGCGACTATAACTCAGAACTACTTCTAACTCTTCTATTAGTTAGATTTTCACTTTTATTTATAGTGTAGAATCGATATATATTAGTGTATAGTATGATGGGGTAGGTGCAAGAAGGTACATGTCGCGGAAGGAAGGAATTAAGGTATCAAAAAGACCCCTTTTGAGGGTATTCGTGCACGACCGCGCAGCTGGGGGTCACTTCGCGCACCAGGTCGCACACCAGGCAATGTTATACGAAGCAAGACGTGAGTGGCTGCGCATTTGATTTGGTGACCGCGTACCTGGTCGCGTATTTTCACTAGTGTACTGCCTCAAGTGCGCGACCACATGCACGACCGCGCACCGACCACGCACCTACCGTGCATCAGGCAAGTTTTTCCCTTTTAATTTCGGACTTTCCCCTCTTAAAACCCTCAATTCTAAAATTTCCTCTTTCTGTCCCCTACACTAAACAACCCTAATTCGACCCCCTCTCTCATCCTCTCTCTGTAAGACAAATAACACCACACCACCCCCTCCTCTTCTCCTGTCAACCAACCTCACATGTCTTCTCTCCCAAGTCCCTTCAGGTAAGTGAGATGCTTTTTCTCTCTTTTCTTAGTTATTGTATTTGATTTTGCTTGTGTTGTAGTAGATATTTGTTTTTGTTTTCTCTCCATTTATGCTCCTTTCCTTGTGGGGTGGGAAGTCGAGTTTCACCATGGAGACTGACCATGTAGTGGCTGGGTGTAACATTGGTGTATCCTTAGTCTAATTAGGGCTGAAATTGAGTTGTGGGGGTTAGGAAGAACTGTGCTTGTTATGAGTTTGTGAAATTGCCTCAATGCGATTGTGTGTAATGTTGTGACCAAGTGTAAGGGTGAAGTTTGAGTAGCCTCTCTTGGTTCGCCATATGATTCATTAGCTAATAGTTGGCGGTCTGTTTTAGGTACTATGGCGCCGCCCAAGAAATGAAAAACCACAGGTGCCTCCACAAGTGGTCAAGCGGGCACATCCCGGTCTCGAACATCGGCATCTGCTCGCCCGTATGATCAGAACAAGTTCGTCTCCTGGGAAGCCCAGGAACGATTCCAACACAAGGCAAGCAAAAAGCCCATTCCGGAGAGGAGAATTGATATTGGGTCCCTCCAGAATGACTATCCCCATGTGTATCATGAATTGGTCAGGCGTAGCTTGGGGATATTCTTTGAAGAACCTGATGAAGCAAACTTAATGGTTGTTCGGGAGTTTTATGCAAACTGCCCGGAACATGACGCCCATGTCTGCATAGTCTGGAAGAAAAGAGTGGACTTCTCCAAAGAGGCCATCCGAAGGGCCTATCATACACCTCTTGAGAGAAGAAAGGAGATGAGGGAAAGGAGAGAGAAGAAAAAGCTGCTTGTCTTCACTAATAAAAAACAGCAATCCCTCCGCTTCTGTTACCTACTTTTACTCATTTCGTGAAAGATCCGGATAGAGGTGATTACTACGTCACGCACAGCAGAGAACCATACTTGTGGCGCCTGCTCTTCGCAACCATTTGTGTACCTGGCAAGGAGGTCATGTGGATAAAGGAGGGGCAAAAATTTCACTCGGCTTCGCTGACCTTTGAAGGGAAGTGCTGGCTCTACATTATCAATAACCGCCTGCTGCCTTCATGAAACACCACTGAGGTGAATAGTCCTCGGGCGACTCTGATTTGGTGCTTTGTCAATGGCCACGATTTTGATGTGGCTCAAATCATTCAGGACGGGATGTTGATTCGTTGTCCTGTGCAGAGGTATGGGTTCTTTTTCCCATCCTTAGTCACTCGGTTATGCTGTGGGGCCTGAGTACCGGAAAATAGGGACTTGGATGGAAAAGTAAAGCGCAAACATAAATTCCGGGTTAATAAGGTTGTAATCGGGAAGGACCCTGTTGGGCCCGCTGAGGCGGATAGTGAGGAATCTGATGCGCCCGAAGAGGGCAATGAGGATGTCTCTAATTCTCCACCACATGATCCGGGTGTTGGGGTAACTTCAGGTGGCGGTTGGGACACGAGAATGAGCTCTTTAGAGCAGGAGATGGCAGGGATGCGTACTTCTATCACTGATTTGGGTACTCGAGTGGACGCACTTGCTACACAGAATGCCAAATCCGAGAAGAAGATCATGGCATGGCGGCGTGCGCTTGGCCGAGCTTGTCATATGGACCCCAGAACTATCTCCGACACGAACTGACTTGATCAGGGGAATTTTCTTCACCTTTGCATTTTTCTTTGTGTGTCATGGGGACATGCCACCATTTGAAGTGTGAGGTAGGGAATATTTATATGTTGTATGTATATGCATTTTTGTTTTTGGTTGTTGTAGGTTGTTGTTGTTAGTTGCAGTAGTTAATAGATGAAAAAAAACAAAAATACATAAAAAATTTAAAATTTTCGATTTTTTCCGATGATGAATATTATTCGACTGGTTTCTTGAGGGATTAAAGTCGAAAGAAAAAGACAAAAAGATTTTCTCTTGTTAGGTAGTGTATTAATTCTCCCTTAATTTTTTTTTATTCTGCGGTTCTTTCCAAGGGTTTTGATTGAACCGGGTGTAGTTAGTTTTATTTTTTTTTATTTTTTTTTCTCTGTTAGGAGTAGGTACCCTTAGCTTTGATTTGAAAGGAAAGCAATATCTCTGGACTCTGTTATGCTTTGAGAATAGTGAGTGCTCTAGCTGTGATGCTTAGGCTCGGTTTTTGACTCTCGTAGAAGTACCTTAAATTGTATGTTCTTGACATTGCTTAACTGCTTTGACTGGAGTGTCTTGATGAGTCCGATCCTGAGTGAGTATGTGCCATGTGTGGGTGAGGTTTTGTATTATTCATTGCATTGCATTTGATGTCTAAAACTTGCCCTGTCGGTTTGCAAAGCGAAATGGTAGTTTAATTCAGTCTTGGAAGTGATATAGGCATTTCTTTGTTGAGCCAGTTATATGCCTTATCCACCTAATTGTTGTGTATCTTAGTTAACCCCTTTGAGCATGTAATCTTGTTTCTTTGGCAACCACATTACAAGCCTTACCCATTTGTTTGTATTGACCCTCTATTTGAACCTTTACCTCCCATGAGCACTTGAAATTGTTGTGAACTTTGTAAAGTTGAAGGGTGGGGTGATTGGTTTGGTTTTTGAGTGGAACTAATGAAATAAGGAGATAGGTGCACAAGTTTGAAAAAGTAAGAGCCACTTGAATTGAAAAAAAAAAAGAGGAAAGAAAAAAGTGAATTGTTGGGCAAATTATTTTTTGATAGTAGTGACCCTTGATGTAATCGTGCTTAAAGAAATAGGGAGTTAACAAAACTTGATGTGAAGGTGAAGTATGGTTTGACATAAGTATGGGGTTGAATGGTTAAGTAACTGCTTAGGGAGGTGTAGCCACTCTTATATCCACATGTATCCTACCCGTCCCGCAGCCTACATTACAACCAATTAAAGTCCTACTTGATCCTTGACTGAATGAACTCAATTAGTAGAGTAGTACACTACGAGCAAGACTATGGTACACCTTTTGTGGCATATGAATGTTATTTATGAGAGTGAGTGAATTATTTCTATCTTGAGTTCCTAATTGTTCTTAATGTCTTTTATGTGTGGAATTACTCTCTATGTTTGTGAGAGGGCACTAGATTCACGAAGGAAAGGTAATGCCTGACCTCTGTGTTAGAGTAAGTGATCGGGTTATAGATAATGCTTGGTACTTTTGAGTCAAATTTTGAGGTTAAGATGTTACAATATTGTGCTTAATTTGTTTTAAAGAGTCTTGGTGTGATGAGTCTTGAGAGTTATTGAAAAAGGTCGCATTTTAAGTGAAGTGTAGTTTGATTGCTTGAGGACGAGCAATGGTTTAAGTGTGGGGTGTTGATGGTAGGCTATAATTGCATATTTTGGCCATTAATTACACTCTAATTCGCTGCAGTTTACTAGTGTTTGAGCTTTAAATGGTATTATTTTGTACTGAGTGTGTGTTTTCTGCTTTGTAGGAGCGATTTCGAGTTACGATGAGGTTTTGGAGCTAATCCGATGTATTCTGGAGCTTTGAAGTCTTGAGTAAAAGCCCATGGATTAAGTTGGGATCATAATCGAGGGTCAACGAACAATAATGCACTTAATGACGAGAAACGACAAGGGAGAAGGAAGCTACCCAGGTGCGCTAGCACATACTGGGTGCGCACTAGGTGTGTAAGTGGATCAGAACTCTGTCCAACATGCGCGGCCACATGCGCAATCACCCGCCCAGGTGCGCGACCGTGCACGTCTGGTCCGTAATATTTTCCAAGCTTATTTTTGTAATTTCGGAGGCGACTCTTCTTGACCTATATGAAGCCCAGCTTGTCTAAAAAGAGTGTATCTTGGATTTGGAGAGCAACTTTTGGGGAGAGAAGAAGGACGAAAACAACGGAAATGCAAAATACTTGATCCAATTCATTCGATATGGAAGTTTGTTTGAATTTGGGAATTGTAATGTCTTATTGTTCTTCTAATACTCTTGTGATGAATACTTTTTCTATTATGGAGTAACCTTGCTTAGGGTTATTGACGGATGTTGTGATTTGACTATTGTTTTGGGTTTTACTCTCTGTTAATTGCCCGGATTCATTAAATGAGTTATTAATTGAATTGCAAGGCTTATTGTGATTTTACTTTAATCGAAAGAGAAGTGTTGCTGCAATTTGCATTGTGCCATATCGTTTAGGTTGATTTTACGCCTTTTATGTTCATGAGACTTATTATAAGGTGGATTAAGGGAACTCTCATTCATTCGAAAGAAGAGTTTGAATCCCTAAGGTAGCCAAATAATCTTTTGAAATCTAAGAGTTACCCGAAGCAATAGTTGATCACATATCTTGTCACAACCCTTACTTCTCACCGTGATATTAAATCGTTGCTTCTTAATCATTAAAGTGCCATTAGTTTTTTACAATAGATAATCTTAGTTTTATTTGTAGTCGATAATAACATAAATCAAAGGTTTATTATCCTGGATAGTGGTGAGCCGAAGTTTTATTAGAACATTACTTAAACCAATCCCTGTAGAGACGATTTAATACTATACTATCTTTGATTAGCGAGCCTAAGTTTTCTACACCGGTTTTTGCGCTCGTCACTCGGCATCGTGTTGAAGCCGCCCACAGGTAACATAGTTAGGCAATCTATCAGAACTGTGAAATTGACTAACAATGAGGCCGAGTATGAGGTTATGATTGCAGGTCTCGAATTGGCTAAAAGCCTGGGGGCCAAAGTGATCGAAGCTAAATGTGATTCCCTCCTTGTGGTGAATTCGGTCAATGGGACAATCAATGTGAAAGAGGAACGAATGCGAAGATACTTGGATAAAATACAGGTAACGCTACATCGATTCAAGGAATGGACCCTACAACACATGCCTCGGGATCAAAATAGCGAAGCCAATGCTCTAGCTAACTTGGGGTCGTCGATTGATGACGATGAATGCAGCTCGGGAACAGTCGTATAACTCATGAAATCGGTAGTGGAAGAAGGCCACACCGAGATAAACTCGACAAGCTTAACCTGGTACTACAGAAACAAGTATATAGATTACCTGAAGACCGAGGAACTGCCCTCGGATCCTAAAGAATCGAGAGCTCTGCGCACGAAGGCGGCCAGGTTCAGCATGTCCAAAGATAACACCCTGTTTAGAAGAACATTTGATGGCCCACTCGCCATATGTCTGGGACCGGGAGACACCGAATATGCTTTGAGGAAAGTTCACGAAAGTACCTGCGAGAACCATTCGGGGGGAGAATCGTTGGTTTGTAAGATAATCAGAGCTAGCTATTAATTGATCGACATGGAGAAAGACGTAATGGAGTTCGTGCAAAAATGCGACGATTGTCAGAAGCATGCACCAATAATCCATCAGCCTGGGGAGCTACTACATTCGGTCTTGTCACCTTGGCCATTCATGAAATGGGGAATGGACATCGTCGGTCCCCTGCCATGGGCACCCGGTAAGGCTCAATTTATATTATTTATAACTGATTATTTATCTAAATGGGTTGAAGCTCGGGCATTTGAGAAAGTCAGGGAAAAAGAAATTATTGATTTTATTTGGGACCACATAATATGTTGGTTCGGGATGCCGACCGAGATCGTATGTGACAACGGGAAGCAGTTCATCCGCAACAAAGGTAAGCAAATTTTTCGAGGACCATAAGATCAAAAGGATCTTGTCGACACCCTATCACCCTAGTGGGAGCGGGCAGGCGAAGTCTACACACAAGACCATACTCCAAAACCTTAAGTATAGGTTTACCGATGCCAAAGGAAAATGGAAGGAAATTTTGCCTGAAGTCCTGTGGGCATACCGTACGACCTCAAAGTCTAGTACTGGGGCCATCCTGTTTTCGTTGGTCTTCGGTGCTGAAGCACTAATACCGGTCGAGGTAGGAGAATCGAGTTTCAGGTTCCGATATACAACTGAAGAGTTGAATGGTGAGGCCATGAGCACGAGCTTGGAACTATTGGATGAGAGGCGCGAGGCCTCCCTCGTCCGGTTAGCCGCCTAGAAACAACAGATCAAAAGGTATTACAATCGGAGAGCCAACCTCTGACACATCAATATCGGGGACTTGGTGTTAAGAAAGGTGACACCGAACACCCGGAACCCGAATGAAGGGAAGCTGGGACTAAATTGGGAAGGTCCATATCGAATTATTGAGATTACCGGTAAAGGTTCATACATACTCGAAGCAAGGAATGGTGAGCAGCTACCAAACAACTGGAACGTGACCCACTTAAAATGATATACTGCTAAGGTACGACCCCATTCATTCTCTTTTTTTATATATATATTGCGAATTGGACTAACACTTGCAGGCAATAGCCAAAGGATAATGTAGTTGTTAGGACTAAAAGCACGCGTTGCACTCTTTTTCCCTTGAACCGGTTTTGTCCCAAATTGGTTTTCCGGCAAGGGTTTTAACGAGGCAACAGTGTATCGTGCTAACTTAGAATTGAAGACTGGTTTGAATCAGAGTCGATGGTCATGTCAACAGTATCCGAGCCCTATCAACGATCGACCTCGAATACTGGGGGCCATCACCCTTGGGTCATGATTTTTAGCAAGGAAGGAAACTCTGTGCTCGATCAGTCTAGGCTCGGTAGTTAGGATTCATTGTAAGGGCCAAACGATCAAATGAACCGTGCCCGCATATGTCATACCGGCCGCAATACGAGCTTTTATACAATCTTGTACGTTACGCACAGAAATGAAAGAAAGTTTCTACCTTGCTAACAAACATTTTTTTCTTCTTAAAAGTATCGAGCCTAAGGGCTACTACTGCCCGAGAATTATCAAGCCCAAGAGCCACCCCTATTCGAGCCCAAAGGGCTACCCCCACTCGGGGACTACCGTCCTTGATAAGTTCAGACGGTTCGGGTTATCGAAACCCGGAGGCACAAGACCTATTGGCAGTGCCCAAACCTAAAAGGCTACATCCACCCTAAAAAAGCGGCTCGGAGACATCTGAAGCCCGTAATCAAAACATAAGACCTTCAAAATTTCAGGTCGGTTCAAAGGTTACCCTCGGAAAAATTATAGTCTAAAAATATTTAAACAAGCATTTTTGGGAGAGTTTCCGATCATTCAGAGCCCTCACAAGCTTCAAACAAAACTTGTATCGAGAACAAGTCTTGTTCAGACCTCCGAAAAATAACTTATTACTACATTTTATTCCGTGCTAAGGCATTTGAAATCTTAGCAATTGTAAAAAGGATGCTAAAGGTAATAGACTTGAAATTTGCCAAAAGGGAAAAAACTTTATATATACATTCCAGAATGTCTTTACAAAGGCCAATGAAAACGGCCTCAACAAAATAAATGTACAAGGTACAAAAATAAAGACAAAAATTCCTAAGGCACCTATGCTCGATCTTCACCAGAACTCGCCTCGTTACCAGAGCCGTCAGGGCCTTCTTCACCTTTGGGTTCATCGGAGCCCTCGAAGCCTTCTTCATCCTCGGGATCAACCAGCATCTTGGCCTTGACCTTTAGTCTTTTCGCCTCCTCGATCTCGGCAGATAGGTCAAAGCCTCGGGTATGGGTCTCTTCGAGGGTCTCCCTTCGATACAACCACTTCATGTACTCAACAGTGGTTTTCAGACAGGCCTCGGATGCCTCGACATCGGCCCTATATTGGGCTACCATCTCTTCAGCATCGGCGGAGGTTGTGCACATCTGAGCCTTTGCAGCTTCACATTCACTATCGAGGGCATCCCGCTCTGTCAGGGCCGAGTTCAGTTGAGCTCGGAGTTCCTCATTCAGCTGGGCTTGCATATTAGCCTTATCTTTTGTTACTGGGAATTGAACTTCTACCGATGCCAGCTGTGTCTGGGCGGTCTCTTTCTCTGAAGCCAGTCGGTCCATTTTTCCCTTCTAAAAATCGGCCATGGCTTGGACCTCTTTCATTTCAGCTCGGAGTTGGTCGATCCAGTCAATCTTTTGCTGAACCTGCGAGGTTTGGTCGTTGTTCTCCATGGCTAAGTCCTCATTGCTAACATTGAAAACCTTTACCTTTTCGACTAACTCGGCATGCTCTTTCTGAGCCGCATCCAGCTCGGCCTGGAGATTCTTGACGACCCCTTCATGTTGCTCGCTGAGAAGCTTATACGTGTCTCTTTTCTCAGCAAGCTCCTTGATCTCGGCCTCGAGCTGGCTAACATCGGTCGGTACAGAAAAAAGCTTTCGTGATAGAGCATCGAGGCCTGCAAAAGGGTAAAAGAAAGAAGACGTGAGAAATATCAAGGATTAAATCAAAGGTCGAAAGATCGTAATGATACCTTACCCGATTCAGTGCCTACTGCGCCTCGTTGAACATGCACGATACGTCTACCTCGTTCATTTTCACCTGGTCTTCTTCGGTCACCAGGCATCGAAGGTGGCTCGCTACTCCCATTGGAGCGGAAAGAACCTGGGCATCCTCCGGGATAGTGATGACTATCGAACTCTTGCGGTCGGGATCTATGCTCGGGGCAGGGAATTGGTTGACTAACTTTGGGCTCAAATTCAGCCCGCCGACTTCTGAAGATGACCCCTTTCTCGGCACCTCCAGGTCACTCAGCCCCAAAAAAATTCCTCCAAAAAGGACGAGTCCACACCGTCAAAAAAGGAACGAAGGGGATCGTCCGCGCCATGAGTCCCTTCGTTAGACCTCTCCTTTCCCGCTCGGGCCTCCTCGAGCATGGACTCGGTATAGGAAGGCGACCTTGAAATCTCTATTACACCCACTGCTTCCTTCGAGGCATGGCCGACATTCTGGGAAGTCTCGGCCCCGGTCTCCTCATCTACCCCCCAGGCCTGCGGGGGATCAGCCTCATAGATCTCCTCTTCACTAGCTGCTCGCTCCTCGGGGGATGTTGGCCCGTGGGCCACGAAAAAATCATCTTCTTTAGGCTCATCCCTGAGCCGATAAAGCGAATCCGAGTCGGGCGCTCGAGAGCTAGAACTTTCCTTTGGCTTACGGGCCAACCTTTTCTTTGGCTTCTTCCTTTCTGAGCTCGGGGAGCCCGGAGCCTTCCTTTTATACTTTTCTCCTGATGTAGCCCCAAGCTGCCCCAAAATGGAGGGGTCAATGGACGGATCCTCGTCCCCTACTAAACGCTTAAGCTCAATGGTCCTAGGCAAACCTGCAAAAGGAAAAGTGATGAAAATAGGGCAAGTATAATGCGAATGAGAGAGCCAGATGATACCTATTCGAGGAAGGGTCTTACCATGAGAACGGGCCTCCCAACGGCCCCTCGAGAGCTTGCACCATGAGCGGTCGGAAAAAGGCATCTATGAACAAAATGTCCTCGATCCACTCCTTGAGCCATGGGATCGCATTTGGGACTCGAGCAACGACTGCACCACCACAAATACCAGTAAGAAAAGAGGAGATGCAGGCAAAATGTCGTTCAAGGGGAAACTATACTTACGAGATGCGTTCCACTTCTCGGGAAACTACATGAGTTCAGGGGGAAATAAGTCTTCGATCTTCACCCGAACGAAACGTCCTTGCCAGCCCCAGTCCCGATTCTCATCAATGCTCGAGAATGGGGCTTTGCTAGCCCAGCGTGTGAGCTTTATTAGTCCTCCTCGGAAGATTCGGGGACTGTATAGCCGGAGAAGGTGATCGATGGTGAACCGACGTGACTCGGTCTTGTTCACGAAATAACGAAAGGGGATCACGCTCTTCCACAGTGACAGGTGGATTTGACCGACGCATACGTCGTACCTCTTGTAGAAATCAAAGATAACCGGATCCACCGGGCCTAATGTAAAGGGATAAGTGTAAACACTTAGATAACCCTCCACGTAGGTAGTGATGGCGTCCCCACGCCCGGGGAGTACTACGTCCTTAGCCGCCCAGTTGCAGTCCTCTCGGACCGCGGGGAGGACATTTTCGGTAATAGAGCATATATATCTTGATACTCTCTTACACCGACCCTGCACCGACAAGGGCTTCTCAACATTAAAGTCATCGGTAACCGAACAACCCCCAGGAACGAACATTTTCAAAGGAGGCTCGGCAGCCGGTTCACCGGTACCCGCATCAGGAGAGGACCTCTCGAGGACAACCACATCGGGAGTAGTCTCGTCGATTTCAGCAGTCGGTTGTGAAGAAGAAGCAACTTTTTGGAGACCAGATTTGGAAGTTTTAGCCATTGTTATCTGGAAAAAGCTTAAAAAATATGAAGAGAGGTTGAAAGTTGAAAGGTCAACTACGCTGATTTGGGTAGAAAATAAGTAAAAACTTGCAATATACTGAGAAGTTTTAAAGAATAGAGGTGAAAATATTAGAGTGCGAAGAAGGGTAGTGATATCCTGAAAACTCGAAGGTAGAAGCTTGGTCAAAAGGAAAAAATAATTACGAAGGAGGAAAGTATTTATAGAGATTTCGTGCCGTTTCGTATTCAGGGACGACCTTCTGATGGCTGGCGCGTGTTTGAAGTCATAATAACACGACTGACGGGACGTTTCAGATTCTTTGTCGTTTCTGTCACGGCATATTGAAGAAGGAATCGAAGTGCATATGTTGTTTCTCGTCGTTTTCGTAAACTTACTCTTCGAGAAATGAGGGGACTATCTATATACGGGTGAAACCGAGCCCTTTGGACGCCTCATTTTTCGATGAAATAAACGGAGCAGAGAGGTGACTGTAAAGAACCGGAGTCGGGGCAAGGAGCCCCTCGAGTCGGGGTCCGGGCAATACACCTGCCCTCGGAAGAATCGGGGCCACGTCCCCCAGGTTCGATTCGAACCCCAAAACTTTGGAGAGAACTACCAGATAATCTAGCACGACAAACAAAGAGTCGTGACATCCGTTCTCAGTCGGATATTACGGCGTGAATCTCGGCACGTATCGGCAGAAAATCAGTAATTAGTAAAACGGAAGATTTTTACCTCTTTTGAAATTGTACTTAGGGTAAAACTCCCCCACTATACAAAGGGGAGTCTAACTATTCATTAGGCATCATTGTAACACGCATATCGAGGCAATATACTCTTATTTTCTCTGTTATTCAAAGTTCATACTTTTGTTCATCAATTCTTCATTATTGTGAACCCGAGATCGAAGGCAGACATTTCATTAAAGTTGTTACTGAGTTCGGGATCACTCCCCTTAATTGGTTTGACAATTTATTACGTCCTTTATCTGCTTAATCTAACGCAATTTATCATTTGTATTGAATTAATTCTCGTATTTTTAAAATCATATATAAATTTAATTGTTATCCGTTTTGAAAGGTAAACAGTATACATACTAATTCATTATAATGTCAACCAGATCTAATGATTCACAACATGACTATCCCACTTTCTTTACATAATTCAATAACCCGAAGATTTCACATATTCAATACTACTTTGTTTACTCTACTATCCAACTGAGATGATTTTGCTTTGTTTTTCACCGAAGTACGGAAAGAAGAGTCTCCAGGTGAAGTTTGTTGCCAGAGAATGGTTTACTAAGGTCTCAACTTCAGTCAAAAATGTCTGAAATTGGCCTTGGCAAGCCAGGTTAAACTTCAGATAAAAATTTCTGAAGTATGATCTAGACGAATTTTTATTATTTCAGTCCTGTATGTTTAAAGTATATTTTCAAAATGGGTAAATTTATAAAAAGTAAATATACAATACGGGTATAACTTCAGTGGAGACCCCAAAATAAGGTATATCTGCACTTGTCCCTAGATCTAAGAATGAATTAATCCCATGCAAATCGCATAATTTGAACAGTCAAAACGCACAAATGGAGCAACCATGAAACAAGCTAAACGAACAATGGATATGTATAATTCCGTTTTTTTAAAATTTATTTTCAATAAATTTTGAATAAAACATTCATTACTCATATTAATTTTGATATGGCCACGTCAAAACAAATAAAAGATCAATGTCACACAAGTAACAGATATTATCTCAAGGATTACTAAGAATATTTCTAGAAAAGAAAAATGCCAATTTGATTTATAATTCCCTAACAGGACGGGCAAATTAAATACAACATCATCAGTAGAGTTGTATTAAGAGAACAACAATTAACTAAAAAAACCAAGAAAAGCCCAAGCAGAAAGGAAACAACAAATTAGCCAGTGTGGATGTGAACTCCCATAGCAATAAGGAAGACGGTAATGAGTCCAAAATAGAGGATTGTATGGACAAGAATGGAGAGGCCACTTGTGTGCATGTTCCCAAACTCCACAACTCTGTGCCTACCAGGTAACTGAAACAGTAGCCCTGGACTCAACAGCACAAACAGCACCACTGCTATCAACACTGGCCCCCAATCCGACATCTCTCTCTTTCTCTCTCTCTCTCTCTCTCTCTCTCTCTCTCTCTCTCTCTACGTGTAGGTGTGTACTCTGCTGTTGGCCTATATTTTGTTGTATATATAGTTCGATTGATGAGTAAGCTTTCTTTCATTTTTAACACAGGAAGTATTGCATTAAGAAAGGAATCAAAACAAGTGGTGGTGTTTAGATTTGTAGAAAGAGAGTTTGATTCGCCAGTTCACACATGCCCCTTCAACTTTCTTCCTTATAATAATGGTTATGGTATTCATATACTGATCAAATGAAGCATAATCCATATACTAGATTCATATATAGTTGGTATAGGCAAATTTTTTCTCCAAATAGCTGCCCCTTAATATGTGGTTTCCATTCAATACTTTTGTATAATTGTTACTATCCACTTTGGCCTGATGGAATTGTTTACTCAAAGACACCCTATGACGAATGGATTTCCTATTTCTGATATATTTCATGAATTCCTTGTTCATATATAATGTAGGACATTATTGACATCACTCTCAACTGAGACTAATTATGTTTATAGTTTACAGTAGTTGATCGTACTAACTAGTTTGAATTGAAACAAAGTTGTTATTGTTGTTGTTATAGTCATGTGGTAATGACATTATTGTTGATTCGTCTCATTTTATATGTTATCAATTGTCGTATTTCATTTATATGTGCTCTAACTTTTATTGATGCTTCTGTATGGTAAGAAATATGAATGTATTGACAAATTTGAAGGTTGGAGGTGGTTCGTCTCATTAATGCATGTCATCATATGTTATCTTCAATGTAACACAACGGCTAATCCCACTTCTGTATGGTAAGAATTATGATAGAGGCTTTGCTAATAGATATAAGATACATTCGCACATAAAATGTTAGTTGGAACAATAATTTAAAGAAGAAACTAAGCTAAATATTTTTACACTTGTTAATATGTTGAAAAATGGTTATGTACATTCAAAACGTCAAAACGGCAAAAAAGAAAAAAGAATTATAGTGGATTATTTGTCACCAAAGTAGTTCACTCATAATTTATTTCGATAGTATCGATCGCTATTTTTGTAACTAAAAGATAAAATTCGTAGCTTATATAGAGAAGACTTGGGCATAAGTCGTGTTTACAGTTTATAAGGAAGAATATGGAAAAACATCCGTGTAACAAAATGATACAATTATGTGTATAATTTAAATTAATGTGTCTATCCTAAATTTAAGCATGGTCGTTATTATATCGCTCAAATCGATTCTACAGATATTGGAAGTTGATAGTTAATGGGGACGGACAGCTAGCGGATGCTGAAGCAAGCCCAACAAGTACGTGGCAGAATCACGTGAAAGGAAATGTCGCTGTTGCCTTTGTTTTTGTGCTATCCCTTTTTGTTTCTGCTATCTTGACAGTGACGCCATCAAAATTAAATTGCCTACATTTTACTTATATTAATACTCTTTACCTATTAATCTTCAATATTTTATGCAAAAGAATAAAAGGGGGCTGGGCTGTTGCTGAGATAAATTGCTGTCCGATTCGATTTGCTCGCAATACCAATGGCTTAAAGGAAAATTTTTAGGGCGGCAATGGTTGAAAGTGTTGGAATGGTGAGAAAAGAGAACAGTTGCACGTATTGCTTTTTTACCTTGAGATTTGAATTGAAGTAATATACACTCCCTCTATCAAGATACAGGAAAATACAGATCTGAGGTGCTCATAATGAGCAACAATAGTGATTTTAGAAGCTTCCGATAAAAAAAAGGGAAAAGGGCTTGATTTACCCCCTCTACTTTCAAAATTAATACTATATTGTCCCCTGTTATACTATGAACACATTTAAGTCCCTACCATTAGAAAAGTAGCCATATTTATCTCTATTTTTGACAGAATTCCACACCAGCAATTAAAATTCCACCTGGAATGCCACGGAGGAAATAATTGACCCAAACCCCTTAAGATAACCGATAACCTGCAACCCGAACCCGAACCCGAATTAAATTAGAAAGAAGGTCATTTTCTTGGCTCTTTTGAGAGCAAAATGGCGATTAGGTTGTCCGCAAATAAAATCCTTCTTCCCGATTAGGCTTTTGTCGTCGTTGGTGTTCTTACCCTTCTTGCAAATCACTTCTCTCTTTACATAAAGTGGGATTTCTCTTACCAACAATTCCTTTTGAATCAAAACAACACTCAATCAATGAAAAAAATGCAACAAAAAGAAAAAAGAAAAAAAAGTGCAAAATCCACATAAAAATTTCTCCTTTTTAGGTATACCTCACGAAACAAAGAGGCCATGTATTCAACAAACCTCATCTGCTATTGGCCCACTCCTATTTTTGTATTCTTGATATGTTTTCACTCTTAAACTGCTATAAATAACGAATCAACGCAACCTCAAATAAGAATTTGCTAGTTTGGAGTAACAACTATGCAGAGCTTATAGTAAATTTAAAGGCTATAAATGCAGGAATTTATAGGAATTGCTAAAATTAACAGAAGGAGAGTGTACAAAGGAAAGATCTAAAGAATAACCTGCTTTTGGGAGAGGGGTTGTGGGTAAAGATGCAGTCAAAGGTTTCAGATTCAGGAATTTGGGTTTCAAATCTGTGAGGAAGACTAGTGGAGAAGATGGGTATAAGATGAGCCAGTTTGGAGTTCTTCGGCGATGCACAAGCAGCAAGATTTCGGAGTATGGTGGTCTGCGGTGGTGACCATTTCCGTCAACTCCCAATTAGAGAGAGCAATTTGAGATCAGATTTGATAAAACTACTAATGTCCACCGTGGCATTCCAGGTGGAATTGTAATTGCTGTGGAATTCTATTAAAAGTAGAGGTAAATATGGCTACTTTTCTAACGGCGGGGACTTGAATGTGCTGATAGTACAACGGGGATAATATAGTACTATTTTCTAAAGTAGAAGGATAAATCAGACCATTTTTCCTTAAAAAAAAAGAGAGAGTAGAAGAGCCCGAGATAGGATAATTTTGGAAAAGAAAGCTTCGCCTTTTTTCATTCATCTGGTAAGTATTTCTATAGGAAAAAGATCCAAATTTATCCATACTTTGTAAAAATATCTTGATTTGCCCTTCTTTAGAAGTTTGGTTCAAATATATTCTTGTTGTTAAATTTTTGGGCTACAAATACCCTTATTTGCTAACAGACATATGTTTGAAGCTAATTTATTTCTAATTTTGCTTATTAGCTCCAGAGCTGCACATGGGATATTTTAACCCATACCCATTTAAACCGACTCCATTTGACCCGATTAAGCCATAGCCACTCACTCTCATAAAAAGCGAGAGAGAAGAAAACTCGTGGCCTTTATGGTTTTCCCCTGGAATCTTTAGGGTCTGAAGGGAGCTTTCCGTTTCTTAAGTATTCAATATACTTGTTTCTCCAATCCCAGGTTAAGCTAGTAGAATTTATTTCGGCGTACCCATCTTCGATTACCGATCTTGAAAGTTGAACGACAGTCCCCGAGCTCAAATCATCTACCTCGACCGACGATTCCAAATTTGCAAGAGCATCGGCCTTATTATTCCGTTCTCGTGGAACATGTCGTAGGGTCCATTAGTTGAAATGGTGTAAAGTGATAAGCAGTTTGTCCAAATACATTTGCATCCTACCTTCTCGAAATTCGAAGGTTTTGTTTACTTAACTCACCACCAGCAAAGAGTCACAATGCGCCTTAATGACTTCTGCTCCCAAGTTTCTAGCTAGTTCGAGACCTGCAATCATGGCTTCATAGTCGGCCTCGTTGTTAGTTAATCTGATAGTTTTAATAGCTTGCCTAATAATGTTACCCGTGGGGGGTTTCAAAACTATGCCTAACCCGAACCCCTTGATATTCGAAGCACCGTCCGTAAAAAGGATCCATACCCCGGACGATATACCTGATTTCAAAAGGAGTTCCTTTTCGACTTCGGGTATGAGGGTTGGCGTGAAGTGGGCCACGAAGTCTGCCAAAATTTGAGACTTGTGGTCGTACGGGGTTGATATTCGATATCGTACACACTGAGTTCGATGGCCCATTTGGCAAATCGGCCTGATAGTTCGGGCCTATGTAAAATATTACGGAGTGGGCAAGTGGTTAATACGCTTATGGGGTGACATTGAAAGTACGACCTTAACTTTCTAGATGCGCATACCAGCGCAAGTGCCAATTTTTCTAAGTGCGGATACCTAGTTTCCGATTCTCCTAAGGTCCGACTTACGTAATAAACGGGAAATTGTGTACCTTGATCTTTTCGAACTAGGACACTGCTTGCGGCGACTTCCAATACCGCCAAATACAAGTATAGTTTTTCGTCGGTTTTTGGAGTTTGAAGCAGTGGTGGGCTCGATAGATATCGTTTCAAATCCTGTAACGCTTGTTGGCATTCCGGTGTCCAGGCGAAGTCGTTCTTCTTTTTGAGTAGGGAGAAAAATTTATGACCTCGATCTGATGATCTTGAAATGAACCGGCCTAAGGCTGCAATTCTTCCCGTTAACCTTTGTACAGCTTTCACGCTGTCCACGATAGTGATGTCTTCGATGGCCTTGATTTTGTCGGGGTTGATCTCAATTCCCCGATTTGACACCATGAAGCCGAGGAACTTGCCCGAACCGACCCCGAAAGCACATTTTTCGGGGTTGAGCTTCATGTTGTATTTCCTCAAAATCTCGAACGTTTCCTGCAAATGGGCCAAATGGTCCTCTGCGCGTAGGGACTTAACTAGCATGTCATCAATATAGACTTCCATTGTTTTACCTATTTGTTCTTCGAACATTCTGTTTACTAGGCGTTGATAAGTAGCTCCTGCATTTTTTAGCCCGAAGGGCATTACGTTATAACAATATGTTCCATGTCGGGTCACAAATGAAGTCTTTTCCCGGTCGTCCAGGTTCATCTGAATTTGATTATACCCGGAATAGGTGTCGAGAAAGGTGAGGATCTCATGGCCGGCCGTGGCATCGATCATGCGATCGATGTTGGGCAGTGGAAAGGAATCTTTGGGGCATGCTTTGTTCAAATCCTTATAGTCCACACACATTCTAAGTTTGTTTCCTTTTTTAGGTACTACAACCACATTGGCTAACCATTTGGGGTATTTTACCTCCCGAATAGAACCTATCTTGAGAAGTTTGGTTACCTCGTCCTTTATGAATGCGTGCTTTTCCTCGGACTAGGGCCTTCTTTTTTGCTTCACCGGTCTGAACCTAGGGTTCAAGCTTAGCTGGTGCGCCGTTATGTCCGGCGGGATCCCTATTATATCTAAATGGGACCAGGCAAAACAGTCGATGTTATTGATAAGAAATTGAATGAGTTTCTTCCTGAGTTCGGGGCTCAAACCCGTTCCCAGGTATACCTTTTGTTCGGGCCAGTGTTCGATCAGTATGATTTGCTCCAGTTCCTCAATTGTTGATTTGGTGGCATCGAAATCATCGGGGGTTATGAAGGATCGAGGGATCCATCGGTCATCATCATCTTCTTCAATGTTCTGCTTACCTGGCTGGCTCGAAGCCGATGTGTGTGATTGCTATTTGGCGCTCTGCTCTCCGATTGTGTCTCGTTCTGAACCTGATCCTTTTATCGGCGAAGACGAGGATATTGATTTTGCTTCTTCGACGGAGAACATTTCCTTTGCGGCTGTTTGTTCTCCGTACACTATTTTAACACTTCCCGATGTTGGGAATTTGAGGACCTGGTGTAGGGTCGAGGGTACGGCTTTCATGCTGTGGATCCACTGCCTTCCGAAAAGGGCGTTATATCTCATATCACCTTCGATCACGTGAAACTTTATTTCCTGGATGGTTCCGGCCACGTTTATTGGTAGGGTAATCTCGCCTTTGGTGGTTTCACATACCATATTGAATCCGTTTAGAACCAGAGTTGCGGGTACGACCTGATCTTGCAGGCCGAGCTGTTCTACGACCCTCGATCTGATGATATTGGCCGAGCTACCTGGATCAATTAACACACGCTTAATCTTAGTTTTATTCATGAGTACGGATATTACCAGTGCATCGTTATGGGGTTGGATGATTCCCTCTATATCTTCATCACTGAAGGACAAAGTCCCTATGGGTGTATAATCTTGAGTTCGAGATCGCTTTTCCCTCACAACCGATGTTTTAGTGCGTTTAAGCATCGGTCCCTGAGGGGCATCGACGCCGCCGATGATCATGTGAATGACGTGTTGCGGTTCTTCTGGCTCGTTTTGCTCGCCGAATTCCTTGTTCCTAAAATAGTTCTTCGCCCTATCACTCAGAAATTTCCGAAGGTGTCCTTTGTTAAATAAGCGGGCCACTCCCTCTCTTAGTTGCCTACAATCTTCCGTTCTGTGGCCATGGGTGCCATGATATTCGCACATTTGATTAGGATTCCTTTGGGCAGGATCGGTCTGCATGGGTCGAGGCCATCTGGTGTATTTGATGTGTCCGATGGCCGATACGATGGCGGATGTACCAATGTTGAAGTTATACTCCGATAATCGAGGGACTTCGATAGGATTGTCATATTTATCAAAGCCGCTCTTGCTCATAAGTCCCCGAGAATTTTGTCCCCGATCAGTCCTTCAGTTGTTCCGAACCGTATCACGTGCTGAACCATTGTTCATCCGATCCATGTCGTACGGTTGGTATCGGTCTCTGTTCGACCTTTGTTCTCTGTTGATTTCCCTCTAATTTTTAGTGGTTGTGTGGTTCTAATGTACGGGCCCATACGGAGCTCCCAATTGATCATCTTCAACCCTGATTTTTGATTGGTACCAGTTGTGTACATCTGCCTAAGTCATTGCTGGGTACTCGATCAAATTTTGTTTCAGCCGACGTGATGCTGTCGAACTTAGCCCGTTCAGTCCTTGGGTGAAAGCTTGTACGACCTAATCGTCTGTGACCGGTGGAAAGTCCATACGTTCCATTTGAAATCGGGATACGAATTTCCTCAGCATTTCGTTACCCCTTTGTTTTACTTTAAAGAGATCTGATTTCCTTGTTGCAACCTTTATGGCACCAGCATGTGCTTTTACGAATGAATCTGCTAACATGGCAAAAGAATCAATGGAATTTGGTGGTAAGTTGTGATACCAGATCATTGCTCCCTTCGCGAGGGTCTCTCCGAACTTTTTCAACAATACGGATTCGATCTCATCATCCTCCAAATCGTTGCCTTTGATGGCACATGTGTAGGAGGTGACGTGTTCGTTAGGATTGGTCGTACCGTTATATTTGGAAATTTCGGGCATACGGAATTTTTTGGGGATTGGTTTTGGGGCCGCACTCGAGGAAAAAGGCTTTTGTATGAATTTTCTCGAATCGAGCCCTTTTATCATTGGCGGAGCCCCCGGGATTTGATCGACCCTAGCGTTATACGTTTTCACTTTTTTGTCGTTGGTTTCGACTCGTTGTGTGAGTTCCTCGAGAAATTTAGCAATTTCAGGAGCGGTCCCCGATTCCTGCTCGTTTGATTTCACTACGACGGGCTCCGTTCTGGGGGTGACTTCTCGAAGAAGCGGATTGGAGTTCGGCCCACTTTGCATATGAGTTCGGCTCTACAACTGAGCTATCGCTGTTTGTTGGGCTTGTAACATTTCGAAAATCATACGCAAGCTGGCCCCGATTTTCCCCGTCCTGTAGATGTCTCGGGCTATGGGTCGAGCACCGTCCTTAACGCTTCTTTCCGGTTCAGAACGCTGATTCGCTTCTAGAGCTATTTCTGAATTGATATCCAATGGTACTTCGGCTCGAATTTCGGGTTCTTGGATTCGAGCCTCGTTGCCGTCGTCAGGTAGCCTTCCGGCCCGGGCGCCAAGTTGTTGGTTTCATCTTGAAGGCCGGCTTCGAGGTCGATAGGTAGAGCCATTTTGAAGTTGTAAGCTGGAGTGTACTGTAGATGTATATCAAACAATCACTGTTACCCTTAGCCCCACGATGGGCGCCAAACTGTTTAACCGAAAAATCGGATAACGTTAAATTTAGATATGGTTCTAAGGGTATGCGAATTCCTTTGATACAAAATGACAATACATGTAATTTTGCTATAAAACGGGAATGATGGGCGAGAAGACTGAAATGAGTTAGAAAAACAAGCACAATAAAATCTTAATATATCTTGGAGGACCTGCCTCTATTGCAGTCTATCCCCCTTTTTATAGTAGAGGATCACTGCTTTATCTATAACAACATAATAAAATAATACATATAGTGGAGGACCCATGATGGTTTGTCTCTTCCTTGATTCTCGCCAAGATTCTTTCCCTCGGTGCGGTTGTAACGGCTCTTGTCTGCGAGCTTGGCACTGGCTCGAGCTCGGTGTTAGATCGAACCCCCAGTCTTGGTTCGAGCTCGGTTCTGCCTTGGGGCATCGATATTCGGGGCCTGTATCGATCGGTGTTACCCCGTAGTCCGATTCGGACACGGGCTCGATAAGTTTTGCCGTTTATAGCTCGAAGCTCGACGTCCCTACTTCGAAATTCATCCGAGCTTGTCATGTGGATAACCTTCGATTGAAACGTCATTGTCTCGACCGGTCTTTGTGACTGCGAAACGGTTTTGACCGTAAACAATAGTACAGTCAATTACATAAGAACAATCCAATTATTCGACCTATACTATCTCTCAGCTCTATTAGTGGATATAGCAGTAGACAACCAAAAAACATCTACTCCATACACAACTCTTAACTGTAAGCAAATTTTCAACCCCAACAACCAAAAATTAATCTTTTCAAACACAAATTATTAGAAAAAAAAAGGTAAGGAAGAAAGAATCAACAAGAAACAAGAAAAACCAGCATACTTTTTTCCTTATTATCAATCAATATAGCTACAGAGAATAAAATAAGCAACAAAGAATAAAATAAGCAACAAAGAATTAAAATAAGAACCTGTTGGGACAAAATGAGACTTGGGCAAGAGAAACATAAGCCTTAAGAGAATCCAATTTTGGTCAATAGAGGAAAACCCAGTTGGTAAAATCAGAGAGTAAAGAGCTAGCGTTGGAGAAGGAGGCTATCTCATTGATGGAGGAGGAGGAGAAGAGATGGTAATATCTGATATTTGGGTGTTTCGATATTTTACGAAGCGCCTATAGAATAAGGGATTTTGGCTGTTTTTGGGTCTAAAACAAAATAACAAACTTAGGCCACTTAAAAAAAGAATGTGAGACCGATAGGGATTAATGAAATTTAGGGAGAGAAAACGAAGAGGGAAACATTGACCGTCGCCAAAATATATTTTTAAGATAACCGTTACCACATAATAACCTACTGCCACGGTTACACAAACCGTCACAATAGATTAATTTATGGTAACAATTATTCTGATAATGCAACGGTTTATTTTAATAAGTGTCCTAATATGTTCAACGGTCTGTAGGAACGATTATAAACGTTGCCATAGGTTTTCTATGGCAACGGTTCAGTAACCGTTGCTAAATAATTGTTGCCATAGGCTTATTTTCTAGTAGTGTTAGAATAGAGG
The DNA here is from genome assembly GCF_000390325.3 of Nicotiana tomentosiformis. Classification (NCBI taxonomy): domain Eukaryota; kingdom Viridiplantae; phylum Streptophyta; class Magnoliopsida; order Solanales; family Solanaceae; genus Nicotiana; species Nicotiana tomentosiformis. Next base: position 63,055,149 of record NC_090823.1, read on the forward strand.
TTGGAGTCGCAATCTTGAAAAGGAAAAGAGAGATCAATATACTTTACCAAAAAGGTACTACTAATATTTATATAAATTAAATTAGGTAACCTAATCAAATTAACATGTAAGTAGTGCTAGAAAGTAACTAGAAGAATATAGGTTTTGTTATCATGACGTAGGATTAAAAAGTTTTCAACACATGTAAAACGTGAAGGATACAAATAATATTAATAAGACCAAAAAAAGGTTTATGCTTAATATGAAGATAGAAGATGAGCTGAATGACATATCCGTGAAAATGCCAAAAACATTACTCTATAATAGCATATACATTACACATAATGTTCTTTATATTGCGATATAGAAATTTAATTATCACATTTGAATTTGTACATATTTTATATTTTTTAAGGAAATAGAAAATTTGATAATAAATAATTAGAGAAGTCGATAATAAATAACTAAAAAAGAAGCTTCATGGATGCCCTAGAAATTACCATCCATATATTAGGTTTGACAAAATCAGTACAAAGAGGATGCTGCTCGAAAATAACTAGAGGAATATAGGTTTTGTTATTTAATAGGATTGAAAAGTTTTCAACACATGTAAAATGTGAAGGATGCAAATAATAATTTTAAATAAGACCAAAAAAAGGTTTATGCTTACTGTGAGGATGAGCTGAATGACATATCCGTGAAAGTACCAAGAGAAATAATAGCATATATTCTTTGTATATACATTACACATAAGTATTCTTTGTATTGAAATATAAAAATTGAATTATCATATTTGAATTGTACATATTTTATATTATTTAAGAAAATAATAAATTAATATAATAAATAATTGGAGATGTCCATAATAAATAGCTAAAAAAGAGGCTCGTTGGTGCCCTAGAAATTACCATACATTGGATAGACGAAAAATATACTAGTTTGAAAAAATTAGTACAAAGAGGATGCTAAAAGAACATTAGTGAATTATTAAAGTTATCGCAACCTCGAACTTTCTGATCATACACGAAACAAAAAGATGTATACGGTCGAAACTGATTTCGGCCTTCATACGTCTGATCGAGATAGGATCATCATGGACCGAAGAAAGTCTTCATAAAATCGAGATGGATCCGAAGATGGCACAAACGAGCTTCAGATTTCAGGTACAGGTTAAATACCGAGCTCGAAGTCATTATCGAGCTCGGGTCCGAATCGAACTATGATGAGATGTGATTGAATCGAGCTTAACGGCCAGAGGCCAACCAATACCGAGCCCAAGTCAATTCTGGACCCCGAGTCAGCATCGACCTCAAACCCGCACCGAGCTCTAAAGCTGGAAACTAACCAATAACGACCGATACCAAGTCCGATCAGGATCGAGCTCATAGACGAGAGCCGTTGCAGCCGCACTAAGGGAGAGAATCTCGTGGGAATTAGGGAAAAGCTGATTTATCATGGGTTCCCCACTATATATTTTTAATTATATCTAAGGTAGGGTTCCCCTACTGTAAAAGGGATGGCTATATTCCTGTAAAGACCAAGTTCACATACATTGTAACTGAGATATCATACACTCATATATTGAAGAGTTATCCTTTTTTAGCTTCATAGATTGATTCATCTTGCTTGATCCATAAATCATCTTCTTTCTGACTTTGCTTATTTTTCATTCTCTACAGTCAACACTCGATATTTCTATTCATTCTTACGATTTGTGTCAAGTTATACTACATACCTTTAGAACTACGTACAAATTTAACTCTATCCATTTTTTGGATAAACAGTTTGGCGCCCACCGTGGGGCTAAGGATAATAGTGATTATTTGATACGAATCTGCAAAAACACACCATTTTACGCTTATTTTTGGAAGTGCCTTTGATTTCGGATTAGCAACGACGAGCTCTCTAAATTTAATGGCCTTACCTATCGACAACGAAGTTGGCCTTCAAGGTGAGAACACCAACTTGACGCCCAGGGTCGGAATGCCGCTCGTCGACGCAGTTGGAGCTCGAGTCGAAGTGCCATTAGACGTTAATTTGCATGTGGCCATTGAGGCGAACCTATATTCTAAACCTGAAAATAGCATTCATGGTGGCACTCGATCTGCAGCTCGAGAAACCCATAATGTTAAGGAAAATGGAATCAACTTGCATATGATTTTCGAAATGTTGCAAGCTCAACAGGTAGCGATAGCTCAGTTGCAGAGTCAAACACAGGTACCGAGCAGGCCGGAGCCCAGTCCGCCCCGAGAAGTCACCCACAGAACGGAACCGGCTATAGTAAAGTCAAATGAGTAAGAGTCGGGGACTAATCCCGAAATTGCTAAGATGTTCGAAGAACTGACCAAACAAATAAAATCAGGAGAAAGGAGGATCGAGGAAAACGACAAAAAGGTGGAGACATAACTCAAGGGTTGATCAGATCCCGGGGGCACCACCTATATTGAAGAGCTTAGATTCCAAAAAAATCATACAAAAGCCTTTCCCCCCAAGCGCGGCTCCTAAACCGATCCCAAAGAAATTCCGCATGCCCAAGATTCCTAAATATAACGGAACTACCGACCCCAACGAACATGTCATCTCTTATACATGTGCCATCAAAGGGAACGACCTAGAGGATGATGAAATCGAATCCGTATTATTAAAGAAATTCGGTGAAACCCTGTCAAAGGGAGCAATGATATGGTATCATAATTTACCATCTAATTCTATCGATTCATTTGCTATGCTTGCAGATTCCTTCATAAAAGCACACGCCGGGGCCATAAAGGTCGAGACCAGGAAGTCGGACATGTTCAAGGTAAGACAAAAGGATAATGAGATGCTAAGGGAGTTTATATCTCGTTTTTAAATAGAACGAATGGATCTGCCACCAGTCACAGATGATTGGGTTGTTCAGGCTTTCACTCAAGGTTTGAACGAATGAAGTTCGACGGCTTCATGACGATTGAAGCATAACCTGATCGAGTACCCAGCTATTACTTGGGCCGACGTGCATAATTGGTACCTGTCAAAAATTAGAGTCGAAGACGATCAGTTGGGTTCTGAACCCGCTGCTAGAAGGAGCATGAATCGGGAACAAGGTCTGATCCGAGACCGATACCGACCATATAGTGGAAACCATAGGATCAATGAATCGAGACGTAACCCCGGACAAAGCAATAAAAGGAGTGATAGAGGTCAAGGGTCTCAGAGGATGATGAACAGAAGTGGGTTCGATAGGACTACCGGACCTAAGGAGGCACCACGGTTATCAGAGTATAACTTCAGCATCAATGCATCAGCCATCATATCGGCTATCGGGCGCATCAAAGACACTAAATGGCCTCGACCCATGCAGACCGATCCTGCCTAGAGGAACCCCAATCAAATGTGCGAATATCATGGCACACATAGCCACCGAACGGAAGATTGTAGGCAACTAAGAGAGAAGGTAGCCTGGTTATTCCATAAAGGGCACCTTCGAGATCTTTTAAGTGACAGGGCCAAAAACCATTTCAAAAACAGGGATTTCGGTAAACAAAACGAACAGGAAGAACCACAGCACATCATCCACATGATCATCGGTGGCATCGATACCCCTCAAGGGACGGTGCTTAAACGCACTAAGACATCGGTTATGAGAGAAAAGCGACCTCAAACTCAGGATTACGCACCCATAGGAACCTTGTCCTTTAATGATGAAGATGTAGAAGGAGTCGTGCAACCTCACAATGATGCACTGGTAATATCCGTATTTATGAATAAAACTAAAGTTAAGCGTGTATTAATTTATCCAGGTAGCTCGGCCAACATTATTAGATCGAAGGTTATAGAACAGCTCGGTCTATAGGACCAGATCATACCCGCGACCCTGGTTCTAAACGGATTCAATATGGCATGTGAAACCACCAAAGGCAAGATAATTTTGCCGATAAACGTCGCCGGGACCATCCAGGAAACGAAGTTCCACGTAATCGAAGGCGACATGAAGTACAACGCCCTTTTTGGAAGGCCATGGATCCACAATATGAGAGTTGTACCTTCAAACCTCCACCAGGTTCTTAAATTCCCAACATCGGAGGGGGTCAAAATAGTGTACGGAGAACAACCGGCCGTAAGAGAAATGTTTGCCGTCGAAGAAGCAATTCTGATATCTTCACCTTCGTCAACAAAGGGGTCGGACTCAAAAGGGGAACGAGATGCCAAATAGCAATCATAGACGTCATCTTCAACCCAACTAGAAAATCAAAAGATTGACGAAGATGATGATCAAAGGATCCCTCGAACCTTCGTGATCCACGATGATTCTGATGCTACCCAATCAACGATTGAAGAACTGGAGCAAGTCATACTGATCGAGTATTTGCCCGAACGAAAGGTATACCTGGGAACGGGATTAACCCCCTAACTCAGGAAAAGGCTTATTCAATTTCTTATCGATAACATAGATTATTTTTCTTGGTCCCATTTAGATATAGCAGGGATCCCACCAGATATAACAACGCATCGTCTAAGCCTGGACCCTAGGTTCAAACCGGTGAAGCAAAAGAGAAGACCCCAGTCCGAGGTAAAGCACGCATTCATAAAGGACGGGGTAACTAAACTTCTCAAAATATGGTCCATTCGGGAGGTGAAATACCCCGAATGGCTAGCCAACGTAGTTGTGGTCCCAAAAAAAGAGAACAAACTTAGAATGTGTGTGGATTATAAGGATTTAAACAAGGCGTGCCCTAAAGATTCTTTCCCGCTGTCCAACATTGATCGCATGATCGATGCCACGGCCGACCATGAGATCCTTACTTTTCTCGATGCCTATTCCGGGTATAATCAAATCTAAATGAACCCGGAAGAACGAGAAAAAACTTCGTTTATCACCAAATATGGAACATATTGTTATAATGTAATGCCCTTCAGGCTAAAAAAACGTAGGAGCTACTTACCAACCCCTAGTAAATAAAATGTTCAAAGAACAAATAGGTAAATCGATGAAAGTTTATATTGATGACATGCTAGTTAAGTCCCCGTGCGCAGAGGACCATTTAACACATTTGCAGGAAACGTTCGAAATCTTAAGGAAATACAACATGAAGCTCAACCCAGAGAAATGTATTTTCGGGATCGGTTCGGGCAAGTTCCTTGGCTTCATGGTATCGAATCGGGGGATCGAGATCAATCCCAATAAAATCAAGGCCATCGAAGACATCACTATCGTGGACAGTGTAAAAGTCGTGCAGAGGCTAACGGGACGGATTGCTGCCTTAGGCCAATTCATTTCAAGGTCGTCGGATCGAAGTCACAGATTTTTCTCTCTACTCAAAAAGAAGAACGATTTTGCCTGGACCCCGGAATGCCAACAAGCATTAGAGGAATTGAAGCAATACCTATCGAGCCCACCGCTGCTTTGCACTCCGAAGGCAGACAAGAAACTTTACTTGTACTTGGCGGTATCGGAAATAGCGGTAAGTGGTGTCCTAGTTCGGGAAGAGCAAGTTACGTAATTTCCCGTTTATTATGTAAGTCGAACCTTGGGGGAAGCAGAAAATAGATATCCACACTTAGAGAAATTGGCACTAGCACTGATAAGCGCCTCTAGAAAGTTAAGACCATACTTTTAATGTCACCCCATATGCGAATTAACCACTTACCTACTTCGTAATATTTTACACAAGCCCGAACTATCAGGCCGATTGGCCAAATAGGCTGTCGAACTCAGTGGGTATGATATCGAATATCAACCCCGGACGGCCATCAAGTCTCAAATTTTAGCTGACTTTGTGGCTGATTTCACGCCGACCCTCGTACCCGAAGTTAAAAAAGAACTCTTATTGAAATCGGGTACATCATCGGGGGTATGGACCCTATTCACGGACGGGGCTTCGAATGTGAAGGGGTCCGGGCTAGGCATCATTTTAAAGCTGCCCGCGGGTAACACTATTAGGCAATCTATCAAAACTACTAGGTTGACTAACAACGAGGCCGAGTATGAGGCCATGATTGCAGGTCTCGAGCTAGCTAAAAGCTTGGGAGCAGAAGTCATTGAAGCCAAGTGTGACTCTTTACTGGTGGTAAATCAAGTAAACAAAACCTTTAAAGTTCGAGAGGATAGAATGCAAAGGTATTTGGACAAACTACAGGTAACTTTGCACCATTTCAAAGAATGGACTTTGCAGCATGTACCTCGAGAACAAAAGAGTGAGGCTGATGCACTTGCAAATTTGGGATCATCAGTCGAGGAAGATGAGATCAGCTCGAGGACTGTCGTTCAACTCTCGAGATCCGAGATCAAGGAAGGTCATGCCGAGATAAATTCTACAAGCTTAACCTGGGATTGGTGGAATAAGTATATTGAATACTTGGAGAACAGAAAACTCCCATCAGACCCTAAAGGTTCGAGGGCCCTGCAAACCAAAGCTGCTCGATTCACACTAACTGCAGATGGAATATTATACCGAAGGACATTCGATGGACCATTGGCAGTATTCTTAGGTCTAGGAGACACCGACTACATCCTACGTGAGATTCACGAGGGTACTTGTGAAAATCATTCTGGTGCCGATTCATTAGTTCGAAAAATAATCAGAGCATGATATTATTGGATCGATATGGACAAAGATGCAAAGGAGTTTTTTCAAAAATGTGACAAATGTCAAAGGTTTGCACCGATGATCCATCAGTCCAGAGAGCAACTTCACTCAGTCCTATCCCCATGGACATTCATGAAATGGGGAATGGATATCGTCAGCCCTCTGTCATTGGCCCCAGGTAAAGCTAAGTTCATTTTATTTATGAATGACTATTTATCTAAATGGGTTGAAGCACAGGCGTTTGAGAAAGTAAGAGAGAATGAGGTTATAGACTTCATCTGGGATCATATCGTATGTCGATTTGGGATACCCTCCGAAATAATGTGTGACAATGAGAAATAATTTATCGGCAGTAAAGTGAAAAAATTCCTCAAAGACCACAAAATAAAAAGGATATTATTGACACTGTCTCATCCTAGTGGGAATGAATATGCCGAATCAACGAATAAAACTATCATTCAAAACCTAAAGAAAAGGTTGAACGGCGCTAAGGGGAAATGGAGAGAAATCCTACCCGAAGTTCTTTGGGCATATCGAACAACATCAAAATCCAGTACGGGGGCAACCCCGTTCTCCTTAGTATATGGTTCTGAAGCCTTAATTCCAGTCGAAGTCGGGGAACCCAGTGCCAGGTTTCGATATACAACAGAAGAGTCAAATCACGAGGCTATGAATACTAGCCTCGTATTATTGGATGAAAAATGAGAAATGGCTCTCATCCAATTGGCCGCCCAAAAGCAGCGGATCGAAAGATACTCTAATCGAAGAACAAATCTTCGCCATTTTAAAATCGGGGACTTAGTGCTAAGGAAAGTCACCCTCAGCACCCAAAATTTAAATAAAGGAAAACTGGGTCCAAACTGGGAGGGACCGTATCAGGTACTCGAAAACATCGGTAAAGGATCCTACAAGCTCGGTATTATAAATGGCAAACAACTACCAAGCAATTGGAATGTATCACACCTAAAACGATACTACTGTTAAGATACGACCCTCCCATGTTCATTTATATTTCAAAACTAACCTTTGCAGGAGTTCGAGCAGGAACAAGGATGGATCATTCAATACGAAGCCTTAGGTCTGAAAGCACGCATTGCACTCTTTTTTCCTTAGACTGGTTTTATCCCAAATGGGCTTTTCGACAAGATTTTTAATGAGGCAACCAACGATCGTTCTAACTTAGAACAATTCAACAGTATCCAAGGCCTCTTTACAATCAACCTTGAATACTGGTGGGGCATTACCCTCAAATATATCAAGATTGATGTTCGAATATCAAGTTCGATACAAGAAAGTTACTTCATAACAACAGGGTTCCGATAGGAAAAATTGTAAGAGCCAAATGGTCTAAACGATCCATGCTCATGTAGTTGACCCGAGCCCTGACATAAAACATGAACACATGTATAATGACTTACAAAGAAAATTTTCTTCTTTACCGATATCTTATATCCAAGAAACATTCCTCTATTTTGGGATTTATTATGCAAACAGGCTTAAGGGCCGACCATTACCCCATAAATCGGGGACTGCCAACCAGAAAATCAATGAGTTCGAGCAACACTTACCCGACTATAAAGCCTAAGGGCTACCCCGACTCTAGTTCGAGCAACTATTCTCACTCGGGGACTATCTACGAAGCCCACGGGCTACTCTTATTTTGAGTACGATAAATTACTCACTCAACCATTAAGCCTACGGGCTACGTTACTTCGAGTTCCAGCAAGCACTCACTCGACTACTAAACCTACGGGCTACTCTTATTTTGAGTTCGAGAAATCACTCACTTAACCAATAAGCCTACGGGCTACATTACTTCGAGTTAGAGCAAGTACTCACTCAACCATTAAGCCTACGGGCTACGTTAATTCGTGTTCAAGCAAGCACTCACTTGACTACTAAGCCTACGGGCTACTCTTACTTCGAGTTCGAGCAAGCACTCACTCGACTATTAAGCCTACGAGCTACATTACTTCGAGTTCGAGCAAAGCACTCACTCGACCACTAAGACTATGGGCTATTCTTATTTTAAGTTCGAGAAATCACTCACTCAACCATTAAGCCTACGGGCTACATTACTTCGAGTTCGAGCAAACACTTACTCGACCATTAAGCCTACGGGCTACGTTACTTCGAGTTTGAGCAAACACTCACTCGACCATTAAGCCTACGGGCTACCTTATTTCGAGTTCGAGCAAGCACTCACTCGACTACTAAGCCTACGGGCTACTCTTACTTTGAGTTCGAGCAAGCACTCACTCGACTATTAAGCCTATGGGCTACATTACTTTGATTTCGAGCAAACACTCACTCGACTGCTAAGCCTACGGGCTACTCTTATTTCGAGTATGAGCAATCACTCACTCGATTACTAAGCCTACGGGCTACTCTTACTTCGAGTTCGAGCAAGCACTCACTCGACTATTAAGCCTACGGGCTATATTACTTCGAGTTCGAGCAAGCACTCACTCGACTACTAAGCCTACGGGCTACTCTTACTTCGAGTTCGAGCAAGCACTCACTTGACTATTAAGCCTGCGGGCTACATTACTTCGAGTTCGAGCAAACACTCACTCGACTACTAACCCTACGGGCTACTCTTATTTCGAGTTCGAGCAATCACTCACTCGACTACTAAGCCTATGTGATACTCTTACTTCGAGTTCAAATCATTCACTCGACCTCTAAGACTACGGACTATATTACTTCAAGTTCGAGCAAGCACTCACTTGACTACTAAGCCTACGGGCTACCTTATTTCGAGTCTGAGCAAGCACTCACTCGGTTATAAAGGCTACAAGTTTCAAATTCGATCAAATTACCTAAAGCCTTATGAAAACCTTCATAAGGCATCAATGAAACAAAATCTTCACAAGGCAGAGAATAAAATAGAGGCAAGTCGGTAAAAGAAAAGATCTTTATATATATACAAGAATGTTTATAATGTCCGAACAGGACCTTACACAAAAACCTCAAGCTTCTGCTGTAGATGTGAGATCAAAATATTAGCCATCATTCCAGAATCGAGCCCATGGATTTTTAAGATTATCATTACCTGCTCGGTCAGGTCAATCTGCTCTTGTTGAGCCTTGGCCAATTCAGCTCGGAGGTCCTTGATTTCTTCTTTCCTTTGTCTGAAGAGTAGTCTAAGGGTGTTCCTTTCCTCTATAACCCGTCGAAGGTCGGCCTCGTACCGACGCAGTTCAGCTCGCGATCGAGAACATGCTTCTCGATGAACTGTTGTGGCCTACGAAGAAAGAAGAAAAGAAGTTAGAAAAGAATAGCAAACATGAAAGTGGTATCAACAAAGGAAGTTAGATTTTACCTGATTTAGAGCTTGTTTCACTTCACAAAAAAGGCCCGACACATCACTAGGGCCAGCAACTTCCTCGACGTTATAAAACAAATCACATAAGTGGATATCCCCTTCATGAGATCAGTTTATCTCGAGGGCCCCCAAAGCTTGGGCTTCCCGAATCGCCCCTTCGGAAAAATCAAGGAGAGTCGGCGAGTCTCCAATTACTATTGCCCCAAGCGACTCGCTTGGGGCGTTCTCCTCAGTTCGGAGAGCTTCAGATATACCCACCGTTTGTTGACTTCGGTGGGAAGCATCCTCGATTTCTAATAATTCGGGGACTCTGCCCGAACCTTCATCCGATATCTCCTCAGTCCGAGGCGGAGCTTTATAAATCACCATCGATTCAGCTGCCTTTGGGGCATCGATGGTTTTCTTCATTCGGGCCACCAGCACGGACCCATCATTTTCTTCTTCTTCCTTGTCTTCATCCCTTAGATGCAGAACTGATTCCATAGTTAAAGAGATGATATTCTTCTTCGGCTTACGAGCCGTCCTCATCTTCGATTTTGGATCTTTAGAAGAAGAGGCCCTTTTTCTCTTATTATCCTTCACCGATTTTGGAACAGATATCGAAGCCTCTTCTTCGCCGGGCGGGGGCCTCAAAACTGCAACTTTGCCCACACCTACATACAGGAAAATTGATTTAAAGTATATGGAAAGCATCTCGTTCGAACTACCAAAGATACGAGAAAGAGGATCACCATGACTTTTGGCCTCCTATCAGCCCTTCGATAAATCACGCCATGAGCGGTCGGCATATGTGGAGGTCAAAGCTAGATCCCGTACCCAGTTCTTGAGGTCGGAAACTGCACCGGGCATCCAAGGAACCGCTGCATGACAAAAAGGGGATATCGGTGGGAAACGAAATGAAGGGGAAAAATAGTAAGAGATAACGGCAAAGTTACACTTATGCTTCTTATGTTCCACTTCTCGGGAAAGGGCATCTTTTCAGTCGGAATCAGGTCCAAAGTCTTCACTCGAATGAACCTGCCCATCCAGCCTTGATCCCTGTCCTCGTTTATGCTCGAGAACAGGACCTTGGTAGCCCGGCGCTGAAGTTTTATTAACTCGCCTCGAAAGAGGCGAGGGCAGTACAATCGAATGAGATGGTCGAGGGTGAAAGGTATCCCCTCGATTTTGTTCACGAAGTAACGGATCAAAATAATGATCCGCCAAAAAGAAGAACGGATCTGGCCTAGGGTTATTTGGTATTGACGGTAGAAATCAATAATAACAGGGTCGAGGAGACCTAACGTAAAAGGACAAGTATACACACTTAACAATCCTTTCACGTAAGTGGTGATATCTTCTTCAAGAGACGGGATTACTGTTTTTTTGTTCTCCCAATTGCAATCTTTCTTTAGCTGTTCGAGGTGCCCCTCGGTTATCGAACACATGTACTTCGATACTGGCTCGCATCGGCCGGGAACCGACGAGTCTTTGTCGACCTTAAAATTAGAGGTAAGAACACACGCCCCAAGAACGTACTCCTCAGGCCGTGGCTCTACCGGTATTTTGTCGGCGGGGGGCTGTGAAGAAGGAGCTTTTTCTTTCTGAGGAATGGTTTTTGATGTTTTCGCCATTTTTGGTTTAAAGATTGAAAATAGAATGAGGTAACAAAGATTTGGTATTTTTGAAGAGAGACTTTGCAGTAAAAGATCACAGATTTATAGATAAACTAAGAAGAAGAACTTGGAAAATTTAGAGATGTAAAAGTGATAAATGGTAAAATGAGGAGCTATTTATAGATTGGGCAATGGCGGTTCAACATCAACGGTAGCCGACCACCGTTTGACACGCATTAAATGCCTTGGAAAATAAAATCGACGGGACAACTATCACGTGCGTCATGATCGAGCCCGATGTAAACGTCAGCTTATATCTGGTCGAGCCGTTGGGAAATCATATCGTTTCTTGCCATATCCTTCCCGAGAAACGAGGAGACTATCTGTATACGGTCGAAACTGATTTCGGCCTTCGTACGTCGGATCGAGATGGGATCATAATAGATCGAAGAAAGTCTTCATAAAATCGAGATGGATCCGAAGATGGCACAAACAAGCTTCAGATTTCAGGTACAGGTTAAATACCGAGCTCGAAGTCATTATCGAGCTCAGGTCCGAATCAAACTATGATGAAATGTGATTGAATCAAGCTTAAGGGCCAGAGGCCAACCAATACCGAGCCCAAGTCATTTCCGGACCCCAAGTCAGCATCGACCTCAAACCCGCACCGAGCTCTAAAGCTGGAAACCGACCAATATCAACCGATACCGAGTCCGATCAGGATCGAGCTCATAAACGAGAGCCGTTGCAGCCGCACTAAGGGAGAGAATCTCGTGAAAATTAGAGAAAAGCTGATTTATCATGGGTTCCCCACTATATATTTTTAATTATATCTAAGGTAGGGTTCCCCTACTATAAAAGGGATGGCTATATTCCTGTAAAGACCAAGTTCACATACATTGTAACTGAGATATCATACACTCATATATTGAAGAGTTATCCTTTTTTAGCTTCATAGATTGATTCATCTTGCTTGATCCATAAATCATCTTCTTTCTAACTTTGCTTATTTTTCATTCTCTACAGTCAACACTCGATATTTCTATTCATTCTTACGATTTGTGTCAAGTTATACCACATACCCTTATAACTACGTACAAATTTAACTCTATCCATTTTTTGGATAAACAAAAGATAAAGTCATTGTCTCAAAACAATCTGAGAGAGAAAGAGAGATGCATGTCATAGACATATCTTAAGTTAAAAGACATGCTCAAACGCTGATCAATGCCTATTAGTGGCGGACGCACGTGGTGGCAAGCGGGTTTAACTGAACCCGCTTCATCAAAAAATAATATTGTGTATATGTATAAATTAGGATTAAAGCTGCATAAATTTTGTATAAATATTTTATTTGAACCCACTTGAGAACTACTATTTTACGACTAAAGTTATGTACTTCTAAAATTGAATCCGCTTGCACAAAATTCTGGGTCCGCCACTGAATTGCCTATTATATATGAATTCTGCCTTCAGCTGAAAATAAATCTCAAGTTCAAAAGGTATGCACTCTATTTTACCGCAAGCTTAATTGTTATAACTTTTATTATAATATTTATTTGATACATAACTCACTTTTATATTAACTGAAAGTTCCAGGGACATGTAACAAAAATATATATGTGAAATTATCTTAGCACAGAAATTCAGAAATCAGATAATATAAAGAATTATTGGAGAGTTAAACTAAACATGTTCCACCACTTAAGTTGTTTCATTCTATTGGATGAATATAGACAATTCTGAGGTCTTTTTAAGATGCTTAACAATTTTTGAATAGTAGCAAGAGGCAGGAGGTTGTTACCATTGAGAACTAACAGAAATATCATTAAATCATGATATAAATTTTGACACGAATTACTCATATTGTCTTTGGGCCCGGGCATAACCTTAGTTTATTTAGAAGCGGCTAAGAGAGGAGCTGAGGTTGTGATGTGTGCTTCCTGTCCAGCAAGGATAAAATTGACTTCTTGCTTTCTCTTGTTATTCCCATTGGTTAGTTTTACATTAATACTGTTGTTTTCTTTAACTTTTGACTTTGTAGATCAATGGTGGAGGCATGATTGTAGCTAAGGGGATTCAAATAAAAAAAAAAGTTAAACAAATTAAAAAAGATAGTAGTTAGTGGAAATTGAACCCATAACCTTACAAAGGTTTTAAACCTTGATTACTAAACTATATTTTTGATATAATTAAAAGGATTCAATATATAATATATAGATGTATCAATCAAATTTTATTTTATATGTAAAGTGTAATTGGCCCCATAAATCCGCCCATAGTGTAGACTATTTTGCCCGTGTTTTGGTGTCCCCACAAATTTTAATATCAATATACGTACCGGTCGCCGCCAAGTTACGTGAGTGAAGTGGGCCCACATGAATGCATTGAAGCCAGCATTTTTTTTATAAAGGACACGTCGGCACCTCTGGCTTTAACTTCAGCTTAAATTTCAATGTGGAACTTATGGGAATGGAAATATTAAATACTCTATCCGTTTCAATATAGATGAGATAGTTTATTTTGGTATGAAATTTAAAAAAAGAAGACTTTTAAAACTTGTGATCTTTAAAACTTAAGGGGTAAAAAAAACTTTGTGGGGCCATGATATTTATGTTATCATAAAAGATTCTCATTAACGGTAAAATTGGTAAAATGAAGAGTTTAAAGTTGAATTATTTTCAAATTTAGAAATGTGTCATTTATTTTGGAACAAACTAAAAAGAAAAGTATATCATCTAATTTGAAAAGGAGGGAGTAGTATCTTTTATTTATAGTCTGTTTGGTCAAGCTTCTCCAAAGCTAAAAACACTTTTTTTCAAAAAAAAAAGTGTTTTTTTTTCAAAGAAGTGTTTTGCCAAGCTTTTAGAAGGGAAAAAAAGTGCTTTTGAGGAGAAGCAGAAGCAGTTTTGGAGAAGCAGAAAAAAATAGCTTCTCCCCAAAAGTATTTTTTTGAAAAGTACTTTTGAAAAAAATACACTTAAAAGAAGTTTTTAAGAGCTTGGCCAAACACTAATTGCTGCTCAGAAGTGCTTTTCAAATTAATTAGCCAAACACAAACTGCTTCTCACTAAAAGTACTTTTGAAAAAAAAATACTTTTCAAAATAAACTGATTTTTGTAGTTTGGCCAAACAGGCTATTAGTAAGGATGATTATTTATTAAAAAAATTCAAAAATAAAACAAGGTCAAAAAATGAAAAGAGTAAAACCAAAGACCGTTACCAGATGAAAATTCATTGGAAGCTAGAAAATGTCATATAAGGAATTACGTGCTAGAGGAATATAGTGTAATTAAAGAAAAGTTGAAAAAAATCAACCCTGAACACTAAAATATCTAGAAAAGGAAAAACTCCTTCAACATATTAGGTTTTGTACTCTATGTTAAATTTTTATGAGTCCTTTATTTATCTTTTAAATTATTAAAATATGATTAGGCTTCAAAGTTTTTAGATGCTAATTCTTACTTCATATGGAATTGATTGAATTTGTATATCATATAATATAGAAACAGCAAACCCAATATAATGGAATTTGGTTTTCGCTTTGGTAAAGACTAATCGAACCCGTGAACAACCTTACTTACATCATTGCTGCTGATGGTAGATGTAAGACCTAGTAATGTCGAAAATGTAACAAAAGAAGGATATTATATTATACTTATAAACGTGTAGCCAAAATTTTAGCAAGAAAAATTAAAACAATTTTAAATAACTATAAAATAATTGTTATATATTCAGCATAACATGCCTATTTCATTAGTTGTTAACTAATCTTTCTGAAACTCTGTTTTCCCGTTTTGATCCTTTTTTTACTATTTGGCCTTTAGGATAGACTTTGAATCGATTTAAAACTGTTCGACGAGTAAGTGACTGAGTGTACATTATAGATTTACAAAATTAAATTTACTCTTTAAATCTAATATGTATTTACTTATATATTACCTTAACCTTTAGTATCATGACATCACAAACTTTATAACTTATACACCATCTGTCTCAAAAGAATAATGTGGACCAAAATATTAAAGTCAAACACTCTCATTGTTGGTGTGCAATATTTTTGAAATAATACATAAATATTTTGTTAACTACAAACAGGGGAACTATATTTACAACATTTTTTAGTTAAAAAAAAAAGATGTTTGGAAAACATATACGAAAGCAAAATTTAATGTTCCAAATAGTAATAAAGCCAAATAAATTGGGACACGGTTAGAGTAATATTTTCATGTTTTTTAATATCATTTTTGGCCAACAAAATTGGGCTAATCCATTGTTTACCCGAAAAACGGATAGAGTTAAATTTGTACGTAGTTCTAAGGGTATGTAGTATAACTTGACACAAATAGTAAGAATGAATAGAAATATCGAGTGTTGACTGTAGAGAATGAAAAATAAGCAAAGTTGGGAAGAAGATGATTAATAGATTAAGCAAGATGAATCAATTTATGAAGCTAAAAAAGGATAACTCTTCAATATAGGAGTGTATGATATCTCAGTTACAATGTATGCAAAAACCTCCCTTTTACAGAAATGTAGACATCCTCTTTATAGTGGAGGATCCTACTTTAGATATAATTAAAAATACATAGTAGGGAACCCATGATAAATCAGTTTTTCCCTAATTTCCGCCGAGATTCTCTCCCTTAGTGCGGTTGCAACGGCTCTTGTATGTGAGTTCGAGCTTGATCGGACTCGGTGTCGGTCGGTATTGATTTTAGAGCTCGATGCCGACTCGGGGTCTGGTAATGACTCGGGCTCAGTATCGGTTGGCCTTTGCCCTTAAGCTCTATTCCATAACATCTCATCATAGTTCAATTCGGACGCGAGCTCGATAATGACTTTGAACTCGGTGTTTGACCTGTACCTGAAATCCGAAGCTCGTTCGTTCCATCTTCGGAACCCGTCTCGATATTGCGAAGTCTTCCTTTGGTCCATTATGATCCCATCTCGATCAATCGTACGAAAGCCGAAATCAATTTCGACCGTATACATCCATGTTTATTAGATTTAGAGTAAAGTTGTTAATTAATCATCACAAACTAATAAAGCATATGAGTTTAAAAAAGTTCTCATAAGTTTATAAAAGGAATATCCTGATTAAACTAAATTGAATATCCAACTCAGAAAGAAAAGAAGAATATCAGTAATGCACTTAAGTAAATTTAACGCCTGCAAACATTAATTTGTAATATTGACTTGTTAAATACTTTTTTTAATAAAACTGCTATCTTTATTTATAAGAGTTAAATTACAATTTTCATTTACAATAACAAGTGTTTGTATTATACTTTTGGCATTTGTTGAAGCATCTTTTTTGGTTGCAAACCATGTTGAAGTTACAAGTGGTCCAGCGGCCCAACACAAAACTAAAGGCCCAACTTGAAATACTTAGATGTACATACAAGTTAACTTACAAGTGTAGCCTTTTCTTTTATAGAGATAGTCATTTATTAGTTGTATATAAAATACATAGTTCTAGAATATTAATTTTTCATTCTCGGTAAGAGACTCACATCTGAATAAGAGTTCATATTTTCTCTCTCTTTGTAAGTAGGGGTTCACCCCTTTATTTCATCAAATTGCTTCGATCTCTGTACGTAACATGGTATCAGAGCCCGGATTTGGGTGAATCGGAGCATCGGCCGTCATCTGATGTTACACTTGACAGACAATTTTGGAGTTTTTGGTTTTCTGATGTAGTGTTTGGTGGCGTTTGTGGTTGTTTCCGACAAATTCTTAGTTCTACGAAGATTCAAGGTTTTGCTTCTTCGATTTGCTGGAGAAAGCTGTTGATTTAGTGGAGAAGACTGGTACCTTCTTCGATTTTACTATCATTTTTTGTTGTTCAATTTGAATTTGAAACCCTAGTTTCTTAAATTTGCTATGGCTCCACTTGAAACTTCATCTGATACTTCTACTTCTACCGTATCTAACAATTCGGTTACTGTTGAGCCCTCAAATCCATTGTACCTCGATCCCACTGACAACCCCGGTACTATTATCATTGTCGTTCAATTCAACAGTATGGGATATGAAAGTTGGAGAAGGGGAATGCTGATTGGTTTGTCGTGTAAGAATAATCTAGGCATAATCAATTGGACTATCTCCAAACCTAATATTACATCTCAATTGTATGAGCTTTGATGTCGATGTAATGACATAGTAATTACTTGGATACTGAATAGCTTGGAAGCTGAAATTAGAGAAAGTGTTATGTATACAGAGTCAGCTACAAAGTTATGGAAGGACATTGAGAAACGATATGGACAACCCAATAGGAGCAAAGTGTGTATTAGATTCGTAAGGCTCTCTCATCTGTTTCTCAAGGGGCTTCGAACATTGCTTCCTACTTTTCCAGAATTAAGAAGTTGTGGGATGAGCTAGCATATTCCATAACATATCTTGATTGTGTGTGTGGATGTAAAGAGGCTTTTCAGAAATTGGAAGAAGATCAGAAGCTTCATGGGTTTGAACGAAAATTATTCTACCACGTTTTAAATTAAATATTTAAAAAATTACTTCATAATGTAGAATAAATTGCCACGCTTAGAAAGTGTGGCCATAAGGATTGTCAATCTGGCATTGTTAATGATAAATGTTGCTTTAGAAGCCACACTTTAAAAGCGTAGTCTATAAGGTGACAAAGATCACGCTTCAAATATGTAGTCTTAGGTCATAAAAGCGTGGCTATATAAGAAAATATAAGCGTGGCCTTTGTGCCGTATCGGCCACACTTTTAAAGCGTGGCTTTTAAGGCAACACCTACAAAGCGTAGTCAAAGGTTACGATACTTTAGTCCAACCCTAAATGCGTTGCCTAAAGCCATAAAGTGTTGCCTTTGACCAAATGCTACACTTCTTGGCATCTTAGGCCACACTTCTCACGGGTGGCTAAAGGCCTAAAATGTAACGACCCGACCAGTCTTTTTGATCTCTAGCACATCGTTAAGCGGTTTGAGGCGTTGAGTAGCTTCACTTCAGGTATTATGACTTGTACGTGTGGTCGGAATTGAACTTTGAGAAGTTCGGAGTTGATTTGGAAAGAAAATCCTAATTTCGGAAGCTTTAAGTTGGAAAAATTGACTAAGGTTCGATTTTTGAGTAAAGACCTTGGAATCGGGATTTGAAGGTTCCAATAGGTTCGTATGATGATTTCACACTTGGGCGTATGTTCGAGTTGAGTATCGGGTGATCCGGGAGCATTTCGGTGCCTATTATGAAAGGTTGGCATTTTGGAAGGCTTTAGAATTTCCTAAGTTTGGTTTGAGGTGGACTTTGGTGTTGTCGATGTCCATTTGGGATTCCGAGCCTTGGAATAGGTTCGTATTGTGATTTATGACTTGCGCAAAGTTTGGCGTCATTCTGGAATATTTTGGTATGGTTTGGACACGTTCGTCGAAGTTTGAAAGTTAAAAGAAGGATTTCGATCGTCGATTCATGATGTTGATGTGGTTGGTGTGATTTGAGACCCCGAGTAGGTCCGTGTTATGTTATGGAACTTGTTGGTAAGTTCGGACGGGGTTTCGGGGACCTCGGGTGTGTTTCGGACGAGTCGCAGATCAATTTAGAGTTTTGTTGTATTGCTGAAGGGCCTGAGTTCTGGTGCAATCGCACCTGCGGAAAATGGGCCGCAGGTGCGATGCCGCAAAAGCAGCCAGGCAAGCGTAGGAGCGGATCCTGGTTGGGCAGTGCTGGGATCATAGATGCGGTCATTTCACCATAGAAGCGGGACCGCACCTGTGGAGTGGGGCAGCGCAGAAGTGGAAGTTGGCCAAAATGCTTGGGCCGCAGAAGCAGGCATAAACGCGTAGATGCGCGGGCGCAGAAACGCTTGAGGCCCGGAGAAGAGGAAGCACAGATGCGCTACTTGAGGCACTGATGTGAGGACTATTGGGTTGAGCTGGAGCCACACCCGCGATGGATGTTTCGCAGGTGTGGAGACGTAGAAGCGGTTAATGGACCGCAAGTGCGAAGGTCGGGTTTAAAACGGGGGTTTGGCTTAATTCCACTTTATTTCGTCCATAGGAGCCGATTTTGGAGCAACTTTTGAGTGTCATCTTCATCATCTATTATGGGGTAAGTGATTTCTTCATATTGTGAGTTAAATACATGGTTTATATATGAATTTAAGCATGAGAATTTATAGAAATTTGGGATTTTGGTGGAAAACCTAGAATTTGATAATTTTGGATTTTGACCATGATTTTGGAAATGGAATTAGGAATAAATTATATATTTGAGTTCGTAATATTATGGGTAATATTTATCTTTAAAATTTAGTTGATTTTATTGACTTTTCGAGCGGAGTTGTAAATTGTTATATTTTAAGCATTGGGATATATTTTGATTTAATTGCACGTTGCTTGACTAGTTTCGAACGTTTGGCTTGGAATTGAAGAGTTAGAGAGGCGTTGGAGCCGGTTATGGAACTTCGGACCGAGGTAAGTCTCCTGTCTAACTTTGTGAGGGGGAAACTACCCCTAGGTGATGTAATTGTTATGTGCTAATAGTTGTGGGTGCTACGTACGAACAAGATGATGAGAGTCCGTACGTAGCTAAAGCATGTTTATGTCTGAGTAGATTTAGGAGTTTACCATGTAATATATGAAATACTTGAATCCATCCTGCTACCCTAATTAATTGAACTTATAATTGATTTAATTTAGAAATACATGCATATATGTTAGGCCGAGCCCTTTCACCTTGAGTTGTTGGCTAGTTATTTGAGAAATGGTAAAGGATTATATTCACCTTGTACTCATTTACTGTATTGTAAGCACGTATCTCGTGATTCAATAACTTCCTCCCTTTCTTGTGGAGTGGGCCGAACGCCTCGGCAGTATAATAGATGCATCTATGGTTCGTGTCGCTCGAACCTCGACAGTGTACATATTATTCTGGATCGGGCCGAATGACCTCGACAGAATCGTGTGTTATATCGCTAGTAGTCCGAACATTCATGAGATAATCTTTCCACTGATGCCCGACATTTTAAGTGGTATTCATTTTATATTTGATATTGGCACTTGACATTTTCAAAGCTGTTAAGGTAGACTACAAGATTGAGAAATTCATACCTTAAAAGGAATATTTGGAAGATTATGTAACTTACAGATTTATCCCATTATTTTTGTGTGCTTCATATCTGCTTATGATTTATCATATTACTTCATTGGACCTCTAGTAAGTATCGATATAGACCCCTCGTCACTACTTCTCTAGGGTTAGGATAGATACTTACTGGGTATGCGTTGATTTACGTACTCATGCTGCACTTCTGCACTAAATGTGCAGGATCTGACATGTTATTTGGAGATTATCTTGACGCGTAGGCGCACCTGTTGAGGAGACTTTATGTGAGCTGCATTCCAGGCTACGCATCGCAGTCCACCGAGTCTCCATCGTACTATTTATTTTATCCTGTCTTATTTACATTCTGGATATATGTTGTATTATTATTGTAGTCCTTATAAAATGCTCATGTACTTGTGACACCGGGTTTTGGGGTATACTAGTTGATGCTTATGGTTTCATACATTATTAACTCCTCTCAATTGTTTTATAAACTACAAATGTTGTATGTTCCCGTGGACTTAGGAGTGTAAATCTCCTTCCTTATTAAAATCTATGATTTCGGAAGTAATAAAATGAGTAATTAAATTGATAAATCACTGTTGGCTTGCGTGACGGCGGCGTTAGGTGCCATCACGACCTATAGTGGATTTTGGGTCATGACAGCTTGGTATCAGAGCGCTAGGTTCACTTAGGTCTCACGTGTCATGAGAAAGTCTAGTAGAGTCTTGCGGATCGGTATGGAGACGTTTGTACTTATCTTCGAGAGGCTAGAGGGCTGTTAGGAGCACTTCCCTTCTTGATTTCCTCATCGTGTTATTTGATTCCTTTGAGGCTTATGCTTTTATTTCTTTCCTACCCAATCTTATGCGACGTGGGGCGTTTGTTATCAATTGGGCATTGAGGAGTTGTAGTAGTACTATAGACATGGTGCATGATGTTTTTCCCTGCGTGTTCAGGCAAGCTATTATCGTCGCCTTGCGGAAGGATGTTCTTTTGTTCCAACTCAGTATTTGTATTTCCTAAGGTTTTGAGACTGTGCACGGATCGCTATGATGTCTATGCGTCGTTATCACACAATGTTAGTGTAATGGTAGGGTGCTTGTTTATGTATCGAGGTAGTGAATGACTTGAAAGGAGGATTTCTCAGTGCATGATTTAGAGGTTCAGCATTTAATTCCAGCAAAGGAAAGGCAATCAGACTATAGATGTCCAGGTTTGGTTAATGAAGCAACGAGAGTTCATATTTTTGAGCATGGTGGAATTCTCATTTGTGATGTGGTGTCATCATCCTTGTTCGAACGCATTAGGGTTCCCCGGTGTTATGGTCTTTTTTGATTTGCCTTCGGGGTAGGGTATTGTGAAATGGTGCCTAAGGAGCGGTTGTCAGAGTTAGTGGTGTGTAGCAGTTTAGAATCGAATTGGTATTTCTAATGTTGATGGCTCGAGAAAGGTGATCTTCTAGGAGGTTTAGAGTTGGTATCAATTCATTAGTTCCGATGCTACCGTTATGGATTTGATTTGAGGCAACATTTGGGCAGCGA
Source organism: Nicotiana tomentosiformis (assembly GCF_000390325.3). Classification (NCBI taxonomy): domain Eukaryota; kingdom Viridiplantae; phylum Streptophyta; class Magnoliopsida; order Solanales; family Solanaceae; genus Nicotiana; species Nicotiana tomentosiformis. The sequence goes on from NC_090823.1 coordinate 63,077,235, forward strand.
AGTATGAGGAAGGACATGTTGGGAGGTGTCTCGCGGTGGTTGAATTACTAGCAGGTCAAGTATGAGAAGCGGAGGTCGAGAAGTTGCTCAAAGGAGATGGTTTGACCGAAGTGAGAGTGGCAGAGTAGCTTATAGATTCTGTGGTAGAATAACCACGTACTTTGAGAAAGTTTAGGGTGATTTAGGAATCGTGATGGAAGGTGATTTGGTCTACGGATTTTATTTGGGATGTTGGCTACTGTACCGAGGGAGGTTGGATATGGAAGAAAGGAGTTTGCTTAAAATGAAGAGGGGTGTGAAGATTTGATTATCGTTTCTGATGCAACATGACTTCGAATTGGAAATGTATTGTCGGACTGTCAGTTGATGTCAATGGGGGATGAACAAACTTTTACAGCTGGTAGGCGAGCATGGGCTCAGGAGAGTTTACTGATTTCATGGTAGTTGTACCCAGTGCAACGTCATTGGAAGATGACGGTAAGGAATTCCACGGGTGGGTGATCTCCTGTGAGCATATTAGCGGTTGCGTGATTCTGATAAAGTTTCTGCGAAGAGTTCTAGTTACTACTCGGCAGAAGGTCGAATATGTGATTGTGGCAGATAATTCGGAATGTTCATGAGAAGTTTGACGAAAGATTTCGAGAAATTTAGCAGGTTAAAGTTAGCGAGATCATGGTAATTGAGAAGGAGGAATCCTCGTGGATTTTGGGTTTATGTAATGGTAGCTTAAAGCTAAGTGGGGGAGCCCCACCGTCTACGATTGGATCACGTGGTTGTCTGCTTGTGTGGTTTCTGATTATCGGTGTATTGGTGGGTTATTATGACTGAGGAATAAAAACATCAGGCGTAATTTGGGCAAAGAATTTGATGGATGTGTGCTATATTTGGCTTTATCGATTCATGTTCAGGTTTTTGGGAAGACTCAGAGTTTATGCTTTTTGTGGATGTGATGTACAAGGAAAAGAGTTCAGCCGGTTGCTTCTTTGAGAGGGTGTTCACGTGCTAGTAGAGCGTTGGAGTTGGTTATATTCGGGACCAGGTCAGAGTGGGTGACTCTCGACAACAGTCCTAGTGGTTTCAAGAATTAAAGTGCAGTGCCTAAGGATTTTCGGTCCGTTGTGTGGCTAAGGATCGAGTTGTTGCAGTGGATTATGAAAGGGGGGCTTGGAGTGTTCTATGTTATCATTGGGCCTGCGGCTGCGGGGCAGTATTAGAGGAAAGGGAGAAATAGCTTCGGATTCGCGGAAGGTCTTTCAGAATGGGTGTACCAGTTGGAGATGCTATTGTGCGCATGAGGAAGGTACGAGACGGTTCATGGGTATTAAGACGACGTGGTCTCGTGAAGTGGGTCACTCGGGATGAGTGTTGAATGAGTTTGTTATGTTTTGAATGGAGCTATTATTATTTCTAAGGCAAGTCAAGAGAAAATTGGAAGAAGTTGGGTCAGTTAGTAATGGTTCTAATCAGCATGATTGTGGCAATGATCAGTTCCTTCGGCGTGTTAGTTATATAGGTGATTCATGGTTGTATGTGTGGGCTTGACATCCACCGTAAATTGATTGATTTTGAGGTATTTGATTATAATGGCCTGTTATGTGTAGATGGATCCCAGAAGAGTTATGGAAGTTTAGACCATGACTTGAGGTTTGTATTTTCTACGGTCGTGGGGATTCGATTGCGTGTTGCAACTGTTCTTCTAAAAAGAGTTAAGTGAAAGGTTTCTAGACAATGAAGTGTTTATTCTACTAGTAGCTCAGAGGTTATGATGAATTCTTGTATTCTTGCGTAGCAGCATGATAGGTGCAGTGAGCGGCATGAGAATTTGAAAGTTCAGGTTCAAGGTTGCGGTTCGGTGTTGACAAGAATGTAACGAGCTCGGATGAGCAGGGGAAATTTAGATGTTCAGGGTAAGCTGGCATTTTCTTTAGTATAACCTGAGAACGGCGTTCTGTGTAAGAGGCGCTGTGTATTGATTTACGGATTCTTGATTTGCTTTACAGAATTAGAACGGTTGGTGGTATGGATGTGCAGACTTTGCTACCTGAGCTGAAGGTCGTAGGAGCGTACCCCACAGGGAGATTTGTATAAGTGTGGCATGTTGGTCACTTGATTGTTAAATATTGAAACCAAGTACGGGGATTTTTGGTAATATCGTTAATGTGAGAGTTTATGCCTGGAAGGCGCTCTATTCCTTTGGTTGTGAACTCTGGGAGTTTGGTCCAAAGTGGACGACTGCTCGTGGGTGTCATGAATACGGCCATTGTGGATCCTTGAAAGGTTGTTGGTCCAGTATGGGATGATCAGAATTGGCTTGGGGTCCGTTGGCGGGTCTAATATGAATGTGTGCTCTACATTAGGTCGAATGTGTTCGTTCGACATAGCATTTCTTTCGGAGGAGTCTTTGGGCATTGAATGTTATTACCGTCGTCAACTATTCCATGTAATACTCTATTGTTCCATGAGGGTTATGAGACGTCTTGATTATCCGCACATGTGTTGTGATCCAGTGTAGCTTGCGGAGTTATATGAGCAGGATGGCTCTCGAGATGCAGATCATATATCTCACCTTAGTTGTGCTTGGGTTTCATAGCATACGATGCTATCCATCTCCACAGGATTTGTATTATGCACTTGGCGTGCTTGTGGTTGATATTCGGATATTTCGTTAGTATAAGTGTTACGACTTGATGTGTGTTTTCTTCTTGATTGTTATGTGCGGATCGGGTGGCACGTCGCCACGGGTATATTGTTTGGATCGGGTCGCATGCCGGCACGGGCATGTTATGTGGATCGGGTTGCACACCGCAATATTGTCATGTTTGGATCGAGTTGCACGACGCAACAGTATCATGTTGGATCGTGTTGCACGCCGCAATAGCGAGATGTTGAGCATAGTTTCTTACACTTATTTGTGTTCCTTGTTTTTCATCCCTGAGATAGGTTCACAGCATCTATTCAGCTGTTTTATTCGTTATGCGGGATGGGTAGTCCTTTTCTAGAGTTTGTTTTTCCTTATGTATCACATTCGAGTTTGTAGCTTGTTGGCGCATTGTGGGCGTCATATGAGATTTTTTTGGCAGTGTCTGAGATGACTTATTATCTGAGCAGCTTGTACTGGGTGAGACGAGGTTATTGGACCCGGGATCAGTGCGATCAGAGTTATGTAGGGTATATTAAAGAGCAAATATCGTATTCAGTTCAGGATGAGGTAACGGTCCTTGTCAGGAGGAGAGACTCCATGATTTGTTGATTTGGCAGGTGGTCATTAGTTTCTACACATCTCTGCCGTCGTGGCAGTATTTCGAGAGTTGGGACAGGACTCATATGCGTCATGAGGCATATTGCAGGCATCAGATTTGTGAAATTCCAGCCATTGTGGTCGGAGGATGTTATTATGGGCAACCGACCTAAATGGTGCATGGTGTGATTTCAGCGTAGGTGCATGATCATGTTTTGGTACAGTGTGTGGTGATTGATACGGTGTTCGTATGTTAGAATCAGGTCTTATAGAGAAATTCGGAGATTGGAATTTGGTTCTAAGGTTTCTTGACTAAATAAAAGGGAGGATCCTCAGTCTGGCTCGAGCTAATGTGTTCAAATGGAATGTGGTGGCACAGGCAGGTGCACGAGGTGTTAAATAGTGATTTTGGATAACTCTAAAGCAGTCCTTAGCACGTTCGAGGACGAATGTATGTTTAAGTGGGGTAGAATGTAACGACCCGATCAGTCATTTTGAGATCTAGCACGTCGTTCAGCAGCTTGAGGTCTTGAGTAGCTTCACTTCAGGTATTATGAGTTGTACATGTGGTCGGAATTGAATTTCGAGAAGTTCGGAGTTGATTTGGAAAGAAAATTCTAATTTCGGAAGCTTTAAGTTGGAAAAATTGACTAAGGTTTGACATTTGAGTAAAAACCTCGGAATCAGGATTTGAAGATTCCAATAGGTTCGTATGATGATTTCAGACTTGGGCGTATGTTCGAGTTGAGTATCGGGTGGTCCGGGAGTATTTCAGCGCCTATTACGAAAGGTTGGCATTTTGGAAGGCTTTAGAATTTCCTAAGTATGATTTGAGGTGGACTTTGGTGTTGTCGATGTCCGTTTGGGATTTTGAGCTTTGGAATAGGTTCGTATTATGATTTATGACTTGTGCGCAAAGTTTGGCGTCATTTCGGATTGTTTTGGTATGGTTCGGACACGTTCGTCGATGTTTGAAAGTTTAAAGAAGGATCTCGATCGTCGATTCATGATTTTGATGTGGTTGGTGTGATTTGAGACCCCGGGTAGGTCCATGTTATGTTATGGAACTTGTTGGTAAGTTCGGACGGGATCCCGGGGGCCTCAGGTTTGTTCCGGACAAGTCGCGGATCAATTTGGAGCTTTGTTGTATTGCTGAAGGGCATGATTTCTGGTGCAATCGCACCTGCGGAAAATGGGCCGCAGGTGCGATGCCGCAAAAGCGGATAGGTAAGCGCCGAGTGTATCTTGGCTGGGCAGTGCTGGGACTGCAGATGCGATCGTTTCGCCGCAGAAGCGGGACCGCACCTGCGGAATGGGGCAACGCAGAAGCGGAGGTTGGCCAGAAGGCCTGGGCCGCAGAAGCGGGCATAAATGCGCAGATGCGGGAGCGGAGAAGCGCTTGAAGCCCGCAGAAGCGGAAGCATATATGCTCCACCTTGGGCGCAGATGCGAGGACTGTTGGGTTGATCCGGAGCCACACCTACGATGGATTTTCCGCAGGTGCGGAGACGCAGACTCGACTAATGGACCGCATGTGCGAAGGTCGAGCTGGGCACTGTGTTCTTTTAAAACGGGGGTTTGCCTCAATTCCACTTCATTTCGTCTATGGGAGCCGATTTTGGAGCAACTTTGGAGTGCCATCTTCATCATCTATTATGGGGTAAGTGATTTCTTCACATTGTGAGTTAAATACACGGTTTATATATGGATTTAAGCATGAGAATTTGTAGAAATTTGGGATTTTATCGGAAAACCTAGAAATTGATAATTTTTTTTTATTTTGACCATGATTTTTGAAATGGAATTGGGAATAATTTATATATTTGAGTTCGTAATATTATGAGTAATGTTTATCTTAAAAGGTTTTCGGAATCTGGGCACGTGAGCCCGAGAGTTGATTTTATTGACTTTTCGGGCGGAGTTGGGAATAGTTGTAAATTGTTAAATTGTAAGCATTGGGGTATATTTTGATTTAATGGCACATTGCTTGACTAATTTCGGAACGTTTGGCTTGGAATTGAAGAGTTAGAAAGGCGTTGGAGCCGGTTATGGAACTTCAGAGTGAGGTAAGTCTCTTGTCTAACTTTCTGACGGGGAAACTACCCCCTAGGTAATGTAATTGTTATGTGCTAATAGTTGTGGGTGCTACGTACGTATGAGGTGACGAGAGTCTGTACATAGCTAAAATATATTTATGTCCGGGTAGATTTAGGACTTTACCTTGTAATATTTGAAATACTTGAATCCATCCTGCTGGCTTAATTAATTGAACTTATAATTGAATTGATTTAGAAATACATATTGTTGGCTAGTTATTTGAGAAATGGTAAAGGATTATATTCACCTTGTACTCATGTATTGTATTATAAGCACGTGTCTCGTGATTCGATACCTTCCTTCCTTTCTTGTGGAGCGGGCCGAACACCTCGGCTGTATAATAGATGCATCTATGATTTGTTCCGCTCGACCCTCGGCAGTGTACACATTATTCTGGATCGGGCCAAACGACCTCGGTAAAATCGTGCGTTATATAGCTAGTAGTCCGAACATTCACGAGATAATCTTTCCACTGATGCCCAACATATTAAATGGTATTTCTTATTTATTTGATATTGGCACTTGATATTTTCGGAGCTGTTAAGGTAGACTACAAGATTGAGAAATTCATACCTTAAAAGAAATATTTGGAAGATTATGTAACTTACAGATTTACCCCATTATTGCTGTGTGCTTCATATCTGCTTATGATTTATCATATTACTTCATTGGACCTCTAGTAAGTGTCAATATTGACCCCTCATCACTACTTCTCTGGGGTTAGGCCAGATACTTACTGTGTACGCGTTGATTTACGTATTCATGCTGCACTTCTGCACTAAATGTGCAGGATCTGACAGGTTCATTTGGTGATTATCTTGGCGCGTAGGTGCACTTGTTGAGGAGACTTTATATGAGCTGCATTCCAGGTTACGCATCGCAGTCCACCGAGTCTCCATCATACTATTTATTTTATCCTGTCTTATTTACATTCTAGACAGATGTTATTTTATTATTGTACTCCTTAGAAAATGCTCATGCACTTGTGACACCGGATTTTGGGGGTATACTAGTTGATGCTTATGGTTTTGTACATTATTAACGCCTCTTAATTCTTTTATAAACTACAAATGTTGTGTGTTCCCGTGGACTTAGGAATGTAAATCTCCTTCCTTATTAAAATCTATGATTTTGGATGTAATAAAATGAGTAATTAAATTGATAAATCATCGTTGGCTTGCATGACGGCGACGTTAGGCACCATCACGACCTATACTGGATTTTGGGTCATGACATAAAATGTTGTAGTGCCATGCTGTGCCTTTGAGGCAGATTCAAATTTCAATTCTATGGGTTCAAATACATTTAGATCCAGACTAAAAATTATGGATTCAAATGAACCCAGATTTAACCTGCTGGATATGCCCCTCTGACGGATAATTGCACAACTATCTACATTGGCCAATTTTCACAACTAGTTAACCAAATGCAAAAGATATTCAATCCAAAAACCTAGAAAAGTTCGACTAACCGCATAATTTAGGAACTACTTATTAATTACTGAAAAATGTTACTGTAAAAAATCTGGGGCTTTTGCATCAATACACGATTTTGGGGTCACAATTGAATTTATACCACTTTGCAAAAATATTTGCAAGTCTACCCAGTTTATGATCAACTTCAGACTTATCGGGTCTGAAATTAAAAAAAGTTAGTCTGAAGTGAAAAAATTATACTTCATATGCACTTAAGGCCAAATAGGTCTGAAGTGCAACCAATGATTTCATGCACTTAAGGCCAATAAGTCTAAAGTGAAACAGATGCACTTAAGGCCAAAAGGTCTGAAGTGCAATAAATATTTTCCTACACTTAAGGCTAATAAGCATGAAGTAAAAAATTACACTTCAGATGCACTTAAGGCCAAATAGGTCTATAGTGCAACCAATGATTTCATACACTTAAGGACAATAAGTCTGAAGTGAAAAATTGCATTTCAGATGCATTTAAGGCCAAAAGGTCTGAAGTACAACAAACATTTTCCTACACTTAAGGCCAATAAGTCTGAAGTGAAAAATTACACTTCAGATGCACTTAAGACCAAAAGGTCTGAAGTGTAACCAATATTTTCATGTACTTAAGGTCAAATATGCCTGAAGTGCAATTTGCCAGAAACAAAAATTTATTCTTCGAATTTTAACAATTCAATATACGATTTAATACCTAAATCTACTCCAAATGAGCTCAATTTTGAAACATAACTTTCAAATATCATCAAGAACAATCCTCAATTATCAATTTATGAAAATAACAATAAATCTAACGAACCCATTTTGCAATTAAGAAAAAGAAAAATAAGAAACCCTAAGCAATAGTAAAAAATAAAGCGCCACAACCAATGGCCTCTTCAGAGAAAGGCCCTGTAAGACACAATCATAGGCAGAAAATAAAGCATTACAACAAAGTTGCAATAAGAGTTGATATTGGAAACTAAATTGTACTGGAAAGAAGGTACAAGTAAAATATTTTCCAAAATCAAGTCGTTAGATAGAGAAAGTGTGCCAGAACAAGTTACCTTCACCCTATAACCATTAGGAAGTATGACAAGGTAAGGGATTGCTAGTGGTTTAAGATTTTTTAAGAGAGGTTTCTGAGGAGTCATATGATTTGTAGCACCTGAATCTATTATCCAAGGATTTTCAACTAAGCGAGAAAGATTGCAAGCAAACACATAACAATTTCTAGTATAAACACAATGTACCAAACCTGCAAAGTTGGCATATCTAGAGGCAGTAGCATCGTGAGAGACCTTAGACTGTTGAAACATGTTCAACAAGTGCTCATATTGCTCTTTTGTGAAACCATGATTTGTAGAATCAAATTGTTCAATCCTATTATCAGAAGCACAACCATCTGTTGGTCCCAGACTCTAAGTCGCTGAAACATGAGCATAACCAGCAGGCTTCTTAAATCTGTTGGACTGGACAGTGTTCTGAAAGGTGTTGGGATACCCATGAAGTTTGTAACATTTTTTTATGGTGTGGACAAGCTTTTTGTAGTACTTGTATATGACATTTGCCCTTTTAGGATCGAAATTAACCTTTTGTGAATAAGGTTTCTGGATGCCAGCAAGGGAAGAACCAGTATATGGCTTCTGAACACTAGTGGAGAAAGAAGCTGACTCAGAAGAGAAAGATGGAACTAAAGCTTGTACCTCATATTGACTTTGATCATTAACCAGCATAGCATACGCAGTGTCTATGTCTGGAAGAGGTTTAATAGCCAGAATGAATTTTGTGGTTAAAAAGTTATATTTGTTTACATTAAATTTTGTTCACATTTGTTTCAAGTATATACATTATTATCTCAAACATTAAATTAGATAATAAGTAACAGAATAAAAATAATTCAAATGCATATACTTGAAATAAACTTCAACAAAGAAACATACTTTGTTTACTATCCATAGTAATAAAGCACTATTGGTTCAAGAAGTTCACTAGCAAAGAGTTCTACAAAATCAAATATATTCATATTTATAGTATCAATTAAAATAAACATCACAATTGTTCAAAAGGTCTTCATTATTCACTTTAATAGATCAAATTGATTTGTGGCCACCATTTCCAATTGCATCATCTGCATTTTCCTACGCATTCAAAATAAAATTAAAAATTAGAAAGAAACATATATATATATAGTATGCACTGGTTATATCTTACTAAGAACTAATGAGATTTATTTTCACTACTATAGCATAACTAAGTCAAACACAAAAAAGATGTATAAGTGAAAGAAAAGCAAAAATGTGAATTAACATACATTTTACCTATCTCCTTCTATAATCACAACAATCACTTAATTTAATAATAAGGGAAAAGGGCCAAATATACCACTCTACTTTCAAATATTATTTATATTTAACCTTCGTTATACTATCCGGTCAAATTTACCCCTACCGTTATACTATTCGGTGAAATTTGCCCTTACTACTAGCAAATTTTTAAAAATTAGCACAAGTCCTAACAAAAACCCATAATCTCCCAAATTTATTTTATATAAGGCATTTATTCTTCTCCTTCATCCACTACCAGTAAAGAAGACAGATAAAATTTTATACTAAATGTGACATCTCAACATGCTTCTCCAAGTCTAGTTTGTAATAGGAGGGAGACAGAATACAACCACTAATATTATTTTTCTGAATGGTTAGTTCATTATGTATTTCAGTATATTCCTGGAGAAGTAACTATTCCCTCTTTCATATGATTACAATGCGTTTATACCAATTCCTGTACATGCCATTTTCCATCTTATTCATGTCCAATCAACTAATTGCTCAAGAACAATTCACTTAAGGACATCTCAATAAATAGCTTTTAAATTTTAAGGATAGCTCAATAAAACTGCAATAATCGGGATTTAAATTAAATAAGCTTAGAACTTGATACCATCTCCACCTATTATTGATGAGGAAGGCAGTTAGTAGCTTTAAGTGGCTAGAAAGATGTCTTTACTTTTTAGAAAATTTCACCAAGAACAACTTACTCGACAAATACTTTATTTTAGTATAAATTACTATAAACTAAAACTGAGTCAAACACGCTTCAGTTGATTCACAGCTTGACTGCGTACCATCGCGAGGCAGTTAGAAGGCTTACATCTTCCAGTTCAACATTATGACCCGTAGAATCTTATCACATCAGCTAGTTCAATATTATGACCCCTAGAATCTTAGTCATGGCAATAGATTCAGTTTCCTATCACACCCTTTTAGAAAGCATGATTTTGTAAGTTAAGATTGAGGTAGTTTTCGGAATTGTGAAATATAAATGTCTTTTCAAGACTCGGAGCATGTGTTGAGCCAAAAGAATGTGGTAGATTTTGGCCTCTCATAGCCCGTGCACTACTCGCATCAACCGGTGAAGGAATATTAGATCCAACACATCCTTGTATATTATGAAAATCCAGTCCAGGGTTATTTTTCACCAATTAACTAAAAAATATTGCATTTCTCCTCTCATCATTTCCTTCATTTCTTCCTTCAGAGAAGTTATTTCATTGGCATGCTTTTGTTTAAGCTTGGTGATTTCTTAATCTTTTTTTAGAGATTTGTCGTCACCGATCTACCATAGCATCTAACCCGACCAGGTTGCTCCTTTCCAAATACAGCCCTAAATGCATCATCTGTTGTTTCTCCAGAACTTTGATGATTCTGAAGTTCAGACTGTCAAAAAAATATTATTGCACATCACTTACAAGTCAAGATAGATCGAACATTAAAATAAGTTTCAACAAGTCAAGTTAGATTAAAAAAAAGTTTAACAGACCTCAAAAAAGTTTAACGACCACACACGCAAGTCATAATACACATTACGAAACTTCTCGAGACCTTAAGCCGCCGAACGGGACGCTACTTCCCAAAACGACCGGTCGGACCGTTACATTCTCCGCACTTAAATAAACGTTCGTCCTAAAACATGCCCAGTACCACTCCGAGGTCATCAAAACACTGAATATACTCATCATACATATACTCGCGGGTGACTCAACGTCACCCCAATCCACATAGGCCCGACAATGCCATCTCAACTGAATATTATTCCTTCCACCCACACTGGCAAACCTTAGAACCAAATTTCTCACCATCCACTCATTTTCAAAAGACCTGATTCCTACATCAACACACGGTACCAACCTCAACCAGTTGCAACAACTTATGCCTACACCCACCAGGGGCAACCACATGACGTAACACATCACACATATGCCTTAAACAACAACTCTAGCCACAGTAGCTGCCCATGATCAAATCTAGTACCGGAAATTTGCCTCATATCCGTTAGAACCCTGTTTCAAACCTTCACAACATTGACAGCGATGTAAGAGACATGAAGACCTCGTAACTATTCACTCGAATCAACAAGTCACATCTAATGCCATCAGGGCATACATCTCGCAAGCTAAAACTCAATAACCACGGCACGAACATGACTGAATATGTAAGGAGAAACACATAAGAGAACTATCAAACAAGCCCAACAGACACCACTCCCTATCAGTATCAGACTACAAATCAATATCACAAAGGGAGAATCGAAGCATATGAATAAATCACATCTCATCCTAATATAACTCCACTGCGGCCCGTAGCCCGGCTCAAACATATCAAATCACATGAAAATGCGAGGATCCCACCCTCAACTCTGAATCACAAGTAGAATACACATCATACCAACCGAAACCTTCCACTAATTCAATTCCTCCAACAAAATCACAACACATACTGAACTCCCACACTAGTAGAACATCTAAACCACAAATCGTAGCCAACCATCCAGAAATCATATCAAAACTACCGTAATGAGTAACAGAAATTCACTTCTAGTCTCATAGCTCTCAATAATGAATTAAAACAACACGATAGACACGGGCTACCACTACAAATCTCCCAATAGGGGTAAACATATAAGCAGAGTACAAAATCACAAAACTCACCCATATGTGAAGTAAAATAGAAGGACTCACCCCGATAAGCAGAGCCGGAACAAGATACGAATGATGCTCCTCTATAACAAATCGAAACTATAATTGTACGACATCATCAGGTGTAGCGGCCTCAGCCCTACCATAGAAAACACATCAACGGGTCGGGCCTCCCCCTCTTAAGCACCCTCTACTCGCCTGACCTGCACCCCAAGCTAGCGGTGTAGGGATATCAGCAACTAAAGCAGAACTCATAACCTGAATACCCCATTGTGACATATCTGTCTGGAGTCTGGGATAGTCTCTCACCATGTGGCTGGTATTTTCACCATCAAAGCAACCTCTCCGCTGACATGGCTGTGAAAGTTGTCTGGTATGGATACCCTGAGACCCATGGGTACCTGAAACACCTTGCAAATCCTGAAGTGCAAACTGAACTAGCTGACCCATAAAACCTCTACCATGCCATACTCTCCTTCCAAAATAGGAACCAATAGGTCTCTCCGGTCTACCAGGGCTCTTAGCCTCCCTGTCCTCTATCTCCTGACCCCGCATGACTTCTCCCTCCTGGTCCCGCATGTCCTCTAATCGGCGAGCGATCTCTACTACCTGCTGAGATGGAACATCCAACTCCAACTCACGAGCCATGTTGAACCGGATATCATGACTGAGCCTCTCAATGAACTTGCGGACTCACTCTCCAACTGTAGAAACCAAAGTAGGTGCATGTCTGGATAATTCATTGAATATAGCAGCATACTCTGACACTGACATAGTTCCTTGGCACAGCTGCTCAAACTCCACGCGCCATGCATCTCAAAGGGTCTGGGGAACAAACTCTCTCAAGAACACCTCTGAAAACTGAACCCATAAAATTGAAGCTGCGTCGGCCGGACTACTCAACTTATACACTTGCCACCACTGATATACCACTCCCTTAAGCTGGAATGCAGTAAAAGCAACTCCACTCGTCTCCACAATACCCATAGTGTGGAGAATACAGTAGCACTCCCCTAGGAACCCATGCGCATCCTCTGAAGCCAAACCACCGAAAGTAGGAGGGTAATACTTTTTAAACTTTGCAAGTCTAAGCCGTTCTTTCTCATATGTTGCTGCCCCAACCGCGAGCTGAATTGGGACAACAAGCTGTGTCGGCATGAAACCTAGAACCTGACCAATGTGGACTTGCTGCTCTGGAGCACGGACGGCGGGAGTCTGAGCTCCTCCCCCGATCTGTGAAGTAGCTGGTACAACCGAAATCAATTTTTCACCTGAGCCAATGTACCAAACATGCTCAGAAACTGTGCTAAAGTCTCCTGAAGTCCTGGGGTAACCACAGGTGCCTTCGGTACCTGTCTTGTAAGCCACCGTAAAATTTCACCTAAAACCCCGAGTTTCGTGGTGCCAAGATAGACTTATATGTTGATGATTGTAGAGATTCTTCGCGGTGAGCTTGCTCGCCGCGGTATAGACTTGTTGGGTTGAACAGTGTATTGGGGAGTTGAAGAAAAGTTTTGGCAGAGTAGGGCATTAATACGGTCCATTATGCGACCACATCACCGAGGAAGGGTAGGTTAAAATAACTGCGGGAGCCTTTATATTTAGTTTTTGGAAATTATTTTCCCGAAATAGCATCCCGCGTTTTAGTCCACCTTATCACACCGCATGGCTTCTAGTAGTTCTCCTACTAGCCACGCATTTCAAACCCACCTTATCTCACCGCATGCATTTCAACATCCAGATCTTATACCACTATATGCGTATCAATAACAACAGTACGGCAGAAACCTCGTGCAATACAATTACAACCACACGGTAGAAACCTCATGCAAACACATAAGCAATTTTCTCAACAAAACACGTATGCCAAAAACATAACAACTCAAATAAATAACTTTCACAATATGTGCCCACATGCCACAACATTTCCTATTGCAATATCACAACCATGTATAGCCCTCGGCTCAACAACACTGAATATAACAGCAACAATAACAATAACATGAGAATACGACAAGTAAATCAATTCAAAAACTTCAAAATACAAAGAAACGGAAGAACGAACTCATAGAGAAAGACACAACAGGGAAATAATAGTCTCAACAAGAATAGTTCAACAAGGGAGAGGTAATGTTTAACAATGATTCTACGAAAGTGCAATTTGACGACAAGAGAGATAGCATGAATCAATGACCCCAAATAAGAATACGTCAACAATGAAAAGGATAACAAACTTCAATTAAGGCTGAGCAATTATGATAAAGATAATAATAATTTCAATTAAGGTTAAGAAAATACGGAAAGAATAGCATGAAGATAAAAAGGGGACAACAACTTCAGTTAAGGCACATAAGAGTTTAATCGGCAATAAAGGTAGAACATGAAGCAATTAATTACAATTAAGATACATAAGGGCAAATTTAGTAAAATGAGAAATTTAACATGACAAAATAACTTCATATTTAATGGAAATAAGAACCTAAGAGCACTAGACGGTTAAATTTCCACAAATAAGTTCGAGCACGTACTCGTCACCTCGTATACTCAGCATTCACATGACATAATTAGCACAAAGACTCAAATCCTAAGGGGTAGTTCCCCCATACAAAGTTAGGCAAGATACTTACTTCAAAGAAACTAGACCGCTACTCTAAAATAACCTTCTCGAGTGAAGCACCCTCTGGACGGCTCAAATCTAACCAAAATAACTTCAATTCATAAATAAAACTCATAGAAAACCATTCCGGATAATAAAGCTTCAATCTTTAACAAGAACTAAAAGTCAACCCAAAAGTCAAACCCCGGGTTCGCACCTCGGAACCCGACCAAAATTATAAAATCCGAACACCCATTCGATAACGAGTCCAACCACACAAGAATTACCAAATTCTGATGACTAATCGCCCTTCAAATCTCCATTTTACATTTTTGAAAGATTATGCAAATTTCTCAATTTCTTCCATTTGATTCACTAATAAAGGATGCAAACAACCATATAATCATAAAATACAACCAATTTCGGATATAGAACACTTACCCAAACCAAACTCGTGAAGAATCCCTCCAGAATCGTCCAAAACCGAGTCTTCCAACTCAACCAAAATAATGAAAAATAAATGACTTGGATCCTTTATGTTTCTGCCCAGAATCGCACCTACGAAACAATTTGCGCCCCTGCAATGTCGCTCCTGCGACACAAGCGTCGCTTATATGGAGTCAACTGACAGTTGAACCCATCACACCTGCGGCAGAAAGTCCGCTTCTGCGCAAACGCAGGTGCGAGCTGCAAATATGCTTCGCTTACCTCGCTTCTGCATCCCCAGGCGCAACTTCCTCGATCACGCAGGTGCGGAAAATAACAACGCACCTGCGCTCTCTTCCCTTATCCTTCCCAGCTGCTTCTGCGGCTACTTCCTCGTTTATGTGACTACGCACCTGCGACTAAATCCATCGCAGGTGCGATGGCACTAGTCCAGAACTCCTCAGCATTTCTAAACTCCAAAAATCCGATTTGTTAACCATATGAAATCCACCCGAGGCCCCCGGGGCCTCAACCAAATATACCAATACGTCTTAAAACACGATACGAACTTATTCGAGGCCTCAATTCATATCAAACAATGTCGAAACTACAAATCATGTCACAAATCAAACTTATAAACGTCCAAAACTCGTGCCGAAACATATCAAATCAACTCGGAATGACATAAAATTTTGCACACAAGTTTCAAATGACATAACGGAGCTAATCCAACTCTTAACCTTCTAAAAATTCAAATTTTTTATTTTCGCCAAAATGCTTTAAATTACCAGACGGGCCTCCAAATCCAAATCTGGACGCACGCCTAAGTCCAAAATCATCATACGAAGCTGTTGAAATCATCAAAATTTCATTCAGGGGTCGTTTTCTCAAAAGTCAAACTCCAGTCAACTCTTTTCATTTAAGCTTCAAAAAATAAGAATTATTCTTTCAATTAAATTCCGAATCATCTGAAAACCAATCTCGACCACACACGCAAGTCATAATACACATTACGAAATTTTTTGAGACCTTAATCCACCGAACGGAGTGCTACTTCCCAAAACGATCGGTCGGGTCGTTATAATTCTCTTTTGTTGCGCGCTACAAATTACATCAAAGAAAATAAAGAAAAACATCACTGTCTTCCGACAAAGTACAGAAAGAAATGAAAGTCAGATTACAAAGTGTCAACTAAATATTACCAGTGCCACACGCACTCTTGCAAAATTAATAGGTCCCATTCGATGCCTCCACTTTTATTTTTTCCTGTTTTCAGAATTTAATTGGCAGATAGCCTAACAAAAAAAGAAATATATTAATTAATAAATCAAAAAGAGAAAAAGATATACTGCAACAATAGGTAGAAAATGTAGTTACTTGGACATCTTCATCATCCCAATACTCAATCAATTGACGGAATTGAACTTCAGGTATCTCATTGGAACGATTTTGTAGCATTTCTTCAATATTAGCATTTTTATTAAAATATTTCTTCTTAATATTTCTCGTGCGTCGCTTCCAAGCATCACAAAGACCAGTCATTACCCACTTCTCTCCTTCAGCTGGAATTAAGAACTTGGACTATGCAAAAACAATATATATATATATATATATATATATATATATATATATATATATATACTTAGTAGGAAAAATACAAAAAATATACAATTAAAAAATTAATTATTCTTACATTGACATATTCCCACATTCATTGCTTAATATCCTTTGACACAGCATGCCAACTAGTATGCACCAAGGGGATAAATCTAGGATTCCTTACAATTGTTCCTAAGAAGTTGGTCAAATCATACACTCTCTTGTCAGTTGGTCCCACTACTTGTCCTTTATCAAATTTCACCTCCTATCTTTCTTCAAAACTTCTTGCATGAATATTCTTACATATTGTTTGCCCTCGAACTCTTTTCTTCTCTATGTCCCTAGATTGATATAACAAGTAAGACATAAGAAAAAAAAATTAAAATATGTAAAATAGTTATAAGGTTTAAGACATACCACCTGCAGCACAATCGATATTCATATCCTCATCTCTAATAAATTCATCGCCACCAACTTCATCTTGTGCAGCAAAATTATCCAATTTTATTTTACGCTCATCAATAATAAGGGAGGACATAAATCTGGCTTCATTTACTGGGTGATTATCAAGACGTTTTTCACCACCTACGTATATCCTATATTTTTTTAGAAATTGATTAACACTCGTCGGTGGTAGGACTGAGTTTGTCTTTACCTTTTTGCAATTTTGTATCTCCTGAATATCAAGTTGTTTCTTTCCTTCACCTTGTATTCTTCTAATCAAATGTGAAGTCTTACGATCTGCCTTTGAAGATGATTGGAGCACGGATGTATGTACAGGTAATTTACACATTCCTTGCTTTTGAATGGGCTCCTCCAATTGAATTAACATTTGTTTAATTTGTCCTTTACTTGCAATATTACGTGAAGTGTTCAGTTCCTCCCTTGAAGACGATTGGATTGATTTGTACACCGGTAATCTACTCCTTCCTAACTTTTGAATTGACTCATTGGATTGAGTTAATCTCGGTCTACTTTGTCCTTCTGATGTTGCAGGCATATAATTCTTTCTTTTAACTCCATGTAATGCCTGCTTTATAGCAGCTTTATCGTTGCGATCACTTTCAAACTTTTCTCTCTTAATATGAAAATATTTGGCTAGTTTGGAACTTGATTGGTATTGGAAATCAAAATCTATATTCTTCATTGGACTTTGAGCTTTGTTTGGATTTGATATCTTTTTCTTTAGAGCCGCTGCTTGATTCATCCTACATACAAAAAGAGAAATATTTTAGCCCAACAACTAGTAAGAATAAATAACACTTTGCATAAATTATTATGGATATGCTATAGAAAGTAAAAAATGATAATATTTGAATTACAGAATCACTTCTAATTTATATGTAGTCAATCAGAGAAAATTACCCATGTGACCATAGAACATCACAAGGAAGAAGAATGACTTCATCTCCGAGCACTAGGAAAGCAAAGATAAAAGAGAAAGAAGATGCCAGAGCCTATACAAATAAGCAAAGTTATAGAGATACCTGTTCAGTATCTCTTGGTTCCTCAAAATTTGTTAGTCCACAATCTTCTTTAGTTGCATATGCACCACCTGGTAATAATAAAAAATAAATATGTATATACTTTAAAACTTGCTTCAATACACAAGGTACTAGGATGATACAAATTCAGAACCATAATTTCTACTTATTCACATTCACTTCTCTATCTATTTAGTTCAAAACTAGAGGACGAAGCCTCATTCCATATATGATGCAATATGATTCATCAAATAAATTGGGGCAAACTTAATAATAATCCAAATGCTTCAAAAATGAAGAGCAAACTTAATATAAAAAATAACATATATTAACAAGACAAAGTCAAAGAATAACCAATTAAGTACTTTCTACTAGTACCAAAAGGGACACTCTGAAAATATATAAGCAGAAAATATATGTGCACATAGAAGAAACCACCAGCAAGAAAATATTCAATATTCTTGACTAAATAGACAATATCAATTTGAATCTAAAGCAACAGTTTTTAATGTGTCTCTAGCTATTAATCAAAAAATAGCTAAGCTATTTTCTAGAATTAGAATAAAACTTATTATGTGTCTTCAAAATTAAATTCTTCATCTGATTCAAATTCAAGTTGTTGTGCTAGAAATCCTTTTGGAGGCACATCAAGAATGGTTGCTGGAACATCACTCCTTACTAAGACAACTTCACCATTATCCTCCGGTATAGATGGTCCCACCAAATATTCAGATGGCTCATTTTCATAACAATGTGGGGCATCAGATTCAAGTTCGTCACTTATGCTAAATAAGTCTCTCGGGAAAGTCTTCATGACATAATATATATCTTGATCATATGGATCTTACACATAGAAGAAATGGTGTGCTTGAGATGCTAGGATAAAAGGCTCGTCCTGATAACATTTCTTGTTGAAGTAGACATAAGTAAGGCCATAAATATCTTCTTCAACCTCATACCAGTCGCACTTAAATAAGACAACCTTAAAATGACCATAATAGTCTAACTCAACTATATCAACTATTCTACCATAATAAGTTAAATTTGCATCAACCGGATTTTTATCTTTTGAGCTTGCAAAGCTTGTTGTTAGGGCGACTAATGTAACACCGCTATTTTATATTTTACGCCTTGCATCACGCTGCCTCATATGGAATCTATATCCATTAATGAGATACTCAGAATATCTTTTAGCAATTGAATTTGGTCCAATGGATAATTTTTTAGAAAATCGGTCACATCCTCTTGCAAAGCACGAGTTTCAAACCATTGAGAAAAGTTTTGACTATGATTCTTGGCCTTTCTCTATTTAGATCCTCGTCTCTGATTATATAACGACCCGATCAATCATTTTAAGTATTTGCACTTCGCTCGATAGTTTAAAGACTTGAGTAGCTTCATATAATATATTATGACTTGTGTGAATTGTCAGTTTTAGTTTTCAGGTATTTCGAAATTAGTTTGGAAGAATGAATTTCATATTTGAAGCTTTAAGTTGGAAGAGTTGACCAAATTTGAATTTTGAATATTTGACCCTGGATTAGAGTTTTGATAGTTTCATTAGGTCCGGATGATAATTTTGGACTCTGGAGTATACCCAAATTTGTATTTAGATTTTTTTACAAGGTTTCGGCGCTAATTGGCGAAAGTTAAAAACTTAAAGGTTTGAAAAGTTCATAAGTTTGACTGGTAGTTGACTTTGATGAAATCGGATTTGGATTGTGGTTCTGGGAATTGGAGTAGCTTCGTTTTATCATATGAGACTTGTGTGGAAAATTTAATTTCATTCCAAGTTGATTTGATAAGGTTCGGCACGAGTTTTAGAAGTTGAAAGATTCAAAATTCATTAAGTTTGATTTGAGGTGCGATTCGTAGTTTTGATGTTATTATGCGTGATTTGAGGCCTCTAGTAAGTCCGTGTTATGTTATGGGACTTGTTGGTATGTTCGTACAGGGTCTCGAGGGACACGGATGAGTTTCGGATAGGTTTGGGTTGTGTTGCGCTCGTTTTTTTATGTTTCGACGTCGTTTCCACAAGCATAAATGGTACCCCATTAAGCAAATGAGCTCCAATTTCTGTTTTGGTTAAAGCGTTAGATCCGTATCATAATTCTAGAACCATAGAAACTTGAACCATTAAGTTTCGACATCGTATGAGGAATTGATGGTCATTTTACTAAGAATTAGGTTGTTAGATTTTTTTCAGATTAATTACGAAATTACCATTGAATTCGTATTTAAAAATCTGCACTATTTCTAAATATTGAAACCAACATATCTTCTTCATTATAAGGTCAAATAGAGTGATTCAAAAGCCTAACTTGATTGGAATTTCACAAGAAATTCATTGGAGGCATCAAAATCGAGTTTCAGCATCGTTTGTCATAAGAAACGAGGTAGAACAACTGGGCAAAAGCATATAATATCGAGGATTTGTTTATTTGGTCATATTTTGAGTTGGGGAGCTCGGATTTGGGAGATTTTGGAGGCGATTTTCACCAAATGGATTGGGGTAAGTGTTCTATACTCGATTTTAGTTATATTTCATAAATGCATCTTTGTTTTTGGTATTATTTCCAAGTAAATTTTTTTTGGGGGGGGGGGGGGGGAGGGAGGGGTTGTCTAAAATTTCATAAAGTAAACTTTTGAGTTTTGAACATCGATTCGGAGTCAGATTTGAGTGAAACTAGTATAGTTGGACTCGTAATTCAATGAGTTGTCAAATTTTTTAAGTTTCGTCGAATTTCGAGGTGCGGGCCTGGATTTTACTTTTTTATTGACTTTGGACTTTTGATTAAAGATTCAACCTTTATCGATTGAGTTTGTTTCCTTTGGCATTATTTGATATTTTTAAGTTGCTTTTGGCTAGTTTTGAGTTATCTGGAGGTCAGTATACGCGGGATGGCATTTCTAGAGTATTGTTTGGCTTGCTCGATATTGGATTTGGCTTGTTCGAGGTAAGTAATACTTCTAAACTTGGTGCTGAGGGTATGAACCCCTGAATATATGTGATATATGTTTAATGTTGAGGTGACGCACATGCTAGGTGACGAGCGTGTAGGCGTGCACCGTGTGAATTATGACTCGGTTGTTTCTATGGTATTGTGTAGTTACCTAATCTTGTTTTATCCATGAGATTTTTATGTGTTAGAGTAATTGAGTTGTGATCCATGTTAGAAATCATGTTTAGGCTATATGCTAATTCTGTTGGGACCCACTGAGGTCATATTTGATGTGGAGTTATTTTCTTAAATTACAATTACATACTTAGTCATACTCATTCATTTGCATATCATATCTCAGTCTCTGTTGCTATTTATTGATACATCATATCATCATTTTTGGGCTGATTTTCATGACATTGTTAGCCCGAGAGACGGGAGAGATTGATGACTGAGTGAGGGCGATGGCTTATTTTTGAGTGATATTTATGGGATCGGGTTGCACACCACAGTAGGCTTTATTAATTCATGCCATTATTGGCTTATTATAACGCTTGGGCTGGATCTGCCCCTCCGAAGTCTGCACACCCACAGTGAGCGCAGGTACCTACTAAGTGTGAGTGCCGAGAGCGAGTGCCGAATGATTGGGAGGACTGAGTGACTATGAGGACTGAGTGACTGAGAGGACTGAGTGAATTGATACTTTGAGAGTATGCATATGATTTTATCTCTGAGTTATTTCTTGTACCACTTTTATTATATTGTTATGAGTTATTGTTGGCTATTGGTATTGGACTCTGACCTTTGTCCCAGCTCTTCACTACTTTCAATCTAAGGTTAGGTTTGTTATGTATTGAGTACATGGGGTCGGTTGTACTCATACTACACTTCTGCACCTTGCGTGCAGATTTTGGATGCTGATGTTGCTGTGTATGGCAGGAGCTGGCATTGAAGATGTACCTGCGTTCCATTCATAGCTGCCTCTTATTCTTGGTAGCTTTAGAAATGTTAATCTGTCATGTGTATTTCAAACAGATGATGTATTTATTTTATACCAGCTTTGTATACTCTAAATCTTAGAAGCTCATGATTTGTACTACCAGTCCTTGGTAACTCTTTGCACAGAAGTTCAGTTATATTAACTTTATTCCTCTTAGTAAATCTCATTGGTATTGGATTTTTGTTTAAATTGGCTTACCTAGCGAGTTGAGTTAAGTTTCCATCATGACTTGTTGGATTTTGGGTCGTGACGAGTTGATAACAGAGCTATAGGTTCATAGGTTCTACGAGTCATGAGCAAGTGTCTAGTAGAATCTTACGGATCGGTATGGTGACGTCCATACCTATCTTCGAGAGGCTACTGGGCATTTAGGATAAACTTCCCATCTTTCTTTCTTTATCGTGCGGCATTGATTCAGCTTAAAGCATATCGCTTTGAATTCCTTCCACTCACTCGTATAAGTACGTGAGCGCTTGGTATCAAATGTGCATCAAGGGGTTGTGATTCCATGGATGAGGTGCGAGATGTGTTTTCTGTGTGCTAATGATCAGCCAGTCTGGAGGACTTGAGGCCGGATTTTGACTGTAGCTTGAGCATTTTGATTTCGGTTGTGTGAGCACGTGCTTTTGGACTTATATGTCAAGTAGTGACCCTATGAGTAGAGTTATGGCTCGATGAGTGGTTGGATGGCTATATGATGAGTAAGATGTGACTGCAGGATGTGTTCAGATGGTTTGAATGTGACGAGAAGAGTTTGCTTGAGATGTAAAAAAGTCTATCGGGTGCTTGATTTCTGTCTTGACATGACATACAGTCTCGGGTTATGAGTGTGTTGAAGGATCTTTCATGTTGTTTAATTATGGAACGAATTAGGTTCTCATGACTTGTTGATGAGTTAAGACACAGGAAGATTAAGTGATTGCGTAATAGTTGTGACTGTGAAAGGGTATAAAGATATGTCAGTTTGAGGCTAAGCAGGTGGATTATAACCTGCGGGGTAATCTACGGATGTGTGATCCTTATGATGTTGTGCGGAGGGTTTCTTTTCTACCAGTGGGTTATAGGTATTGCGATTTGAGTTTGGATGGGTTGAGAAAGCTGACATGATGTCACGACCCAAAAATCAACATGTCGTGATGGCGCCTATCATGGTACTAGGTAAGTCGACTACTCAGACATTTCCAACACTATTAACCTTTGAAATATACTAAAATAGTTTGAATAAATAAAAATCTCATAAAACAGGATAAAATATCATAACTCAATACATAAGTCTTCCCAAAATCGAGGTGTCACTGAGTACATGAGCATCTACATAATGACATAGTCCGGTACACTGTCTAAAAGGTAGAACTGAATGAATAACTGAAAGATAAGGGAGGAGAGTCAAGGTCTGCGGACACCAAGTAGCTACCTCGATGATCTCTGAATGTCTGAACTCTGTGAATTAGCAACTGCCGTGACCGAAAACACCTGGATCTGTACACGTGGTGTAGGGTGTAACGTGAGTACAACCGACTCAATAAGTAACAAATCTAACCTTTGGACTGAAAGTAGTGACGAGTTTGAGTAATACAGTCCATATGCAGTATTAACAGTACGAAAAATTACAACAAATATGACAGTGATATCTCAGAAATTTATAATCTACAAGTAAAGGTGCAAGAATTTAGACATGTATTTAGGTTTTGCAATAAAATTCAACACAGAACATGACAGATCCAGCCCAAAGAGCAAATAAATCAGGGCAGATCCAACCCAAAAGTAAATAACTGCTAGCATTGCACCCACTGTGGATGTGTAGACTCCGGAAGGGTCGATCCAGCCCAAGCGCTATAATAAGCCAAATCCTGGCATGAATCAATAAAGCCTCCTGCGGCGTGCATCCCGATCCCATGAATATCACTCATAATAGAACCTCAGTCTCACTCAGTCATTAATCTCTCCAGTCTCTCGGGCTCACGAGAATCATGATAATCAGCCTAAACAATGATGATATGATGTATCAAATAAAGAACTACAGAGGCTGAGATATATTATGTAAATAATAGTTGTGACTGAGTATAATTTGACAAATTAAGCAAATAATTCAACATGTAACACGACCTCTGTGGGTCCCAACAGTACCAACACGGAGCCTAAGCTGGATTTCTAACATGACTGGCAGCTCAATTGCTCTAACACATGGTGAAAATATGGGTAATAGAAAGATTATTCAAATATACAGTTCCACGGAATCGACCAACTCACAATTCTTACGGTGGACGCCCATACGCCCGTCACCTAGCATGTGTGTCACCTCCACAACAATCACATAACACGTAATTCGGAGTTTCATACCCTCAGAACCAAGTTTAAAAGTGTTCTTTAACTCAAATTGTGCAAATCCCTACTCTAACAAGACCTTGCCTCGCGAAACGTCCTTTGATTGCCTCAAATCTAGCCACAAACAGTTTGATACAATCAACACAAGCTAAAGGAATCAATTCCATAAGAAAATACCAAGTTCTTAATCAAAAATCAAAAAGTCAACTGAAAAGTCAACCCCCGAGCCCACGTCTCGAAATCCGATAAAAGTCACAAAATCCGAACACCCATTCAACCACGAGTCCACCTATACCAAAATTACTCAAATCCGATACCAAAATCTCGATCAAATTCCCAAAATTCGGCCTAAGGACTTTCCTCTATTTTTTTCCAATTTTCAACCCAAATCACTAATTAAATGATGAAATCAAAGATATAAATATGGAATTTAATCAAAACTAAGTAATAATCACTTACCCCAATCACTCCCTTGAAAATCTCTCCAAGAATCGCCTCTAACCGAGTTCCCAAAATCAAATTTGTGATATGAACTTAAACCCTCGTTTTTGAAATATTTAAAGTCTGCCCAGATATCCTTAATCGCGATCGTGGAAACACCTACGCGATCGTGAAGCACAAATTCCACTGCCCCCATAACTTCCTCTATGCGATCACATACACACTCACGCGAACGTGAAGCATAGGCTTCCCAGGCCTACGCAATCGCGGATTGACACACGCGTTCGCATAGAACAATGCGCATGGCCAACTCTTGCCTCATTTCCTCTTTGCGAACGTGGCTTAGCCCACATGTTCGCGATGCACTGATTCCCCAGCCTACGCGATCGCATACCAGAACTAGCGATCGCATTGAACAAAATACCACAGTTGCTCCAATTAGCCTACGCGATCGCGGACCTTCCCACGCGATCGCATATAAGGAAACCATATCAGTGCATCAAAAAATTTCAGCAATTCTCCAAGTCCAAAAATTGATCTGTTAACCATACGAAACTCACCCGAGGACCCCGAAACCTCAACCAAATATACCAACAAGTCCTGAAACATGATACGAACTTAGGAGAGCCTTCAAATCACATCAAACAACGCTAAAACTATTAATTGCACTTCGATTCAAGCCTAATGAACTTTTGATCTTCTAACCTCTACATTTGATGCCGAAACCTACCAAATCACGTCCGATTGACCTCAAATTTTGCACACAAGTCACAAATGACACAACGGACCTACTCCAACTCTCGGAACCATAATTCAAGCCCGGTAACCATAAAGTCAACTCTCGGTCAAACTTCTAAATTTTCAAAGGTTCTAATTTTTTAACTTTCGCCATTTCAAATCTAATTCAACTACGGACCTCCAAATCACTATCTGGATATGCTCCTAAGTCCAAAATTATCCAACGGAGCTAACAGAACCATCAAAACTCCATTCCAGAGTCGTTTATATATAAGTCAACATCCGATCAACCTTTTCAACTAAAGCTTCCAACCTTGAGACTAAGTGTCTCAACTCATTTCAAAACCTCCCCAGAACCGAACCAACTACCCTGGCAAGTCACATAGCAACTATTAAGCATAAAATGAGCAGTAAATAAGGGAACAAGGCTACAACACTTAAAACGACTGGTCGGGTCGTTACACCTGACCGACACGAGGATGAATGAGAGCTTAGCAGATGATTTGAGGTACTATATGGTTTGTGTTATAAGAGCTTATGAAGGATTTAATTGAATCTCACTGCGGTATTATGGCAGTAATAGAGTATAGGCATTGTGAGTTATCAAGTATTTTGATCCATGGCTTTGAGCTAGGTGGGAGAGTCTTCTATCGATGATTTGATTGCATGGTTACATATTGTATTGGTTTTGGTCTGAGGCATACTTGTGGATCGGTTATGGCTTGCAGAGGTTGGTTTTGAGGATGACTTGAGCAAAAAAATTTCTGGATGCATGATGTATTACACTTTATGGGTATATGGGAATCATGGAAGGATTGAGTTGTTATTGTGGAATATGTAGTGCGCATGGAGTAGGAATTTGCTCAGTTGCGTTAAGGAGGGGTTACTTCTTTGGGTGTTGTTGTGCTAATGGGGCACAGGCCGTTCAGCCCGTTTGGTCGGTGCAATTGAGAGTTGAGCAGAGTGGATGACTCTCGAGAAGGCTCTAATGGATTCAAGATTCATATGTAGCAATTGAGAATTTTGCGGATTTGTATATGGCTAGAATTTGAGATTTACATTGGATGGTGTCGAGACTCGTGGTATTTCTATATCATTATGGATTCTACATTTCAGTATTAGGAGGGTGAAGGAAACTGCTTTAGATTCATAGAAGGCCTCTTTAGAGTGGGTGTCTCAGTTGTGGTACTTTTAGGGTGCTTAAGAGGGAATGCGGTGGCGTATGGTCCTTAGGGCGGTGTGATTTTATGCTAGGATCTCGTGTGGTGAGTTTTGGTTAAGGATCGTGGTGTTCTGGCAAGGAGAAGTGTCACCGTGAGGGTAATTCGGAAGGAACTCGTAGAAATAGGATAGTTTGGTCGTAGGTTGGATCAGCCCGATAATGGATATGATCGGTTCTTTAGGTACTTATGATGTGGTGAGTCTCTGCAGGTGTTTTGTGGCAATGCTCTTGGGTTCTGGCAACCTGTGTGGCTTGGTTGAGTTAGAGGGATTCGGTTCTGATAGCTTGGTTATGTGCAAATGGATTCCTAAGTGTTCTCGATGACTTCTACCACGGTTCGAGATGGATATCTCCTACTGGCATGAGGAGCATGTTGCATATTGTGATTTTCTCCTAAATGAGATCAAATGGAAGGTTTCTGACTTACCGGGTATATATTCTGCTTGTAACTCAGAGTTGATTATGAGATTCTCGTACTTTTTATATGATGGCATGATAGATGTGGTGTGTTGTGTGGGATTGAGATTTGCATGTGCAAGGTCACTGTTTAGTTTTGAAGGGAAGGTCATAAATTCTTATACAGCATGGACGGTCTTCGATGTTTAGATGAATGCTATAACTACTTGATATTGCCTGAGAAGGATGCGCATTGTGTTTTGACTTACGGAGGCTTCATTGGTATTGCGGTACTCGCCTGATTGATAGACTACTAATGTTCAGATTTTTCTATGTGGCATGGAAGAATTATAGAAGTATTTCTCGTGGGGATGATTATGTATGATAGATGTGTAAGTCATTCGAGTGGCGGGTTGTGTTGCGCTCGTTTTTTATGTTTCGACGTCGATTCTTCAAGCATAAATGGTACCCCATTAAGCAAATGTGCTCCAATTTCTGTTTTGGTTGAAGCATTAGATTCGTATCATAATTTTGTAACCGCAGCTGGAATCATCAAGTTTCAACATCGTATGAAGAATTTATGGTCATTTTACTAAGAATTAGGTTGCTAGATTTTTTTCAAATTAATTACGACATTGTCACTGAATTCGCATTTAAAAATCTGCACTATTTTCAAATATTGAAACCAACATATCTCCTTCATTATAAAGTCAAAATGAGTGATTCAAAAGCCTAACTTGACTGGAATTTTACAAGGAATCTAATGGAGGCATCAAAAGTGAGTTTTGAAATCGTTTGATATAAGAAACGAAACAGAACAGTTGGGCAAAAGCATATAATATCGAGGGTTTGTTCATTTGGTCATATTTTGAGTTGGAGAACTCGGATTTGGGAGATTTTGGAGGCGATTTTCACCAAATGGATTGGGTTAAGTGTTCTATTCTCGATTTTGGTTATATTTCATGAATCCATATTTGTTTTTGGCATTTCATTGATGATTTCAAAGTAAAGTTTGGGGGGGTTTGTCTAAAATTTCATAAAGTAAATTTTTAAGTTTTGAACATCGATTTGGAGTCGGATTTGAGTGAAATGAGTATAGTTGGACTCGTAATTAAATGGGTTGTCCTATTATGTGAGTTTCGTCGAATTTTGAGGTGCGAGCCCGGGTTTGACTTTTTGGTTGACTTTGGGCTTTTGGCTAGTTTTGAGCCGTTCGGTGGTTGGTATACGTGGGATGGCGTTTCTAGAATATTATTTGGCTTGCTCGGTATTGGAATTGGCTTGTTCGAGGTAAGTAACACTTCTAAACATGGTCATGAGGGTATAAACCCCTGAATATGCGTGATATGTGTTTGGTTTTGAAGTGACGCACATGCTAGGTAACGGGCGTGTGGGAGTGCACCGTGTGAATTATGACTTGGTTGTTTCTGTGGTACTTTGTAGTTACCTAATCTTGTTTTATCCATGAAATTTTTACGTGTTAGAGTAATTGAGCTGTGATCCATGTTAGAAATCATATTTAGGCTATATGCTTATTCTATTGGGACTCATTGAGGTCATATCTGATGTGGAGTTATTTGCTTAAATTGGAATTACATACTCAGTCATACTCATTCATTTGCATATCATATCTCAGTCTATGTTGCTATTTATTGATACATCATATCATCATTTTTGGGCTGATTTTCATGACATTGTGAGCCCGAGAGGCTGGAGAGATTGATGACTGAGTGAGGGCGAGGACCTATTTATGAGTGATATTTATGGGATCGGGCTGCACGCCGCAGCAGGCTTTATTGATTCATTCCATGATTGGCTTATTATAGCGCTTGGGCTGGATCTGCCCCTCCAAAGTCTGCACACCCACAGTGAGCGCAGGTACCTATTGAATGCGAGTGCCGAAAGTGAGTGCCGAGTGATTGGGAGGACTGAGTGACTGTGAGGACTGAGTGACTGTAAGGAGTGAGTGACTGGGAGGACTGAGTGAATTGATACTCTGAGAGTATACATATGATTTTATCTCTGAGTTATTTCTTGTACCACTTTTATTATATTATTATGAGCTATTGTTGGCTATTGGTGTTGGACTCTGACCTTTGTCCCAACTCGTCACTACTTTCAACCTAAGGTTAGGTTTGTTACTTATTGAGTACATGGGGTCAGTTGTACTCATATTACACTTCTGCACTTTGCATGCAGATTTTGGATGCTGATGTTGCTGCGTATGGCAGGAGCTGGCATTGAAGATCTGCCTGCGTTCTGGTCATAGCTGCCTCTTGTTCTTGGTAGCTTTAGAATTATTAATCTGTTCATGTATATTTCAATCAGATGATATATTTATTTCATACCAGCGTTGTAAACTTTAAATCTTAGAAGCTCATGATTTGTACTACCAGTCCTTGGGAACTCTTTGTACAGAAGTTCAGTTATATTAACTTTATTCCTCTCAGTGAATATCATTGGTATTGGATTTTTTGTTAAATTGGCTTACCTAACAGGTTGGGTTAGGTGCCATCACGACTAGTTGGATTTTGGGTCGTGATAGATTATTAACCTCAACCTCATGTTCTCTACACAGCAAGTACTTTTATTTGTATGTAAAATAATAAATAAAGTAATTTAATAACTATCTGCATAAAAGAAAACACTATAAGTAATAAAATTACCTAATATATTCTTGAACTTCATCACAATTGTTCAATAAGTATGCATGTGCCTGACTTAGTGATCTATCATCTAAAATAATTGGATCACTCTTTTTCGCACCTAAAGGACAACTGTGTTAGGGAACAAACTAAAAGCTTGTACACCTCCATGTAAGTATCTAAAGCATAAATGCAAATACTCTTCAACCAAATATGCCTCGGCAATAGATCCTTCTGGATAATTTCTGTTGCAAACATATGATTTTAATGTACACATATATCTTTCAGGAGGATACATCCATCGATTTTGAACTGGACCTCCTAATCTTACCTCATTCGCCAAATGAATAGGCAAATGAATCATTATATCAAAAAAGGTTGGAGGAAAAATTCTTTCCAATTGATTTGTTGTTTCTCTAATAATCTCTACTTCCAAGCAATCTAGCTCTTCCACTATGATAACCTTTTGAAATAAACGGCGAAAGAAAGAGCTTAGACGAATTAAAGGAATAGCAACATGATCATGAAGTATGCTTTTAACTGGTATTGGCAACAAGTAATGTAACATGAAGTGGTCATCATGGGTTTTATAACCGAATAATTTTCTTTCATCTAGTTGCACATACCTAGATATGTTGGAAGCACTTGCCAGATCATAACGAGCATTTGCATGATCCTTTGTCTTGCCAGGAATATCCAACAGAGTTCCAATTACGTTATCAACTATGTTTTTTTCTATATGCATTACGTCAAGATTGTGACGTAATGAGTTGTGCTGCCAATAAGGTAATTAAAAAAAAATGACCTTTTTTCCAAGGGCCATCATTTGTTCTCTTTCGCTTCTTCCCAAACACATTGTTAAAATTTCGTAAGCTATTAAGAACATCAGTTCCCTTTAACAAAGGTGGAGGAGGCCTAAATTCTGTTTTTCCATTGAAAGACCATTTATTAGATCTCCACGGATGATCCATAGGTAGAAAACGATGATCCATATAACATATTTTTTTTACTATGTTTAAGATAACGAGAATTAGTGTCATAATTACAACAAGGGCAAGCTAACTTTCCTTTTGTACTCCAACCGGATAACATAGCATATGCAGGAAAGTCACTGATTATCCACAAAAGAGCTGCTCGCATTTGATAGGTTTGATCTCTTGAAGCATCATATGTTTCTATCCCGGACTCCCACTCACGGGAATTGTCTTGATCGTCGGATATCAACACATTTAACTCTTCTATCAATGGTTGTAAATAAATGTCAATATCATTTCTAGGTGATTGCGGCCCGGGTATAAGCAAAGAAAGCATACAATATTCTGGCTTCAGGCTCTTTTAAGGAGGCGAATTATACACCATTAAGATAACTGGCCACATGGTATGAGATATGCTCATGGTTCGAAATGGATTGAACCCATCACTTGCCAAGCCAAGTCTCAAATTGCGAGAATCTCTTGCGAAATCTGGATGCAAGCTATCAAAGTCTTTCCATGCTTGGCCATCAGCGGGATGCTTTAACTTTCCATCTTTAGAACGCTCTTCGCCATGCCAGCTCAATGTATTTGTTGTCTTTGAGCACATAAATAGCCTTTTGAGTCTAGGAATTAATGGAAAGTGTCTCAAAGTTTTTGCTGGAATGCGATAAGCTTTTTTCGAAGCCTTAAGCTCGTTATCTATTTCATCAATATCTACTTTAGGATATTTAATATATCGAGAAGCTCCACAGACATGACAATATTCATCATCTTTATGGTCATTCCTAAATAGCATGCAATCATTGGGACATGCATCAATTTTTTCATAATCAAGACCGATATCCTTTACTATAGATTTGGCTTTATTGTAGGATATAGGAATATTAAACTCAGGCATCGCCTCTTTTAATAACTCTACAAGAGAAGTGAATGACGCATTACTCCATCCATGTAGATACTTCAAAAAATATAGACGAATTGTGAAAGATAATTTAGAGAATCCTTTACCACCAGAATATAGTTCTTGGCTTGCCTCGTCAACTAAATTATAGAATTTATTTGCATCTTCGTTTGGACCTTCATACACTCCTTCAGCATGTGCGACATCTCTAAATTGATCATTCAACAACCCATCAATGTCATCATAGGAGTTAACATTGTCATCCATGTCACAATCAACATTCATCAAAATTTTTCATTCCCCGTGATTAATCCATCTTGTATAACCTTGAACAAATCCATAACATATTAGATGACCATACACTACATTCCTTCGAGTCCAACGAATATTACAACACTTTGCACACGGGCATTGAATTTCTTCGCCTTGAGGATCTCCATAAGAGCAAGAAAAATCTAACAAAGATTGAACACCCTTGATATACTCTTTGCTATACCTTGGTAAATTCATCCATTCCTTGGATGGAACATTTGAATTCCTAAAAGTTAAATTTATTAGATCTTCAAATATATAATAATTTAAGCATTAACTATATTGTAAAAATAAATCCTAAACATTAAGAGTAAATCTGGAAAATTATGTGTTATAAAACAATAAGACTTTCTTACCTAGTCATGACACTTAAGCTAAGCCAAACCCAACTTCAAGTCTACCACAAATCTTCCCGAGCGTGACTAATCTTCTTGGATAAAAAAGTAAAATTAGTAGGATCCACAAAATAAAGGCAGAAAGTAATCAAGGCGAAGAAATTCAATGCCCGTTCGTACATTGGCAAGTACACTGACGTTGGCAAAATAATTCTGCGCACCAAAAATGCGCAGGATCCACAAAATAAAGACAGAAAATAATTCTGCGCACCAAAAAATGGCATGTGCACATTGGCAAGTATACTGACGTTCGTACAAATAATAAATAATTAAAAGAAGTTAAGATATAAAAATCTAACTAGCTATTTCTGATTTCTTCAACTCTTAAGAAGAAACTCCAGAACTAGTCATATTTTGAAATTAGTAAAAGGTAACTTTGATACCCAGAAATTAAATAAAATAATTACTTTGTTTCAACATAAGAATATGAAATTAGAAGGAAAAAAAGTTAAATACTTGAATACAAACAATGACTATACAAATTTACCCAGAAATTATACAAAAATAAAGATTATCTTTTTCAACCCCATTTATCAGAAACTAGAAAAACTAAAAACGATTAGCAGACGATACAAAGATACCCAAAAATATATGAACAAAATTTGAGGCAATAGGAGTCCAACGGTAGATTAAAGCTTGACGACAACTACAAGGAAGACTCACAAGCTACAAATACATTCATTTGGGGACCTAATGCAAAGGAATATACAGCTTGGTGCATAAAGTGCTAGATGCACATAATGAAATTTTAGATTCTTATCCATTGAAAGTAATTTGGAGAACAAAGCTCCACCAAAAGTGACATAATTTTAGATGCACGAGTTTTTCAATTTGACATAATCTAGTTGCCAAGTTAACCCAACAATGGCTTGTTTAGCAACAGAATTAAGTCTTTTCACTCCTTAAAATGTTCGCAAAATATTAGAAAAATAATTTTTTGGGTGAAGATGTGGCTTG
Organism: Nicotiana tomentosiformis; assembly: GCF_000390325.3. Lineage (NCBI taxonomy): Eukaryota > Viridiplantae > Streptophyta > Magnoliopsida > Solanales > Solanaceae > Nicotiana > Nicotiana tomentosiformis. The sequence goes on from NC_090823.1 coordinate 63,110,346, forward strand.
GTTGTTCAAGACATCAGGCATCATTAACAAATAAGTTTTAGTTCTTCTTCTTTCCCACCCTATAACAATCAAATTTTCTCCCCAACCACTTCATACAACTTTAGTTTTAAGATCTTGAGCAAACGAGTACAAACATTAGTAGCAATGCTGACTTGTAATAAATCATGTATAGTCATCTAAAGTTTTCATCTGATATAGATCTCAAACTCTCTTTGCCGTCCAACACACATACTGGACCTTTCCACCCAATTTACAGCCAGCCCCTACTATGACTTCCCTCGGACCTACCACACTTTGTTTCCGTGCATTTTTTTTCCCTATGAACTCAATTTAGACTATACAAGCACACCCAATTTGTCATTTTAGACTATATATTCTAACAGTTTGCCACATTACATTTTGACAGAACAATTTGTAACCATAAATAACTACAATCTTTGAACTCTTGGACTCAAAAAATAATCATAAAAATTTTAGCTCATTTGCACAATCAAATTGCCCAGAAGGTCAATCACTAAGTAAAACCCCCAAATATGAAGTCTCACCACAGAGATTAACGAGCAAGCTAGAAAATTACTTCAACCATGCTTTTGGTTAAAGTAACTCCATATCAGTTTCACAAAATTCTCACACACTAATTCAGGTAAAAACGTAAAACAAAGTGGTTGTACAACTGAAATTAGGTCAAAATAACCACCAAATTCAGAAGCACTTTCAAAATATTTTGAAATCACAAACTCAAGCTAAATAACGCCCTGCTTGTCAAACTTTTCAACATAGTTTGATCGAATGCAACTCTCAGTAAACGTATACATTGCAAAAATCGATTAAAGCTTTGACACCCAAAATAAAATAAAAAATAACTTATTTTCAACTCAAGAATATGAAATTAAGATAAAATTGAAAATTCTTATAGCCAAAAATTAAACAAAAAAATCACTTATGTAAGCCCAATAATCAGAAATTGAAAAAGAGTAAAACTTTGAGTATAAAATAAAGACTATACAAAGCCCAGTAATTATGCAAACAAAAAAAAAATTACTTCTATCAACCTCGTCGATAAGAAGCTAGACAAACTGAAGCGTTAAGTATAAGATCGAAGACTATACAAAAATATCAAAAATTAAAAAACAAAATTACTTTTTTCAGCCCAAGAATCTAAAATTAGTAAAAAAAATTAAAAACTTTAATACCCAAGAATTAAACAAAACAAAATTACTTCTTTTTAGCCCAAGAATCTAAAATTAGAAAAAAACAAAGATTGTACCAAGATACCCAGATATTGTACACAATAAAATATTATTTTTTCATCCCCATTAGTAAGAAACTAGAAAAATTGAATCTTAAAGTATAAGAACAAAACTAAAAATTGGAAAAAACGGAAAAGTTTTGACCAAAAGAAATATTTACCAATAGAGAAAGGGATGGAGATCTGCTATGGGTGAGAGTAATCTGGAAGACACATGCAGCAATGAATGGCAAGCAATGAATTAGGTTAAGGAAGGCACTGAAGGTGAAGCGGCATAGAGAGAAAAGAATTGGGGAAAGTTTTCCCACTAGTATTCTTTGGACGATGATTTCATTGTCTTGTATTGGGGGGAAATATTTTCATTAATTGTAATATTTGGGGGGAAATTTTGAGGGAAATTTTATATAAGAAATTTTTAGACTACGCTTATAAAGAGTTACAATTAGTATAACAATATAATAACTCTTCAAAAACGTTGTATTATAATTAACGGAAAAGGGTCAAAAATAATCCAAACGTATTGAAAATAACTAAAGAATGCATCCGTTAACCTTTTGGTCTAAAATTATTCTCAATGTTTTTTTTTTGGGTTCAAACATGCCCCTATAACTAACGGACCAGACCTAGTCAATTTTGACACTTTAAAATAACCATGTGGCACGTCATAAGTTTGCCACGTGTATTTCTCTACATTAAAATTAAATCCACCTATTTTTAAACTCACCCGCTTTGACCCTCTACCCATATATTAACTCTCGACCCGGACGAGTAAACCCCCGATATTTCTTCATTTGGGCTGGCTGATTCATTTGGGACATAGCAGTGAGTTGACAGATGAAGCTAGAGACACTGTTATGGCGGAAAAATTTGGGAAAACTTGAGCAGCAAATTAATTTATGACAATCATTGATAATGAAGCTGGTACAATTACCACTCCACGAAATCAAGGGATTTGTTTTTTTTTTTTTTTCTTAAAGGGATGGTTGTTATACATCGTTTAAATCAAGGGATTGAACTGAATGTTACCAAACATTTCATAAATCTTTAACACAAATGGACATGCACGTCTTTGCAAATTGCGACTCGAATTTCTATCTCCAAAACTATGTTGATGAGCACTGCCATGAAATCCTTCATTGCTTATGTTGTCACGTTGATAATCATGATATCCTCTAGCATTGATATGTCTATTTGAACATCTTCTAGCTCTTCGTACCATTCTTCTAGTACTTCACCAAAATCATTTGTCATTTTCCCTTTCCTCTGACTGATTCCATGGTAGTCAAATATCTTTCAATTAACTCCACTACTCAGGGTTAAAATGAAATAGGGGTCGGGGGTTTATTCATATGGGTCAGAGATTAATAGATGGATAGAAGGTGGTTTGGGCTTTAGAAAATGGGTGGGTTTAATTTTAATATAGAGAAATACACGTGGCAAGCTTATAATGTGCCATGTGGATATTTAAAGTGTCAACAATACCTAGTTTGGTCAGTTAGTTAAAGGGCTTGTTTGAGCCAAAAGAAAACATTGAGGGTTTTTTTTAGACCAAAAGGTTAACGGAAGGCATTTATGAGCCATTTTCAATACGTTAAAGGTAGTATTGGTCCTTTTCCATATAATTAATAAGCGTTGCCAGATAATTTGTGTATTGGCAACACTTAAAAAGTATGGTCTTTATATTTTAAGAACACGCTTTTTAAGGATGGCCTTAAAAATCGTGGCCGAAAACTCTAATCAAAGGCCACGAACACTTTTCAAGTGTGATCTATAATCAGTGTGGCTGTAGGCCTAAAATGCTGTAGTGTGGTCACTTGAGGCAAAGAATAAGAGTAGCAGCTATCACGAGTGGATCCACGTAGAATCAAGTGGGTTCAACTGAACCCGCTTTATCGCAAAATTATGCTATTTATACGTGTAAACTATACCTGAAGAGTATATGTAATTAAAAATTAACCCACTTCAAACGTTGTCGACCTTCAGTTCAGCGATAAAGTAGAGTCATCATTTTACGGGAGAGGACTCGGGTTCGTCCACGGTCTGCGCACGCTCTTTCATGCTTTTTTAACTTTTTGACGTCTAAGGGGGTGAACACATTAGTACAGTAAACAATTCATGAGCAAGGAGTACTGCATTTGTTGTCTTGTTTACCTTCTGACAACAGCGCTTCATTTCTTTAATCTTTAGTATTAAATTAGCTAAATGTAATAATATATTAAAATTGCTAGCTCTATCCTTTTAAATTTATTATTCGTAACATATTAAAATTGTTTTTAATTGCTGTAATAATTTGCTTTATAGTATTATGGAGTATTATTTATTGTTTGTAGATAATAACTTAAAAAGTTACTGTACTTGTATGTGCAGATTTGTGTATTTAGTGTTTGCTTTATTTATTTTAACACTTTTGTACATTATAAATGTTGTGTTTTTTTCCTTTTTCGTGATTACGTGAAGGAAATTTTATGACGTTCTTGAAAAATTATGTTGTTTTGTCTAACCATTTTTTTTGGGGGGGGAGGAAAAAAAAAACACTATCTCAAACTACAATTTTTCCAGGAGCATTATCAAAAGAGAGAGTAACATACAAATTCACTTCCTTGTATGCTGTAATTTTTGTTATCGACTATTATTGAAATAATGTTACCGAACTTAATTGACCCACTTGAACAAAATTCTAGGTCCGCAGCCAGCCATCTATTCTTAATGACAGTTTTGTCATGTTGAAGTTTTATCCAATTACTATAACTTATCGATGTGGTATAAAATTATGTCAGGATTGCTGTATAAAATTATACATGTATTAGTTATCTGAAATTAAAATGGTGTATAAACATATTATAAAACAATACAAATCTATGTACAGGGATTATTTATCCTATGGCTTGTAACCAAAAGACCCTTAAGAGTATTTACATGACCAATCAATATATGACATTAGGCGTTTTATATTTTTCGAAAAAGGTTCATATTTGTTCTTTACTTCTAAAAATTATTTGTATTTACATTTCGTTTGAGTACCGAAATGTATATATTCCTACCATTATACTTTTAAACAAAATTATCCGAGCCCACTACTAAAAGGGGCACGTGGAGGGCCTATATACATTGTAAAACACCAATTTCCCCAAGGGAAAAGAGCCAAACATACCACTCTAATTCGGATATTGTCTATATTTAACCTCCGTTATATTATCCGACTAAATTTACTTCTACCGTTATACTATCCAGCCAAATTTACCCCTACTATCAGAAAACTTATAAAAATTACCCCTTCATCTGTTAAGTAATCCGAAATCTCTCAATTTTCTTTTATTTAAATCACCTGTTGTTCTTCCTGCTCCACTATTTTCAGAAATTACTATTGATGTGAATGCTAAAGGTACTATACAAATTATTCATAGAAATTTTTAATTACCATTGCACCCACTTCTCTTCTTGTTCTTGTGATAATGGGATTGGAACTAGTTTAAAATTCTACTTATTTTTCAATTATATACACACCGTAAAATTTAATGGGTTAATTTATTGTGTATTATATGTAGTTGATGTGATGACCCGATAGGTCATTTATAGTTTTACCATTCATTTTTGTGTTTCAAAACCTCGAATAGCTCCGATTAGTCTTTCTCGATTTGTGTGCACAACCCGTGTCCTTTTTCCGGAAAGTTCCTATGAGAAAATTGACAAATATGTGAAGTTGTGCCTTAAAATTCATTTGAGTTGACTATGGTCAACGTTTTGTGTAAACGAACCTGGATCAGTATTTTGATGGTCCCGGTGGGACCGTATCGTGATTTGAAACTTGGGCGTATGCACGGAATCGAATTCGGAAGTCTCTAGCTTGATCTAACATAATTTGTTGAAAACTAGAAGTTAAAAGGTTTAAAGAATTTCTAAATTTGACCATATATTGACTTTATTACTACCGGGTTCGGATTTTTATTACGGAACTTGGTATAGGTTCGTTTAAGTATTTATAACTTGTCTGCAAAATTTGGTGCAAAACGAAATTGATTTGACGTGATTCGGACGTCTGATTGAAAAATTGAAAGTTCTTAAGTTTTCTTTAAAAATTTCATTTGTTTGGGTATCCGATTCGTGGTTCAAATATTATTTTGATATTTTGATCGCACGAGCAAGTTCGTATGATGTTATTACACTTGTGTGCATGTTTGGTTTGGAGCCCGAGGGGCTCGGGTAAGTTTCGGATAGGCTACGAATGTTTTTGAACTTAGATATTGCTGGTTTTTGGAAGTATGTTGTCATCTGGTATGTTCTTCTTCGCGATCACGCTTGATTTGAGGGAATTAGGAACCCTTGAGCTATGTGCTATGTGAATCACATGTGTAGCAGCGTATATGCGAGGTGCTGAGTGTATATACGCCGTCAAAATACCTGTTTCCATGCTTTCCCGCATTTCATTAATTGTTTTATTCCATGTCTTAACTGTTACATGCTTTAATTATTTCATATGCCTTAACTGGCTACTTGTCAATTATTTCTCTCATACTAAAATGTTCGTTTCTCCCATGCTTTCATGATTAATTGCTACTTGCCTTAATTGTCTTGCTTGTACACTTTATTTGCCATATATTTGACTTGTCTTGTTGCTCTATATTAATTATAGCATTCCTTGATTTGGTACGAGGTTCTTTTACGGTTTGTTTTTATATTCTTTAATTGTAGAGATTCTTGTGCTTTAGAGTTGTTGAATTGCTTACATTTATTGATTTTATTTATGGATCGGGTTGCACGCCGCAACGGGTGAAATAAGGAAGGATTGACATTGATATGGTGGGATCGGGTTGCTCGCCGCAACGGATTTTACATGTGATTTTGATATGGTGAAATAAGGGAGGATTGTGATATTGACTCTGATTATATGGTGGGATCGGGTTACACGTCGCAACGGATTTTACATGTTATTTTTTATATTGATATGGTGAAATAAGGGAGGATTATGTTTGTACGGTTGCGCGCTGCAACGGATTGTGTGTTTGGTATTCATTGTGCATTATGTTAGCTTTCAGTGTTTTTGTGCGAGATTCAGAGGACTAATATTTTCGATTTTACGGATTTCGAGGATTGAGTTTATTTTCATAAGTTAAATGCCTTACGTTTCCTACGTTTCTTTCCTGTTATTATTATTATATTGCATACAGGTTATTATGAGTGACCCGCCTTAGCCTCATCACTGCTTCGTCGAGGTTAGGCTTGGCACTTACAGAGTACATAGGGTCGATTGTACTCATACTACACTCTGTACTTCTTGTGCAGATTTTGGAGTCGGTCCTAGCGGCGGTCAGTAGATTGCTCGGATTGATTGCCGGGTCGGAGACTCGAGGTACAGTTGTACGGCGTTCGCAGCCCTGAAGTCCCCCATCTACCTTATCCGAGTTGTTTATTTCATTTCAGTCAGTTTTACTTTCATTTAGACCATTATTTATATTATTCTAGTCGCTCGTGCACTTGTGGCACCAGTTCTGGAATTGTATTTAAATATCGCGATTATATGATTTTTCTCACTCTATTTCTGTTTATTTAGTTCTTGACTATTATTTAATTTGAATTGTTAAAAATGGCTAGAAATTGTTCTAACGTTGGCTTGCCTAACAAGTAAAATTACTCTCTATCACGGTCCTGGGGGTGGGAATTCCGGGTCGTGATAAGTTAGTATCAGAGCACTAGGTTACCTAGGTCTCACGAGTCATGAGCAAGCTTAGTAGAGTCTGGAGGATCGTTAAGGAGACGTCTGTACTTATCTTCCAGAGGCTATGAAGTTTAGGAAAAGTTTCACTTTGTTCTTTCTCTATCATGCGATTTTATTCTATCATTGATGATTGAACAATTCTATTCTTGTTCTCTCGCAGATGGAGAGAACACGCACTACATCTACAGCCGGACAAGAGCCGGAGCCCCCTGTGGCAGCTACTACCAGGGGCAGAGGTCGAGGCCAAGGCCGAGCTAGGGTCCGAGGTTGAGGTAGAGCTCAGCCTAAAACTCGAGCAGCAGCACCCACAGTGGAGCCTCAGATTGATCACGATGAGGAGGTTACGGCTCAAACTGTACTTTGTTGACTGTTAATTGGCTTACCTAGTGGGTTGGGTTAAGTGCCATCACGACTAGTAAATTTTGGGTTGTGACAAGTTGGTATCAGAGCTCTAGGTTCATAGGTTCTACGAGTCATGAGTAAATGTCTACTAGAGTCTTGCGGATCGGTATGATAAAGTCCTTACCTATCTTCGAGAGACTACATGGCATTTAGGATAAACTTCCCATCTTTCTTTCCTTATCGTGCGGCATTGATTTAGCTTGAAGCATATTTCTTTGAATTCTTTCCACTCACTCGTATGCGTATGTGAGCGCTCGATATTAGCTGTGCATCAACGGCTTGTGATTCTATGAATGAGGTGCGAGATGTATTTTCTGTGTTTTTGTGATGGGCCAGTCTGGGGGACTTGAGGCCAGGGTTGAACCGTAGCTTGGGCTAGGTAGTTTCAGTTGTGTAAACAAGTGCTTTTGGGCTTATATGTCTGGTAATATGCCCAGGAGATTTATGTCTCTGTGAGTAGTTGGGTAGCTATATGATGAATATGAGGTGACTCTAGGATGTGTTCAGATGGCTTTGATGTGACAAGAAGGGTTGCTTGGGATGTGAAAAGGACTATTGGATGCTTGATTTCTATCTTGATTTGTTGTACAGTCTCGAGTTATGATCGTGTTGAGGGATCTTTCATGTTGTCCGGTTATTGGATGAAGTAGATTCTTATGTCTTGTTGACGAGTTTAGACTCGGGAAGACTTAGTGATTGCATGATAGTTGTGGCCATGGAATGGCATAGTGAAAGGCCAATTTGAGGCTAAGTAGGTGGGTTATCTCTTGCAGGGTGGTCTAACGGATGTGTGATCTTTATGATATTTTGTGGAGAGTTACTTTATACCAGTGGGTTATATGTGTTGCAATTTGAATTTGGATCGGTTGAGAAAGTTGACTTGACTGTCACGACGATGAATGCAAACTTAGCAAATGATTTGAGGTATTTTATGGTTTGTGTTGCATGAGTTTATGAAGGATTTAGTTGAATCTTAGTGCAGGATTATGTCAGTAATAGAGTATGGGTATTGTGATTTATCGAATATTTTATTCTATGGCTTTGAGCCAAGTGGGGGAGTCTGCTATCGATGAATTGATTGCATGGTTATGAGTTGTATTCGTTTTGGTCTGAGGCATACTTGTGGATCAGTTGTGACTTGCAAAGGTTGGTTTGGAGGATGACTTAAGCAAGGAAATTTCTAGATGTACGATGTATTACACCTTATGGATATGTGGAAGTCTTGGAATGGTTTAGCTTTGCTGTTCATGATGGATGTAATGTACTAAGAAAATTGATTCACTCAGTTGCCTAGAGGTATGGATTACTTCTTTGGGTGTTGGTGTACTAATGGAGCACAAATCATTCGGCTCATTTGGCGGTGCATTTAATATTTGAATGGAGTGGATAGCTCTCGAGAAGGTTCTAAAGAGTTCAAGATTCATATGTGGCATTTGAGAATTGTTTATGACTAAGACCTGAGATTTGCGTAGGATGGTATCGGTACTCTCGGTATTTCTGTATCATTATGGATTCTACATTTCTGTATTAGAGAGATTAAGGAAATGACTTTAGATTCATATAAGGTCTCTTCAGAGTAGGTAACTCTGATGCAGTATTTTGGGTGCTTATGAGGGAATACAGTAGTTTATGGGCTTTAGGGCGACATGGTTTCATGTTAGGATCTCGTGTTACGAGTTTTGGTTGAGGATCGTGGTATTATGGCAAGGAAAAGTGTTAACTTGAAGGCAATTCATAAAAACCTCAGATTAAATAGGACAGCTTGGTAGTAGGTTGGATAAATATGGTAACGGTATGCTCGTTTCTTTTGGTTCTTATGACGTGGTGAGGCTTTACGGGTATTTTATGGCAATTCTCTTGCGCTTGGAGACCTGCGTGACTTGGTTGAGTTAGAGGAAGTTCAAATCTGATGGCTTGGTTATGTGCAGATGGGTTTCGAAATATTCTCGATGATTTCTGCCACGGCTTGAGATGGACATTATCTATAGGTATGAGGAGTATGTTGCGTGTTGTAATTTTCTCTTAGATGGGAGTCAAGTAATAGGTTTCTAACTGATTGAGTATGTACTACTTCTTGTGACTCATAGTTGATAACTTGATTCTCATGTTTTATTTGATGTTATGATAGATGTGGTGTGTCGTGTGGGATTGAGGTTTGCATGTACTAGGTGGCGGTTCAGTTCTGAAGGAGAGGTCATGAATTTTAGACAGCATGGATGGTCTCAGATGTTTAGATAAATGCTAGTACTTGGTATTACCTGAGAAGGGTGCGTATTTTAGAAGGCGCACTGTGTTTTTTTACTTACAAATGCTTCATTAGTATTGCGGTACTCACCTGGTTGATCAACTGCTAATGCTCAGATTTTGCTATGTGGCACGGGGGATGCGAAGGTATGGCCAAAGTTAGACAGCTAATAGCATGTGTTATGGTAGGCTTAATAAGGATGTGTATCCTACACCGAGTCAGATTTGTTGACCCAGCACGACTATTGTTGAGGGAGGTGTCATTCAGTTAGATTTGAGTTATTCGTGTTCTGATATGTTCTATGTGTTACTCTTCTATGCTACGATGGGTTGTGATCGGTTAGTTAGCTGCACACATGATGCGTTCTATTTGGGCCTTGTGGCGAAATTCGAACGAGATGGTACTTAGGGTGTTGAATGGTTGATTGCGCCTTGGTTATGGTCTTCCAGTTGTGGTATACTGTACTATTCATTTCTCCATGGTTATGGTTATGCACTTCGTGTATTTGATGTTGATTTGCATATGGTTGTTGCTTTGAGCACTAAGGCTTAGTGTATTTCATGTGGACCAGTGTTTGGATTGGATCACGCACTACGACGGGGTAATGTTGGGATATGATTCTTTGTATTGATTTTGTGTGTTTTGGTTCTCCTTTATGTGATAGGTTCATAGCATTGCGCTGGTGGTGGTATCTGTTGAGCTAGCAGAACGATTCTCTCATTTGAGTCATATTCCATTTTTGTGTACATTTGAGTTGTTGCTTATGGGTGCACGAATTGCACGATTTGTGGCTTGGTGTTGTATTAGCATAGCATGTCCGTGGGCAGCTTGTATTTGATGGGATGAAGTAATTGGACCTAGAACGGGGTGCTATTGGATTTTATTACGGTAGGTTTGAAAGAATAATGTCACTAATCAACATAGAATTAGGCCATAAGTTCTTGATCGGCGAGGTTGATCCACGACTTGTTGATTTGATGGGTGGTTATGATTTTCTGCATGTTTCTTTCAACATTGTCAGTGTACGAAGGTTTGGATCAAGGTTCTATTTGACATGAGGTTTATTACTGGTACCGAATTTGTCATTGAGCAGCTATTGTGTCCAAAAGTTATCGCTATAAGTATTTGAGTTATCTGGTATATTATGTGATTATATATTGGGTTATGGTTATGACTTTATACAACTTGTTTAGACTTATACAGTGTGTAAATGCAAGATTCAGGTATTGTAATGGATTTTGGATGTTAGAGATTTGATTCTAAGGCTTATTGACTAAGGTTGAAGTAAGGATCTTCAGTTAGGTGGTGATGTCAGACTTATATGGATTAGGGTGACGTGGGATCACCCCTAGGTATGTGCATGGTGAGTTTACACAGTAATATGATGGCTTTGGAATGACTTTTGGCACGTTCAAGGATGAACGTATGTTTAAGTGGGGGAGAATGTAACGACCCGACTGGTCATTTTGAGCATTTTTATTCCGTTTTGGTGTTTGAGGTCACGAGTAGCTTCATGTGATGTATTATGACTTGCATGTACTGTCGGTTTTGGTTTTCAGGTGATTCAGGATTGATTAGGAAGAATGATTCTCAACTTGGAAACTTTAAGTTGGAAGAATTGATCAAGTTTGACTTTTGTGTATTTGACCTAGGATCGGAGTTTTGATAGTTCCTTTAGATCCGGTTAGTGATTTTGGACTTGGGCGTATGCCCATATTTGCATTTGGATATTTCTAGAAGGTTACGGCACTATTTGGCAAAAATTGGAAATTTGAAGGTTTAGAATGTTCATAAGTTTGACCGAGAATTGACTTTTATGATATCGGATTTGAATTGTTGTTCTGTGAGTTGGAATAGGTTTGTTATGTCATTTGGAACTTGTGTGCAAAATTTGAGGCTATTCCAACTTGATTTGATATGGTTCAACACGAATTTTGGAAGTTGAAAAGTTCAAAAATTCATTAAGTTTGATTTGAGGTGCGATTTGTGGTTTTGATGTTGTTATGTTTAATTTGAGACCTCGAATAGGTCTGTGTTATGTTTTGGGACTTATTGGTATGTTCTAACGGGGCCCCAAGGGGCTTAGGTGTGTTTCAGATTGATTTCAGACCATTTTTCTCCATGTTTATGTTGCTGGTTTCTATTGTTCCTGGTGTCCTTCGGGATCGCAAAGGACAGGCCGCGATCGCGTAGAGTATATTGGAGCAGAGTATTTTTCCTTCTTCACATTCGCGATGTGTGGGATGCATTCGCATAGTCTATTGGTGTCCAGGTTATTTATGCATCGCATTCGCGACATGGAGTACGCGTTCGAGAAGAGTTTTCTAGGCTATGCATCCCATTCGCGAGGCCTTGGATGCGAACGTGAAGGGTTAATCTATGGGCTATGTGATTTGTGCTTCGCGAATGCGAGGCTTCTTCCGCGTTTGCGAATGGTACCTCTGGAGCAGTGTATAAAATTTTCTATTTTGAAGGTCTTTGTCATTTTATCATATTTTGAGCTATGGAGCTCCAATTTGATTACCTTCTGTGATTCCATCTTCGATTTTAGCATTTGATTGATGATTTCAAAAGAGAAATTGGGAATTTTTGTTTAATCTTTCCTAAAGTGAATTTTTGAGTTTTGAACATCGATTCAGAGTCGGATTTGAGTGAAGTGAGTATGGTTAGACTTGTATTCGAATGGATTATCAGAATTTGTGAGTTTTTTAGGTTCCGAGATGTGGGCTCGGGTTTGAATTTTTAGTTGACTTTGAGTAATTGATTAAAGATTCGACCTTTATTATTTAGGTTTGTTTCCTATGGAATTATTTGATATTTTTGAGTGTCTTTTGGCTAGTTTCGAGCTGTTCGGAGGTTGATTTGCGGGGGATGGCGTTTCTAGAGTATCGACCGGCTTGCTTGAGGTAAGTAACATCTCTAAACTTGGATTTAAGGGTAAATATTTTAAAATGGGTTGGGGTGACACACGTGCTAGGTAACGGGCGGGGGTGCGTGTACCGAGGTATTGATGATCGGGGTAGTTCATAAGCTATGATATTTCTTGTTTTGCTATCATGCTTCTTTGATATCATATTTTCTCCATTTATGTGACTACGTGGATTATTATTCATGCTAGAAATCATGCCCAGGCTACCTGCTCAATTGTTGGAGATATGATAGGGCTATTTTTGCTATGTTGAGCTATTTTCCTTAGCCGTAGTACACTAAATATTCATGATAGTTACATCCGCATGTTATATCTCTGTTTATGTACACTTTGAGTTGTTGTCTCACATGATATTGGTGTCCTTGTATGTGACACGAGTTTGAACTGTATTTGAGACATATTGTGATAGTCCGTGTTATATAGTTGGATTGTGTTTATGTGAGATGTCTGTATATTGAGACTTGAGCGGATTGTTGATTGATTTGGGCCATAGAGCCATATTATAATGGATATTTGGATCAGGTTGCACACCGCAATAGTTATATTGATTTCAGTGGTAAGATTTAGACTTGGACTGGTGTACTTGAAAATAATGTCTACTTTCTCGTATCTATGAACGAGTTGAGTATTACCTATCCTGAGTTATATACACTTTACTGTCTTCATTACACTGTTATGAACTGTTATCGGCTATTAATTTTGGACACTAACCTTCTTTTGAGCTTGTCACAGCTTTCAATCTAAGGTTAGGTTTGTTGCTTATTGAGTACATGGGGTCGGTTGTACTCATACTACACTTCTGCACCTTGTGTGCAGATCTTGGAGCTGATATTGCTATGTATGGTGGAAGCTGGCATTGAAAATGTACCCGTTTTTTCGGATATAGCTGCCACTTGTCTTTGGTAGCTTTAGATTTGTAAATCTGTTTATGTATATTTCGAACAGATGATGTATTTATTTCTCACCAACTTTATAAATTCTAAGTCTTAGAAGCTCATGATTTGTTCTACCAGTCCTTGGGTTATTGTATAAAAGTTCAGTATTTCATCATTTATTTCTCATTAATCTCATTTTGAATATGTTGACTGTTAGTTGGCTTACCTAGCAGGTTGGGTTAGGTGCCATCACGACTAATGAATTTTGGTCGTGACAATATGCCTTATTTGGACTACGTGAATTGTTTATCCATGTTTTGTTGATTTTATGACTACATGATGAACCCGTAATCATGATTAGAGACCATGCTAGGTTTATGACTTGTTGATTTGGATTTGACATACTTCTTTCACCATGCTGGACTTTCTAATTTAGCCGTAGTCATACAATTGCCTTACATGATTTAAGATTTATTGGCTTTTGTATATTTTTCTCTTGTTGATATCGTGATCAGACTTAAGAACATTAAATAACCATATTGAACTGTTATAAAAAGTTTTAAATATATGATTAGCCATAGCCATCTCTTATTCATGTAAATATTCATCCGTATTTTATTATTATGTCATGGCGCATCTTTATCATATCACTTTATATGAACATGCATGCATTGGAGAGTTGGATATTGAGAAAAGTTAAGGATTTTGGCACCAAGGACATTGTGAGCGGATATTAGTTATTGATTTTTGACGGTATTATGATTGGATTTGGTTGCACACTGTAGCGTTATTATGATTGGATCGGGTTGGATGTCGCAACAACGCTTGGATATGGATTCGGCCCGCTGGAGTCAGGTGATTACCAATGTTACTTTGGCCCTTGCGAGCACATGCACCTAGATTGGTTCTCGGTTCAGACATTTGGCTTGTGTCAGACACATGGAATTATGCTGTGAGGTATTGAGAGCGGATTATGAGCATGCATTTGCATCCTAGATTCATGCAGTAGCTTTTATATAAGTGTTGATTGACTCATACATGATTATGAAAAGAATTGAGGTATTTAACACCATAATCTATTCCTTTTGCCTGAAAAATATGCCTAAATTCTAGTTTTACTTTACCGTTTGTATTTATTTGACGATACTAGCCTTTTTTTTGGGTTAAATTTATGCTTTTACTTGTTTATTTTATTGTTAGTAGGTGTCAATATCGCCCCCTCATCACCACTTCTTCGAGGCTTCATTTGATACTTACTGAGTACTGTAGTTTTGTACTTATACTATGCTTCTGCATATTTTTGTGTTGATTTTGAGACATGCACTAGTGGTACCCAGCCAACTGTGTAGGAGCTTACTTGGAGACTTCATGTGAGCTGCTCTATTAGCACATGGAGGCCCCTTCCCTACTTACATGTCCCTGTGTATTTACTTCTTTCCATGTTTAGTAGAGAGTCTCTTGCTAGGTGCTCGTGAAGATGACACTAGATTTGGGGAGTTTGTGTGTAACGACTTGATCGCTCATTTTGGGTTATACCATCTCGTTCTTTGATTTGAGACTTCGAACAGCTTCATATGATGTATTATTACTTACATGCATGGTTGATTTTGATTTTCGGGAATTTCAGGATTGTTTTGGAAGAGTAATTCTCAATTTAGAAGCTTTAAGTTGGAAGAGTTGACCAAGGTTTGACTTGTGAGTAAACGACCGCGGATTTTTGTTTTGATGGTTTCAATAGGTTCATATGTTGATTTTGGACTTAGGCGTATGCCTGGATTTGTATTTGGGTGTTCCTAGGATGATTTGGCTCTTTTGTCGCTGATCAACACTGCCTGCTATGGAACCACTTGCATCCATTTAAAGATGCAACGCCCCCGGTAAAAGGGACGTTAGTACTGTCGAATAGTACTAGTATGTAAAACTAAACACCATCTCAATAGAATGAATAATAATACAAGGGAGAAATAGTCAAGAATTCAATAAGAGCTTCATCTAGATATACCTGGATCAGCACACGAAGTGCAGAGTGTAGTATGAGTACAACCAACCCAATATACTCAATAAGTATCATAGCTAACCTCGGCGATATAAACGAAGAACAAATTATAAATTATGCTAGCTATCACCTGAACACTTTCATCTTTTTAGCAAGTACAGAGAAATAATGAAATCAAGTCATAAAGCGCATGGAGAAACATCTCTGTGTGTATATGTACAATTTCTCAAATATTCTGCTTAGTCAATATTCGGCAATATAAAGATGATATGCAGTTAAATTAGGTAAATAATCATGGAAATTACAAGTAAAGATAAAATGCAAAATCCAAACAACACTGGTGAGATTGCCTCGACCTTTCCAATTCCATACCAAACCACTGATCAGTTTTCCTCAATATCCGTAAGTACACAATCAAAAGAGAAACATGAGAGGGTGACCCTAGGACGATGGATCCACATCCACATGCAAGTACGGCCAATTCAACGTGCTACCAACCCGGTCTGGTCATAGGCTCAATATCATAATTCGCCTGGCGTGGTCACAGGCACAACAACAACAATCTGCCAGGCGTGGTCACAGGCACAACAACAAAAATCCGCCCAGCGTGGTCATGAGCACAACAACAACAATCCGCCCGACGTGGTCACAAGCACAATAACAATAATTTGCATGGCGTGGTCATAGGCACAACAACAATGATCCGCCCAACATGGGCACAGGAACAATAACAACAATCCGCTCGGCATGGTCACATGCACAACAAAAACTATCCGCTCGGCATGGTCACAAGCTAAACAACAACAATCTACCCGGCGTGGTCACATGCACCCATTCCAATCATATCACACATGAGCAATTAAACAAGAATACATGTATGTGATGAATGAATATCGAATCTCATGTTCCTGGACTGGTATAAATGACATGCTAAAGTGTAGGCATGTGCAAAGTGTGCTATCTTAGCTCAAATTGGCAATTTCATCACATAATAGCATTTATCAAGTTCATTCAGGGATTAAAACTGCACATAGCCTCTAACATGGCTCAAATAGCTCACACCAATGTCACAAAGGTGAGAAACATCATAGATTAAATCTTAACAGTCAAATCTAGGCATATCATAGCCTAAGCACAGCCTGAGCATCGATAAATACCCCCGGTGTTAGCATATGGGCTCAAACCCCATACATGTGTGCACCCAATAACACGTAGCTATCACAATAATCTAGGCAACTAGTTCCTCAACCAAGTCTAGATAAGATACTTACCTCAAGTAAGCCAAATTACTCCCTTAACAAGCCCTTTTCGCGCGTATCAACCTCCGGAAGGTTCGGATCTAGCCAAAATAACATAATCTTATCAATAAAAGCTATAGGAATTGATTCTAAATGATAAAGCTAAGATCTTTAACAAAAATCAAAAAGTCAACCCCGGGCTCACGCCTCAAAAACCGACAAAACTCACAAATTCCGAACACCCATGCAATAACGAGTCCAACCATACCAAAATCATCCAATTCCGACCTCAAATCGACCTTCAAACCTCCATTTTTCGTTTTTGCAAAGTTTCCACAAAATCCCCCATTTCTTCACTTTAATCCACTATTTAAATGCTCAAACATAGATGGAATCATGATATAACAACAAATCCGAGTAAAAAATACTTATCCTGATCTAAGACGTGAAAATCCCCTCCAAAATCGCCCAAAACCGAGCTCTACAACTCATAATGAGAAATAATACTCTAACCCACGATTTGGGATTTTAAACATTCTGCAAAGGTGCTCTTCTTCGCGAACGCATAAAATGCCTTGCGTTCGCGAAGCATAAAAATCCTCATCTGCCAAAACCTCCTTTGCGAGGGCGATGCCTCTATCGTGAATGCGATGACCTTTGATCCAATGCCTACGCGAACACGACCCCTCTCTCGTGAATGCGAAGGCCAAATGCCTGGTGCCCAAGCCGGCCTCATCTTTCTACGCGAACACGAGTTCCTTCTCGCGATCGCGATGCACATACCCACTAGACCTTCGCAAATGATATCAAAAAAACATCCTACCACTGAACAACTCTACGCAAATGCGATCTCCATGTCTCGAACGCGATGAAGACTGCACCAGATATGAGGTCAGCAATTCTACAAGGCAAAATTATGCCAAATTTCATTCAAATCATACCCGAAGGCCTCGGGACCCGTCCGAACACACCAATAGGTCCAAAAATACGATAAAAACTTAGTCGAAGCCTCAAATCACATCAAACAACATCGAAATCACAAATCGCACCCCAATTCAATCCTAATGAACTATTGAACTTCCAACGTCTAAAACTAATGCCGAATCCTACCAAACCAACTCCGATTGACCTCATATTTTGCACACAAGTCATAAATGATACAAAGGACCTACTCCAACTCTCGGAACCAAAATCCGAGCCCTGTATCAACATAGTCAACTCTCAGTCAAACTTCCCAACTTTCCAAATCTTCAACTTTCTAACTTTCGCCAATTCAAGCCAAAACGACCTATGGACCTCAAAATCCAAATCCGGACATATGTCCAAGTCCAAAATCATCATATAAAGCTATCAAAACCATCAAAACTTCATTCCGAAGTCGTTTACATAAAAATAAACATCCGGTCAACTCTTTTAACTTAAGCCTCTAACATTGGGACTAAGTGTCCTAATTCACTCCGAAACATCCCCGAAACCAAACCAACCAGCCCAACAAGTCACGTAACAATAAGTGAACATAAAATAAGCAATAGATAGGGGGCGGGGATACAATACACAAGATGACCGTTCGGGTCGTCACATTCTCCCCCTCTTAAACAAATATTCGTCCTCGAACGGGTTTAGAATCATACCTGGAGTCTCAAATAGGTGTGAATATCTGCTCTGTATCTCCCGCTCAATGTACCAAGTAGCCTCCTCCACTGGATGGCCTCTCCACTGAAATTTCACTGAAGCTATATTCTTTGATCTCAACTTTCGAACCTGCCGATCCAAAATGGCCACCGACTCCACATCATAAGCCTAATCCCCATCTAACTGAACCGTGTTGAAATCCAAAACATGAGACGGATCACCATAGTATTTTTGGAGCATAGAAACATGAAACACTAGGTGAACACCCGATAGACTAGGTGGCAATGCAAGCTTGTATGCCACCTGCTCAGTCCTCTTAAGCAGCTCAAAATGGCCAATATACCTAGGGCTCAACTTGTCTTCTTCCCGAACCTCATAATACCCTTCATGGCTGAAACTCTGAGCAATACCTTCTCTCCTACCATATAGGCAACATCACGAACCTTCCAATCGGCGTAGCTCTTCTATCTAGAGTGTGCTGTATGTAGCCGATCCTGAAACAACTTGACTTTCTCTAAGGCATCCTTAACCAAATCGGTATCCAACAACCTAGCCTTTCCTGGCTCAAACCAACTAACTGGAGAACGACACCGCCTCCCAGATAAAACCTCATAAGGAGCCATCTAAATACTCGATTGGTAGCTATTATTTTAGGCAAACTCAACAAGCGGTAGAAACTGATTCCAAGAACCCCTGAAATCCATAGCACAAGCACATAACATATCCTCCAATATCTGAAAGGTGCGCTCGGACTATCTGTCTGTCTGGGGGTGGAATTTTATACTCAACTCTACCCGTGTGCCCAACTCTCGCTGCACTGCCCTCCAAAATTGCGATGTGAACTACATGCCCTGATTAGAAATAATGGTCACCGGCACACCATGAAGTCGAATAATCTCGCGAATATAGATCTCAGCTAGCCACTCCGAAGAATAGGTAGTCACAACCGGAATGAAATGCACGGACTTGGTCAACCGGTCCACAATCACCAAAATAGCATCAAATTTCTTCAAATACTGGGGGAGCCTAACAACGAAGTCCATGGTAGCACGCTCCCATTTCCACTAAGGAACCTCAAGTCTTTGAAGCAAACTGTCTGGCCTTTGATGCTCGTACTTCACCTATTGTTAGTTCAAGTATCGAGCCACATACTCCACTATATCATTCTTCATTCTCCTCTACCAATAATACTTCCTCAAGTATTGATATATCTTCACGGCACCCAGATGAATGGAATACCGCGAACTATAGGCCTCCTCAAGAAGCAACTCACGTAACCCTTGAGCATACAAATCCGACCGTGTATCCCCCCACCCCATCATCTCAAATAGAAACCCCATTGGCACCACCGTGTTGTACCGTATCCTTAAGGACAAGAAAATAGGGGTCATCATACTAACGCTCTCTAATGCGCACAAACAAGGAAGACCGAGAAAACAGGCAAGCTAGAACCCGACAAGGCTTCGAAATATCTAACCTCACGAACTAGTTGACCATGGCCTGTACATCTGATGCGATCTCTCACCAACAAGAATATATGCAAGGCTACCCATACTCACCGCCTTTCTACTCAAGGCATCGACCACCACGTTGGTCTTCTTAGGATGATACAAAATGGTAATATCATAGTCTTTTAACAACTCCAACCATCCCCACTGTCCAAATTTAGATCCTTCTGCTTAAACAAGTGCGGTAAACTCTGATGATCTAGAAATACCTCACAAGACACGCCGTAGGGATAATGCCTCTAAATCTTCAATGCATGAACAATAACTGCCAACTTTAAATCATGAAGGGGGTACTTCTTCTCATGGGGCTTCAACTGGCATGAAGCATAAGCAATCACCCTACCCTTCTATATCAATACACACCCAATACAAATCCGAGAAGCATCACAATATACCGTATATGAACTCGATACTGAAAGTAAAATTAGAAGTGGAGTTATGGTCAAGGAAGACTAGAGCTTTTGAAAGATCTCCTCACACGCATCAGACCACCTAAATAGAGCAACCTTCTGGGTCAGTCTAGTCAAAGGTGCAACAATGGACGAAAAACTCTCCATAAATCGACGGTAATATCCGGGCAAACCAAGAAAACTCCAAATCTCAGTAGCTAAAGACGGTCTGGGCCAACTCTAAATTGCCTCAATCTTCTTTGGATCTACCTTGATACCCTCATTGGACACCACATTCCCCAAGAACGTGACATAATCGAGCCAAAACTCACACTTGGAGAATTTAACAGAAAACTTCTTCTCCCTCAACATCTGTAGTACAATCCTTAGATATTGCTCATGATCTGTCTGGCTGCGTGAGTACACCATTACATCATCAATGAATACTATGACGAAAGAGTCAAGATATAGCCGAAATACACTATTCATCAGATGCATAAATATTGTTGGGGCATTGGTCAGGCCCAAAAGACATCACAAGGAACTCGTAGTGACCATAGCGGGTCTTGAATATCATCTTTAGAATATCAAAATCCCGAAGGTTCAATTGGTGATACCCTGACCTCAAATCAATCTTTGAAAATTCTTTAGCTCCCTAAAGCTGGTCAAATAAGTCATCAATCCGTGGTAAAGGATACTTGTTCTTAATTGTAACTTTGTTCAACTGCTTATAATCAATACACTTCTAAACCCGTTCAAGGATGGATGTTTGTTTAAGAGGGAAAGAATATAACGACCCGTCCGATCATTTTGTTTAATTGAGCCCAATTCCCCTATTTGATGATTCCTATGTATTTGCATATTATTTTGTAACTTTTGGGGATGGTTGGTTTGGTTTCAGAATGGTTTTGGAGTGATCGGGATACTAAGTTTTATTATTGGAAGCTTAAGTTATAAGAGTTGAAGAATGTTTGACTTTTGAGTAAATGACCTTGGAATGGTATTTTGATGGTTTCGGTAGGTCCAAATAGTGATTTTGGATTTAGGCGTATGTCCAGATAGGGATTTGTAGGTTCCTAGGATGTTTTGGCTTTAATTGTCATAAGTTGAAAACTTGAAGGTTTGGAGAAATGTTAAGTTTGAATCATAGTTTACTCTGTGGTTATCGAGGTTCGTTTGGGATTCTGAGCCTTGGTACGTTCATGTGGTGATTTAAGACTTGTGCGTAAAATTGTGGGTCACTCCGAGTTTATTAGACGTGGTTTGACATGAGTTTGGGAGTTGATGTTTGATTTGTTTGTTAAGTTTGAATTGAGGTGCGACTCATGATTTTGATATTACTTTGTGAGAATTGAGACCTCGAGTAAGTCCATATCGTATTTTGGGACTTGTTAGTATGATTAGACGGGGTCCCGAGAGGTTCGGGAGTATTTCAGATGGATTTCAGATCATTTGGGAGCAGGTTGGCAGAACTGGTTCTGGTGTGTCGTATTTGCAGAACTTTGGTCGTAGGTGCAAGGTCGCAGGTGCGTGGGGAAATTACGCAAAAGCGAAACTGGGCTTGGCTAGGAGAAGTCCGAAGATGCAGAGCTGGAAGCGTAAGAGCACATGCGCAGAAGCGCAAATTCTTCGCACCAGCAGCTAGGGGTGTCAAAGGATCTTTAATAACCGGCTGAACCGAACAGATTATAAGGTATTTTTAAAAACCATAGGTTTTGTATATAAATTTATAACTGCACCGAATAATAGGGTAGGTTTTTAATTTTATAAAAATAAACCCAAAAAATATCGAACCGTACCGAATAAATTTATATATGAAAAATATATTTTATATGCTAAGTTTAAAACTAACAAAGTATTAAGTTTTTTTTTGCTTTAGGATTATGGAAATGGCTACAAGTGACCAAGTAATTAAATCCCAATGTCCCAACTTCCAGACCTACTTCTCATAGTGAAACTAAATTAGTTTAACATCTAGAATAGCAAGCCACTAGGTTTTCTAGTGATCTTCATTAGCAAGCTACTATGTATAGGATAATTTTCATCTCCTATGATTTAGATTTCTCTTGGTAGATGCTAATCTTCTAATAAACTCTATTCTAGTCCCAACTTAATTAGTATCTTTTCACTCGTATGATTTATATTTCTCTTGTCTTTGCTTAATTTGTTTTACGCTATAATAGAATAGTATGATGAATCTCTATTCTTGACATCTTTCATGTTCCTTTTATTAATCACTTTAAAATAGCAAAATTTTCTAGAGAGTATTGCCAAAATCCTATGCAAGTATGCACTTATCTCATTCTAACCTCGACTAAAAACTCTTAAACATGAATTTGTTTTAAAAAACTAAATATTTCACCGAATGCTACCGATACCGAAGAGAAATCGAGATGATTGGGACGGTCTCAAAAATTTTAATTTTGGTAATATAAAATGAAATAACTGAAAAATTAGTAGGGTACAAATTATTTAAATAACCGGTCGAACTGAACTGTTGACACCCCTACCAGCAGCTCCGCAAAAGCAGAAGTTTGGCCACAGAAGAGGCAAGTTGTTGTTTTAAGTGGGTTCTGCATCTGTGAGGTTTTTTTTGTAGATGCGGTATTTCAGAACCGACAGTTGGATCCGCAAAAGCAATAATCACCGGGCAGAGATTTAAGATCGAGGGTTTATTCTATTTTTTTTTTTTTATCATTTGGAGTTTTGTTGCTCAGCTAGTGGCGATATTTTGGGAGAATTTCATCACCACATTAAGGATAAGTAATTTCCACTTGATTTTGATGTTATATATTATTTCCCCATGGATTATTACACATAGGTTATGGGATTTGAAAGAGAAAATTGGGGGGTTTTGTGCTAACTCTTTGGAGAGTGAATAATGGAGATTCGAACCCTTATTGGGTTCGGATTTGGATTAAACTTGTATATTTGGACTCGTATTCAAATGGGTAGCCGGGATTTGTGACTTTTGTCGAGTTCTGGAAAGAGATCGAGTTGACTTTTTGGTTGACTTGTACAATTGGTTATAGATCGAAGCTTTATTGATTGGAATTGAATCCTATAGTCTTGTTTAACGTTGTTGAGTTATTTTTGGATAGATTTGAACCGCTCAGAGGCCAATTCGAGAGGCAAGGGATTTTTCATGTATTGATTCTCATGCTTTGAGGTAAGTATTTTGCCTAAGCTTGGTTTGAAGGTAATTTCCCCGTTGTCTATGATATTTGTTATGTGTTGGAGGTGACGCACGTGCGAGGTGACGAGCGTATATACATGCACCATGGTTAACCCATGATCCGGGTAGAATTTAGGCTATTATGTGCCTTGTTTTGCTATCATGCCTCTTTGATACCGTATTTTCTTGACATGTATGACTACGTGAGCTATTATTCATGCTATAAACCATGTCCAGGCTTTATACTTATCTGATTGAGACATGATAGAGCTATGTTGAGTTGTTTCCTTAGATGTAGTCATATTTCTAATCATGATATCATATCCGCATATTATATCTCAGTCTCTACATACTCTTTATATGTTATCTCACATGTTGTTAGTGTCCTTACTTATGTGACACGAGTTTGAGCTGAGCTATGGCATGTTGGCATATCCCTTGTGGTATTCTTGAGTATGGTATGGTGAGATGTGAGCATATTGAGACTTGAGTGGATTGATGACTAATATTGGGCCATAGGACCGTGTTGGTATTGATTGTGAGGAGACATTTGCGTCTAGGCCCCCTATTGGGCTGAGTGGATTTGATTATTGAATTTGATATTGATTGTGAGGGGACGCTGCATCAGGCCCCATATTGTGCTAAGTAATATTGATCGTTGACTATTGATTTGATCAGCGCTTTGGCTAGGATCTGCCCCTCTAGAGTCAGGTATAATCCTGTGAGTACATGCACTTGATATGTGCTTAGTGAGGGGCATATGCCAGGCACCCGTACAGTGCTGAGCATGAGTATGTGTGTTAATTCAGGGGCTTCAAGCAAGGTAAGGTGAGCATGCTGAGAGTATGATGGAGGGGTAATTGTGCCAGGCACTGTGTATGTGCTAAGACTTGTGTTTACTTGATGGTTACACTGTGATGCTGTTGATTTTAGCATGAGTACTAGTCATGCTGGCATAAAGTTGTGCTTTCCTCATGCTATTTGATGTTTGATGTCTTTAAAGTTGGCGCCTTGAGCGATATATTTGGAAAGCATGTTGATTTTCCTCTTAATGTGATAGAGATGAACTTGATATTATTGAGTTGATCTTCCTTTCTTATTATAATTATGCTATTATTATCGTTGTTGGTTGTTGAAAATGATTATTGGACCTTGCCAAGCTCGTCATTTCTTTCAGCCCGAGGTTAGGCTTGCTACTTATTGAGTATATTGGGTCCGTTGTACTCATACTACACTCTACACTTGATGTGCATATCAGGTTTTATCGTGTTAGCTGTTAGTGATTCGGATTCGGACTGTTGGAAGATTTCGAGGTAGTACTATTGTACTGTTCGTAGGCCTTGGAGTCCCCTCTCTATTTATGTTACTACTGTTCAGTCTTTCAGATAGTATTATATCTTATCCAAATTTTATACTTAATACTCTATAGAGCTCATATACTCGGTGACATCAGATTTTTGGATCATTTTTAGTTGTATTGTTATCTGACTTCAGTTATTTATATTATTTCGCATTTGGGACTATATTAAACTGTCATTTTAGTTCATTGTTTGCTTAATGGTTGTTGGCTTGCCTAGCAAGCGGTGTTAGGCGCCATCACGACTCCAGTAAAAATTTGGGTCGTGACACGATTCAAGTATAGATAAGTATTTTATAATGACTTAATAAAATAAATTCTTTAGCCATTAAGCGTACTTATACTTTTAATCTTGATATAATTATTATTAGCTGTGTATATTATTATTGTTTTGATTTATTAAAATGCGATATTCTTTCATGGGTCAATATGCCTGGTAAATTAGATAATAATAATGTACATTAGCGAAGTAATAGTTAGTTGATGAGATCCATGTCTCGGTTTTGAGATAGATGATACACCTGTATGAAAGCTTATAAGTTTCATGTGTAAACTCGGCCTGTGAATTTTATATTGATAACTATTATTGGGCCATAGGACCATGTTGGTATTGATAATGAGGAGACATTTGCGTCCAGGCCCTGTATTGGGCTGAGTGGCTTTGATTGTTGAATGAGATATTGATTGTGAGGGGACGCTGCATCAGGCTCCATATTGTGCTAAGTAATGTTAATCGTTGACTTTTGATTTGAGCAGCGTTTTTGCTAGGATTTCCCCCTCTGGAGTCAGGTATAATCTTGTGAGTGCATGCACTTGATATGTGCTTAGCGAGGGGCATATGCCAGGCATCCATACAATGCTGAGCATGAGTATGTGTGATGATTTAGGGGCTTCAAGCCAGGCACCGTGAGCATGCTGAGAGTATGATTGAGGGGTAATTGTATCAGGCACTACGTATGTGCTAAGACTTGTGTTTACTTAATGTTTACACTATGATGCTATTGATTTTAGCATGAATACGTGTTATGCAGGCATAAAGTTGTACTTTCCTCATGCTATTTGATATATGTTGTCTTTAAAGTTGGCGCCTTGACTGATATATTTGGAAAGCATGTTGATTTTCTCTTAATGTGATAGAGATAAACTTGATATTATTGGGCTACTCTTCCTTTGTTATTATTATTATGCTATTATTATCGTTGTTGGTTTTTGAAAATGATTATTAGAACTTGCCAAGCTCGTCACTAATGTGATAGGACCGTGTTGGTATTGATTGTGAGGAGAAGTTTGCGTCCAGACCCCGTATTGAGCTGAGTGGCTTTGATTGTTGAATTTGATGTTGATTGTGAGGGGACGTTGCATCAATCCCTATATTGGGCTAAGTAATACTGATCGTTGACTTTTGATTCGATCAACTTTTTAGCTAGGATCTGCCCTTCTGAAGTTAGGTATAATCCTGATAGTGCATGCACTTGATATGTGCTTAGTGAGGGGCATATGCCAGGCACCCATACAGTACTGAGCATGAGTATGTGTGATGATTCAAGGGCTTCAAGCCAGGCACCGTGAGCATACTGAGAGTATGATTGAGGGGTAATTGTGTCAGGCACTCTGTATGTGCTAAGACTTATGTTTACTTGATGGTTACTCTGTGATGTTGTTGATTTTAGCATGAATACTTGTCATGCAGGCATAGAGTTACACTTTCTTCATGCTATTTGATATCTGTTATATTAAAAGTTGGCGCCTTGACTAATGTATTTGGAAAACATGTTGATTTTCCTCTTAATGTGATAGAGATAAACTTGATATTATTGAGCTGCTCTTCCTTTGTTATTATTATCCTCCTATTATTATCGTTGTTGGTTATTAAAAATAATTATTAGACCTTGTCAAGCCCGTCACTGCTTTCAGTCAGAGGTCAGGCTTGCTACTTATTGAGTATATGTGGTCCGTTGCACTCATAATATACTCTACACTTGATATGCATATCAGGTGTTGCTTGCCGTGTTAGCTGTTAGTGAGTCAGATTTGGACTGTTAGAAGATTTCGAGGTAGCACTGTTGTTCCGTTCGCAGGCCTTGGAATCCCCTCTCTATTTATGATATTACTATTTAGTCTTTAAGATAGTATTATATCTTATCCAGATTTTGTACTTAATACTCTATATAGCTCATATACTTGGTGACATCAGATTTTTGGATCGTTTTTAGTTGTACTGTTATCTGACTTCGGTTATTTATATTATTTCGCATTTGAGACTATTTAAAACTGTCATTTTTGTTCATTTTTGCTTGTTGCTTGTTGGCTTGCCTAGCAAGCGGTGTTAGGCGCCATCACGGCTCCAGTAAAATTTTGGGTCATGACACGGATCAAGTAGAGATAAGTATTTTATATTGACTTAATAAAATAAATTCTCTAGCCATTAAGCGTACTTATACTCTTAATCTTGATATAATTATTATTAGATGTGTATATTATTATTGTTTTGATTTATTAAAATGCGAGATTCTTTCGTGGGTCAATATGCCTGGTAAATTATATAATGATAATGTACATTAGCGAAGTAATAGTTAGTTGATGGAATCCATGTCTCGATTTTGAGATTGATGACACACCTGTATGAAAGCTTATAAGTTTCATGGGTAAACTCGGCCTGTGAATTTTATACCCGACACATGAAATCAGTTAAACTAAAGTTTAAAGAAAATAATCAATAAATTAAATTATCTGTAATTTAATTTAATTGATTAGTATATGAATCTTAACATGAGCAGTTAAATAAGATTAAATGGGTGAATTTCGAAATTGAATAAGGAGTTGCAATTACGAATTTTAGTAGAATAATTCGTATTTTATTATGGTGGATATTAATTTTAAAAATTAGAAATTAATTATCATAATAGGAAGTCTTGTTAATTAAATTATGTGGTCCCTTTGGGCCTAAATAATAAGAAATAAAGAAAATT
The DNA here is from genome assembly GCF_000390325.3 of Nicotiana tomentosiformis. NCBI lineage: Eukaryota > Viridiplantae > Streptophyta > Magnoliopsida > Solanales > Solanaceae > Nicotiana > Nicotiana tomentosiformis. Next base: position 63,138,023 of record NC_090823.1, read on the forward strand.
ATTTTTTTGGTGGAAAAGAAAATCCATCAGGTTTTGGAAAAGGGTTGGTGGACAAGGGGGTGGCTGAATTTTAGGCCCTTTTTCTAGAAAATTTCCCTCACACGAAATTGCTATTTTCGGGTATTATTCGGGTAACACAATAGAAGACTGTGGAGCGTTTAGGGATCGTGATCGTGCAAGTGGCGGAGATTCCATTGAGACGCTGTGGAACTGGAAGCTCACGTGGCTGAAGAGTTGTGTTCAAGTTTTAATGGGTAATCCGTGAAACCCCGTTTATTCTAGTTGTCTACATTACATGTGATATTATACTAGAATTGCTTACGCTGCATATTTGAATCCATCACGAGGGACAATATTAGTACATAACAGTCTCAGCTAATACATCTCTTGTTTTACATGCGTCTCACACACATATGTTAATAGGAATACCCTCTTTTATTTTCTCATATTTCTATCACAATTTTATCATGACATAACAGTTCAAACGATGGGGCAGTACATAGTTTTTGAGAGGCAAACCTATCTTACAATATGAGCTGCTTTGGCAATTTAGAGCTCCAGCACCAGGTCTACAAATTAAACAACAAAACAAATCTGCTTAGTCACAAGCATTAGTTTAGCTAAGTGTACGTAGCAAAAGTTTACTTTTTTTTTTTCCCTAAACAACTATACCACATTTTTGCGCAAGGAAAAGTTTGCTGTTTGTCATAATAATGCAAAATAATGGCTGTGCATCTTATTGAAAGATATCGGCGATAATTTTCTATAAGAAGGTATCTTATAGGGAATAAATCAGAGTAGTTATCTAACAGAAAGTGGTTACCGTTCTTTTTAATCATAGAATATGATTGGTTTCTACTAGAGTCAAGATTTGAGAATGAGGCATGAACTTACATTCTGCATCAGTTTTGATCCAGCATTCTCGGTTCCCATTTGAATCACCATCTAGTGTGAACTGTTGCATATTCGACTGACCCTTGATGCTGTCTTTTGAGAGGCGATGGTGAGGGATAATCGTGATATCTTCACGAGCAAGTGATAGTCTTCCACGGTCATGAGCCCTCTCATTTTTTGAGGACTTATCAGATTTCTGTGCAGCTGTTGAGCTCTCAGGATGGACTTTTCTGTGGAACATATGTAGGATCTGCATGACTTGCAAGTATTTTAGTTGGAACCTAACAATATGTATTTGGAAATTCAACTAACAAGAAGATCTGAATTAGTGAGTGTGCTTTCTCCTAAGTCCGTTGAACGATTTAAATTTCTGTTGAGTGTCTGATGCGTTTTTGCCAGAGAGTTTTTGAAATCTAGAAGTGTCGTGTCATTTGGTCCTTTCCCTGAGAGATTCTGATATTTGATGTGTTGTGCCACTATGTCCTATTATTACCCACTTATTGACGCAACTCCGAGTATTAATTATTTCAGAAGGAATAAGGTGGCCGTTCAAATGCCAAAAATGGATATGAGTGGGTAACAATGTTTTCAGATTATTGGTTGTTATTTGTGGAAGACACGACGAGGAATGAACTTGTGTCAGAGATATAGTTTTCTATCAAGGGATATTATCAAAAGTAGTACCATATTGATCAAACAGCTTTATGTGACAATACAAATTAAATCCCCTTCATCTCAAAGCTTAGATGATCGTGAACACAGCAGTATATCTGTTCATTTTGCACCAATTGCAGAGGAAAGGATTAGACAGAAGGACCAAAGCACGTACCTTATTGAGTTTTCTCTCAGCTGAAACTGAATCAACAGTTCCCCCAGAAGCTACTGAGTTCCGCGAGGAAGCATGAAGCATCTTTTTCTTGAGTATTTTTTTCATGAGGTTCACAGCAGATTTATCGTCTGTTCGCTTCTCGCCCCTGTCAGATTTGGCTCCATAGTTTTCTTCTGCTAGTTTAGTTTTCTGAAAGAGCTCGCCAAGGGAAGGCCTATGTTCTTTCTTAGCGGAAGCAGCAGGACTTGTCTCTGGCAATCCAACTGTTGATCCAAAGAGATAGCCTTGAAGTGGACAGACTGTCGTTCCATTTCCATTGTTTTCGGTACTTTCAAATGGCTTGCCACTTAGTGTAATGGTGCTACCTGTTGAATGTATAATTAAGTTTATAGAGGTCTATAACAGCTTAAACTTTTAGATTTAATTGCACACTTGAACATACCATGGCTGCTTCTCCCAGTGCTAACATAGCTGTTTCTTCCTGAAGAAAGATTACAAGCATCATCTTTAGCTTCAATTCCAAGCACCTTCTCTAATTCATCATTGATCAGCTTCAATTCATTTTCTGTTACTTCAGTATCCTTTTCAGCTATATTTTCCACGGAGATGGAAAATGTTGGTGTTGACGGATCATCAAGAAGTGGGTCAGTACCAAGTGTACCGATTGCAAGGAACCCATGGAAGAGCTCAGAAAGAGCAGCAGATGACTCTTCCTCGAGATCTTCATCTGCCCTTGCTGCTGCCTCTAGACCAGCAAATGATTTTCTTCTGTGATTGTCTCTTTGGCCTTTGCTCAATGGCTTATTGTAGAAATTTGGTTTTTGGTAGCCTTGTAAATCATCCAGTGATGGCTGCCCAGTAAGACAAGTACAAGGATTCCCTGACAATAACAAAATGTTCAGGTAATCAGTTGTCTTTCTAGTACATTAATTTGTGTAAGGATCAGTTACCTTTCTAATTATTCTAGTTTCAGGATTCTGAGATTTCAGCTTTGTTACTTATTCTAGCTTGCAAGAAAGCAATCATTCTGGCACCTTTAATTTATTCTGCCTCATGCATGGCAAGAAAAATATTGGGACAGAAAAACTTACCTACAGAAAAATCCTTGAGTGGTTCACTGCTATTCTGTCGAAACTTACGATGCATCCAACCGAGTAACTGCAACAAAAGAAGGCTTAATTATGGATATGAAAAAAAAGGCTTGGTTTACTTTGACACAATATGGGTTACCTTCATCTTAAAGATAGCTGCACTGATTTTAATTCGAGGAACAAAATAACTGAAGCTTTAATTAGTTTTTGAGTTATATATAAAGAGTTTATTTCAAGTTGGCATGGAACACCTCAGGGGCAGCTTTAGGGAGCATACATGAAGTCACAAAGTTTGGGCTGGCTCTTTATTCTTTCTTTTAAATTTTCAGGTAAATATTGTGTGGCAAAATTATGGTTCTTTTTCTTTGACCTTTTGGTGAATTTTTTTTATTGATCATTAACTATAATGATGTATGAAGGTTTGTTTTTGTTTATTGTTTTATATTTAATTTCAAACTGGAGCAAGGTTGATTATGGGTGCCTAGCTATCATCTGTTCTTTCCTACATAATGTTTTGACAAATGCAGATTGAAAGAATTGTCGTCTTGTAAACTTCCAGTGTTCTGAGATGATGTGTTTCTCAGGCACATCTCTTTGTATGCATGCAATTGCTCAACCAGACTTGACATGTCCATGCACGGATTTATATGCATTATTATTAGCTTTTTTTTACCTAATAAAGTCATCATTTCAACTTATCTCACATATGCTGAATGATTAGGCTCCTTAAACTATAAAAAAAGAAAAATATACCAATTGGATACTAGCAGTTCAAAATATGATATGACACATCATCACGAAATTTTATCAGACGATATTAGTTTGTATGCACGAAATTTAAGAAAAAAGAGAAAGATTTTTAAAATTTGTGGTCATAAAAGCTTAAGGGGTAAAAGCTTTGTGGGGTTATAATAATTGTGGTTATAAAAACTTCTTATTAAGGGTAAAATGGATAAAATAAAAAATTTAAAATTGAATTTATTTCCAATTATAGAATGCGTTATTCTTTTTAGAACGGACTAGCAAGGAAAGTGTGCCATCTAAATTGAAACGGAGGGAGTAATATAATATAATATAATAGGACTAATGAAACAAATAGATTTTTCTCTTGTGGTCAGCTGCAATTGGTCCATTGCCTTGGAGTGATTTTTCTCGCATCACTAACGAAAACACAATTTAGCTTATGTAAATTGTAACTTACTATTTGTTTTTGTCTATGGCCATTATATTGTTTCAATATAACAAAAATAACAACAACAACAACCCAGTATAATCCCATTAATGGGGTCTGGAGAGGGTAGTGTGTACGTAGACCTTATCCCTACCCTGAGATAGAGAGGCTGTTTCCAATAGACCCTCGGCTCCCTCCCTCCAAGAACTCCCCATCTTGCTCTTGGGGTGACTCGAACTCAATATTTACATGTATAATGTTACTCTGGCATATTGAATTGCTTCTAAAGAGTGACTTTCCTCTTCTTCCTTTTACAGCATGCTGAGCGGAGATCTATTGGAAACAACCACTTTATCTGTATAAGGTAGGAGTAAGGTCTGCATACGCACTACCCTTCCCAGACCCCAATTGTAAGATTTTACTAGATTTGTTGTTGTTGTTGTTGATTGTGGAGCTTAGAGGGGTTCTAAGTCCATCTACTGTAAATGAATCACTAAACTTCAAAAGTATGGTCCTTTTATGAATTTAATTTATATACACAAACTGTTGAAGGGGAACCTTGGTGTAATGCTAAATATTATCGCGGTGTAATCTTGAAATCACGCATTCAAGGCTTCACGCAGCAGAAATAGTCTCTAGTAGGAATACAAGGTAACGTTACGTATATACGATCCAATATGGTTTAGCTGTTCACTGGACCGAGCGCATAACGCGTGCTTAGTGCATCGGGCCGCCCTTTTATTTTTACACTAACATTGTAAAGGATTTTAGGATTTTTACAATCATTGTTTTAACCAGTTGTTATATGCAATTTGCCTAATTTTTCAGGTTACTAATCCTACTTTTTATGGACAATCACTAGTAGTTACAATTTTCTATATGACCTGATAGTATAAAAATTATTTTACACTATCGGGTGTAAGGAAGTAAAACTCTTTATTTTATTGTAACGACCCGACCGGTCGTTTTCAGCATTTGTATTCAGTTCGGAGGTTTGAGGTTATGAGTAGCTTCTCATGGTGTGTTATGACTTGCGTGTATGGTCCGTTTTGACCTTCGAGTTGTTCGGAATTGATTTGAAAGATTGATTCTTAAATAGGAAGCTTTAAATTGGAAGAGTAGATCAAGTTTGACTTTTGTGTATTTTGACTCCGAATTGGATTTTTGATGGTTCCATTAGGTCGGGATGGTGATCTTATACTTGGGCATATGTCCGGATTTGTATTTGGATGTTTCTAAAAGATTTTGGCGCTAATTGGCGAAAGTTGGCAATTTGAAGGTTTGAAAAGTTTATAGGTTTGATCGGGGTTGACTTCGATGTTATTGGGTTTGGATTGTTGTTCCAAAAGTTGGAATACGTTAGTTATGTTATTTGGAACTTGTGTGCAAAATTTGAGGTGATTCCGAGTTGTTTAGACGTTTCGGCGTAAGTTTAGAATTTAGAAATTCAAAATAGTTCATTAAGCTTGAATCGAGGTGTGATTCGTAGTTTTAAGATTGTTATGTGTGATTTGAGGGCTTAAATAGGTCCGTGTTATGATTTTGGGACTTATTGGTATGTCCAAACTGGGTCCCAAGGGGCTCGGGTGAGTTCCGGGGTGGTTTCAGACCTTTTTTAGATAATTTTTAACTGCTGATTTTTTGGCTATAGGGATATACATCACGATCGCGGAGATCTGGGCTGTGATCACGAAGACTAAAATGTGATATGGGACCTGTGAATCGCGTTCGCGGAGGGAAGGGCCGCGTTCGCGAAGAAGAAATTTCTGTTGTTACTGAGCTGACTTCGGAAGCTTATATCTTGCAATCTATAAGGAATTTTGAGGTAATCCAAAAACAATAGTTGTAACTCTTTGTCTCTAGTTTTCTTAAAGTCAAATCATTTGTCAAATTGCTCGTGTTGCATGTGGATATGCATCCATCCCCCCTAGGGTCACCCTCTCATGTACCTTCTTCATAGTGTACACACAGAATGTGAGAAACCAACGAGTTTCTTGTTGATGTGAGCTCCGGGAGATTTGGTTACTGGTTCGATTTGATTACTGAGATTCTGATGTGGGTCTGAGAGCCGTTATGTGATATCTATTTGTATCGGGTTGCGCGCCGCAACATATTGATATTTGATTATTGCATTTCTATTTTTTTGCAATATTCCTTAGCTGTTTATCTGATTTATTTGCATATCTTCCGTAAATGTTGGATTGTTGATTGAGCAGAGTATGTTAAGGATATTTTGTGCTCCAAGGTGGTCTTATCTGTAATTTCATGATTCATTCATACTATTATTCTATACTTGATGGAAATTATGAACTAACACGTGATTGGCGAGTATCATTTATAATTCTTGCTTCTATTACCTCTCCGAGGTTAGCTATGATACTTATTGAGTATATGGGGTCGGTTGTACTCATATTACACTTCTGCGCTGTATGACCCAAAAAATAGATCTTGGTTTTTATAGAATTAGATTTCTTGTAAAATAGGGTTTATCATAGTGAACATTAATATTCAATGACAGATTAGAACTTTGAGGTTTGTATTCACTATATATTATTAAAGAAAACAGTTGCGGGACAATAATGAGGCTGTAATGAATAAAAAATGTAAAGAAGAGCAATAAATAGTAATAAATTACTTTCAAATAGTAGATGAGATAAAGACAACCCGACAAAGATGAGATTTTCGGATATCTTTCGGACAATGATGGATGATGATGAGCAACCTTATATTCCAATCCTTCTTGGATCGGAGGAGAGGGATAAAAGAAAGAAAGTATAAAGTCAAGCTTTGTTTTTATTCAACAAAGTGAGAATCTTGTATAGAGAATATTGATGAAATTCTTTACAAAAGGTCCAATCCCCCTTTTTTGATCTACATCTCTTCCTATTTATAAGAGCCCATGTGCCACAAAACCGTAGATAGTACAACAAAAGAGAATATCAATAGAATATTCTCCAGGGAATCTAAATCCTAAGGTTGGTCTATGTTTCGTGCTGAGAGTCGATGCTTATCCTCGTCCTCGCCTTATGTCGATCCAGTCCAACCTCAACATCACTTTATCTTTCATCTTTGACTTCGACCTTTTGGAATTATATCGACACGTCACAACCTCAAAAGGCTTTATTACCGTCGACCGTGTCAAATAGATAAAATGAAGTTTTTGCTCATACAGTTAGTTCCTCCGCTTGTCGAGGTCATCCTCGGGGACGAGCTGGATAAATTGATAGTGTTTTTCACTGTCATTGTCACAGGCAGACAACATGGCGTTAAGAGAGATGCATATTTCGAATTCATACCATTTTGATTTTCCCGAGTGGCCTTTGGAGAGAAACTGACATGGCTGATACGTGATGTCAGGCATCATGATGACGTCTGTTCCCGATGCATCACGTTGGAACACGCATAGCTCGCGGATTGGTTCTGTCATTTCTACTGCGACTGCAATCATGATGAATCTCTTCAAATCCTAAGGTTTCTCCTTTATAAAGGGGGACTTCTTCACTTTCGCTGCTATAGCTTTCCTCATCTCCTCTGAAGTTTCTTTCCTTGCCTATCACTCTCTGAAACTTTCTTCCATTTTCTCAACTCTTTTTCCTCCTAAACTTTATAAATTTTGCAAGCATGGCTAACTTACCTTCTGGCGTACGTGGTGGAGATGTTTCTGGTATAAATAAGGAGGTTTCGGCCACCCCGCTGGTAGTTGCGGCCCCCGTCCGTGGGGGAGGACGCCACCATTTCCACTGATGCAGAGGCTCTTCTCTCGGTGGAAGAGATAAATCCCCGCAACCCTGACGCAAAACCGGACCTGCAGCGGTAATCGGAGGTAGTGACTGGAGTTTTCTGATCTTTTCTTACGGCCAAGCGTTTAGCGGAGTTTAAGGCCAAATATGGCGTTCCTGACCAAGCGGAGCTTGTACCCACAGACAACGACAAGGTGTATACTTACCCTTTAGGGTATTGCGCCCTGTATGCCTACCCCTTCATAATTGGCTATTTCTTTCCTCTTCCCCCGTTGGTAGAGGAATTTTGCCGCCATTACCGGTTCTGTCCAGTTCAACTCGCACCCTTGTTTTACAAAGTAATAAAAATACTATCCAAGTTTGCCGAGTTGGCTAACGTCGTGATCACTCTGTGGCATCAGGTGCATCTGTACATGCCCAATTTCTATCGTGGTACAATGTTGAATGTTTTCCACCAAGGAAGAAAATCCCTGGTCGTAAAGACGGATGACAAGGGTAGTCGACAATTTTGGCTTGACTTTTTTCTCGTTAAGACCGAGTCCATCGTGGACGATGTTGCGAACTTCCCAGAAGCTTGGAACTATGCCCTTAAGTATTTTTCTTGTCTTCGTTCTTTCATGTAATCATACATTTTGACTTTGTGAGTCAACGCTTCTTTTTTTGCAGCTACTGCTCGGTGTCTTCAGTTGGTGATGCACCTTGCTGATTGGGTCACGTAGGTCCTTCCCTATAATGTAGGAATACGAGATTGGGCGAGCTTCTGGCAGAAGTACAAACGGCTCCCCTCCAAAAGGTAGTGTTGGTACGTCGTGTTTAGACGGTGTTGTGTTTATATTCGTCGATCTTATTGTGTTCAGCTTTATATTTCTTTCTAGGCCCTGCAAAGGATGTCACTAAAAGGAACCTGGCACCGACGCCTTCTTTCAGGAGAAGGAGGGGTGTTTCTTCTTCTGCTCCTGCCCCTATTTCGACTGCTGTGCCCGCTTTTCCCTTGGTTCCCTCCTATGTTGAGGACGAGGAGGTTTCTCCGCGCGGCACGGACTTGGGGCCCCGAAAGAGGAGGGCCGTAGATGGGGGAGCTAGTGTACTAGTGGCTGTTTATTTACCTGATGTCTCCCCCGAGGTCGTGTTGCAAGATACCATGATGACATTGGCTGAAGGAGGTGCTAGGGCAGCCATAGAGGTGCCTCGGTTGGAGGAAGTTGATGTTGCAGCTTCTTTGCGGTCTAAGGGGAACAAGGCCGCCATGGGGGCCTCTAACGAAAGTCTTGTACTTCCCGGGCGTGAGGAGGCTGCGTCGGCTAAACTTGCTCAAGAAGCTGCTGATGAGGAGAAAGGTAAGCTGCCTGCCAAATAGGGCGATGAGTGAGCTAATCCTATTGGCGATGAATCTGATTCCGACCTCGATCCTGAAGAACACGAGATGATCGACAGTGGGACAACTCAAATTGAAGTTAGAGTAAAGGGGAGATCGAGGACCATCACGATCCAAGTGAATCACGACTTGCTGAAGAATACCGAGGATGTGATTCAGGCATTTGGCCCCTTCTACTCCGATGCCGAGCACCAGGCTCTTGGGGAGCTGAGTGACAGTAATCTTTCCAAGAGCATCGCCATCCTCGCTCTTATGGTAAATCAGTTCCTTCCCCCCTCTCTCTCTCTTTACTTTGGCTCGCTTTTATACCTAACCTACTTACTCTTTTTGTTTTCTTTTACGTGCAGGCCGTTATTGTAACTACCCGGCCGATCGTTTTGAGAATTTAAGTCCCGTTCGGAGGCATAAAGTCTTGATCAACTTCGTATTATGTGTATTGACTTATGTGCATGGTCGATTTCAGTTACCGGATGATTCAGAGTCAAATCGAAAGAAAGATTCTAGTTTTGGAAGCTTAAGCGGTAAGAGGTCCGTAGGGTAATTTGAAGCATTTCGGCAAAAGTTGGAAAAGTTGAAGTTTGGAAGGTGGAGATGTTTGACCAATAGTTGACTTTGGTGATATCAGTGTCGAAATGCGATTCTGAGAGTTAGAACAACTCTGTTATGTCATTTGGGACTTGCCTGCAAAATTTGATGTCATTCTGGGTTGATTTGATAGGTTTCGGCACGTGTTTTAGAAGTTGGAAGACTTGAAAGTTCATAAGTTCGATTCTTGGTGCGATTCATAGTTTCGACATTGTTTGATGTGATTTGAGACCTCGAATGAGTCGGTGTTAGGTTATGGAACTTGCTGGTGTGCTTGAACGGGGCCCCGGGGGCCCCGGGTGTGTTTCGGACGAGTTTCAGATAATTTTCATAGTTTTGGACAGGTCTGTTTCTCGCACCTGCGAAATCCTGGAGCGCAGGTGCGGCTCTGCTTCTGTGTGAGCCTGGTCGCTTCTACGATCGTTGAGGCCTGGGAGCTCGCTCGCTTCTGTTGAAGCTAGCACGCAGGTGCGAAGACCGCTTCTGCGGTTTCGCGATCGCTTCTACGAAGGAGTTCGCTTCTGTGCTCATGTCATCGCTTCTGCGGCGACGCTGGTGTGACTATATTATCCACAGATGCGGACCTGGGCCTTCTAAGTTAAGTTCGAAGATGCGAACGTCTGCCCACAAATGCGATTGCGCAAATGCGCTTATTTGTCCGCAGATGCGGAAGTCCTGGGCAGAGAGTTTATATTCGAGGGTTTTGCCATTTTCTCCATATTTTGAGTTTTAGACCTCAATTTTGGCAGTTTCTTGTGAGTTTTTCAAGAAAATCGATTGGGTAAGTGTTATTCAACTAGAATTTATTATATTCCATGATTTTATCTTTATTATTATCATTTAATTTGTATTTTGAGTTGAGAAAAATGGAGGTTTTTAAAGAAAATTTTCAAAATGAAAAATCATGATTTGAGGGACGAATTGGTATCGGAATTTTATAATTTTAATATGGTTGAACTTGTATCAGAATTGGTATTCGGAATTATTGAAATTTGTCGGGTTCCGAGATGCGGACCCGGGGGTCGACTTTTGGGTCGATTTTTAGATTTTGAAAAAGATTGAGGCTTTATGATCTGGAATAGTTTCTTTTGAGTTTTATTTGTGCTTTGAAGTTATTTTGGTATGATTTGAGCCGTCCGGAGGCCATTTCACCCGAGAAGTTCATTTTAGAGTATCAGTCTGTCTTCTTTGAGGTAAGTATCTTGCCTAACCTTGTGTGGGGGAACTACCCCTTAGGATTTGAGTTTTCTATGCTAATTGTAGTTCGTGTACGTGAGATGACAAGTACGAGCTCGGACTTATTTGTGGAAAATTGGCCCTTTAGGGTTCTTAGGTCCTTGTATTCACTGATTATGTAGTTGTTATGTTATGAATACATCTCATAATTACTAGTTTTACCTCTACATGCTTTAATTAGAATTAATTGCTTTATGATCCACTCTTGTTGCTTATTTGATTCATCTGTGCCTTAACTAAAATTGTTATCTCTTCTATTGCTATGTTATCCTTTCCTAACTCCTTATCTTTATTTGAAGTTATAATTATCTCTTCTGTAAGTGTTCACCCTTAATTGAGGCTATGATTATCTTTATGCTGCTTATCCTTATTGAATTTGTTGTATCTCTTTCCAAATTGCCTAACCTTAAAAGAAGTTAGATATCCTATAATTTAGTTGACTTGTTCTTACTTGGAATTATTCGACTTGTGTTAGCTCTCTCGTTGTCGAACTGTATATTGTGGACCGTTGTTACATAGTATTTCCTTTCTTGTTGAGCTATTCTTATTATGACTAGCATTCTCGATTGGGGCTACTCCTTGTGAATTAGTTCCTCTGTTTCTTTGAGTTCTGGAATTTCTGAGTTGACTTATTTGTCGTACCCTTGTATTATTGTCATTGTTGTTGTTGTATTTGTTGTGGTGATACACGAGGTTTCTGCCGTGCGGTGGTTTTTATTGTGACGCACAAGGTTTCTGCCGTGCGGTGTTATTGTGTTGCACGAGGTTTCTGCCACTCTATTATTACTAATGATATTTGCACATGCTTCGTGACAATGCGGGATAAATATATATATGTTGTTTGCGCATGTGGCGAGATAAGGTGGGAACATTATTATGTACGTGTGGCGAGACAAGGCGGGCATTTACTTTAGTAATTGCACACGTGGCGATACAAGGTGGGCTATGTCAGGGATTTATTTGTGGTGACTTGCGATAGCCTGGGGGCATTCTTGTTGATATTTGTGTAGTGGTGCACTTACCTGCGCGAGTTTTATCTTGTGAAAAATTATGGGAAAACATTTTACATGCTGTCCATTTTCTCTATACTTACTAGCTAGCATGAACTATGTTAGAACACTTGCACAAGCATACACACAATTAACCACTCTTATCGTTTAATAGGATGGATCTTGATATTGTTGAGTATTGATACACACCCTCGTCTAGTTCTATTGGCACGTGAGTCATCCGTGTAGTTTTTGTTTGTAGCGAAGGCACATGATGCCAAGTGTTTAGGGTTCAAAAATTAGAACCCGTGAATTTTGAATATTTTGAGGTTCGATGCCTCGTGGTGATTATTGGATAAAAACTGATGTGAAAGCAGTTATTTTCATCTAGTTGATACCTGTCTTTCTTTTAGTTGTGTTCTCCGGGTTTAGAATGTGCCCAGCTTACCCTAATGTGTTGTTACTTGTGTTCCGCTACTAATTGTTGTTCCTATTTCTTATTCCGTGTACCATATTATCGTTGTCATTATGCATAGCTCTATAGAGATAACGTATTCCTGTTAGTCATACACTTATACTTGTTCAAGTTATTTAGTCCAGTAGGTGTCTTGACTATCCCTCTTCACTACTCCACCGAGGTTAGTCTTGATACTTGGTGGGTACCGCTGTGGTATACTCATACTACACTTCTGCACATTTTTGTGCAGATCCAGGTATTGCGGAGTCAGTAGATCGTTAGCTAGCTATTCAGATCCTGCGGTGGAGACGCAAGGTAAACCAGCTGCTGCGTTCATAGGCTTCGGAGTCACCTTCTAATTTTTTTTTTTGTATTTACACTGTTTACTCCTATTTCGGAACAGATGTATTTAAAGGTTTTCAAGCAAACTCTGTAGAGATTATGACTTGTACTACCGGTTTTAGGATTGTAATACTTGTATAGAGAATTCTAAATTTGGAATTGCTAATCTTTATTTATTTTGTTAATATTTTCAGAAGTTGTTAGGCTTACCTAGTCCCTAAGACTAGGTGACATCACGACACCCAACAGAGGGAAATTTGTATCGTGGCAAGTTTGTATCAGCGCTCTAGGTTCATAGGTGCTACGAGTCATAAGCGAATTTGGTAGAGTCTTGCGGATCGGTACGAAAACGTCTATACTTATCTTCGAGAGGCTACGAAACTATTAGTACAGTTTCACTTCCTTCATTCCTATTGTGCGAGTTCATTGATCTCGAAGTTTGAACTTTTATCATTCTATTCTCTCACAGATGGTGAGGATACGAGCTGCAGTTACTTATGACGTTACCCTTGGAGCAGATGTCGCTAGGGGCAGAGGCGGAGGCCGATTAGGAGCACGTGCTGCAGCTAGGGCACCTACTAGAGCAGCAATTGAGGAGTCACCAGTAGTTCCAGTTGGGAGCATGTACCAGAGGCGCCTACTGTTACCCCCGGACTTCGGGAGATCTTAGCATAGTTCCTGAGCATGTTTGGTACATTGGCTCAGGCGGGGTTGATTCCGGTTGTGCCAACTATTTCACAGGCTGGGGGAGGAGCTCAGACTCTTGCCGCCCACACTCCAGAGCAGCGAGTTCATGTTGGTCAGGTTCCAGGTGTCATGGCGACACAGCTTGTGGTCCCAGTTCAGCCCGTGGTTAGGGTAACAACATCTGAGGAAGAACAACTTAGACTTGAGAGGTACAAGAAGTACCACCCTCCTACCTTCAGTGGATTGGCGACAGACGATGCCTAGGGTTTTCGGGAGGAGTGTCACCGCATTCTTCGTACTATGGGTATTGTGGAGACTAGCGAGGTTGATTTTGTTACGTTCCAGCTCAGGGGAGCGGCTTATCAGTGGTGGCGGGCATATGAGTTGGGTAGCCCGGCCGAGTCATCTTCACTTACATGGGTTCAATTTTCAGAGATGTTCCTGAGAGAGTTTGTACCTCAGTCCCTTCGAGATGCATGGCACGCGGAGTTTGAGCAGCTGCTCCATGGCACTATGTTAGTGTCAAAGTATGCCGTTAGATTCAATGATTTGGCCAGACATGCACGTGCTTTGGTCATTACATTTAGAGAGTATGTCCGTAGATTCATTGAGGGGCTCAGGCATGATATTCGGTTCAGCATGGCTCGGGATTTAGAGTCGGATGTTTTGTTTCAATAGGTGGTAGGGATCGCTCGCCGATTGGAAGGCATGTGGGATCAGGAGAGAGAGGATAGGTGGGGCCATGAAAGAGAGTATAGGCGAAGTCAGGAGAGAGAGGACAAAGATGCTAGGAGGCCTCGTAGACCAGAGAGATCTATTTTCTCTATACTTACTAGCTAGCATGAACTATGTTAGAACACTCGCACAAGCATACATGCAATTAATCACTCTGATCGGTTAATAGGATGGATCTTGATATTATTGATTATTTATACACACCCTCGTCTAGTTCTATTGGCACGTGAGTCGTCTGTGCAATTTTTATTTGTAGTGAAGGCACAAGATGCCAAGTGTTTAGGGTTCACAAATTGGAACCCGTGAATTTTGAATAATTTGAGGTTCGGTGCCTCGTGGTGATTATTGGGTAAAACCTAATGTGAAAGTGGTTATTTTCATCTAGTTGATACCTGTCTTTCTTTTAGTTGTGTTCTCCGGGTTTAGACTGTGCCCAACTTACCCTACTGTGTTGTTACTTGTTGTGTTCCGCTGCTAATTGTGGTTCCTATTTCTTATTGCAAGTACCATATTATCGTTGTCATTATGCATAGCTTTATAGAGATATCGTATTCCTGTTAGTCATACACTTATACTTGTTCAGGTTATTTAGTCCAATAGGTGTCTTGACTATCCCTCGTCACTACTCCACCGAGGTTAGTCTTGATACTTGGTGGGTACCACTGTGGTGTACTCATACTACACTTCTGAACATTTTTGTGCAGATCTAGGTATTGCAGAGTCAGTCGATCGTTAGCTAGCTGTTCAGATCTTGCAGTGGAGACTCAAGGTAAATCTACTGCTGCGTTCGTAGGCTTCAGAGTCATCTTCTAGTTTTTTTTTGTATTTACACTGTTTACTCCTATTTCGGAATAGATGCATTTAGAGGTTTTCAAGCAAACTCTGTAGAGATTATGACTTGTACAACCGATTTTAGTATTGTAGTACTTGTATAGAGAATTATAAATTTGGAATTGCTAATCTTTATTTATTTTGTTATTATTTTTAGAAGTTGTAAGCCTTACATAGTCCCTAAGACTAGGTTCCATCACGACACCCAATAGAGGGAAATTTGGGTTGTGACAAGTTGGTAATAGAGCTCTAGGTTTATAGGTGCTACGAGTCATAAGCGAGTTTAGTGGAGTCTTGCGGATCGGTACGGAGACTCTCTACTTATCTTCGAGAGGCTACATAACTATTAGGACAGTTTCACTTCTATTATTCCTGTCGTGCGAGTTCATTGATCTCGAAGTTTGAACTTTTATCATTCTATTCTCTCACAGATGGTGCGGACACGAGCTGTAGTTACTGATGACGTTACCCCCGGAGCAGATGTCGCTAGGGGCAGAGGCAGAGGCCGACGAGGAGTAGGTGCCGCAGCTAGGGCACCTACCAGAGTAGCAGTTGAGGGGCAGGTACCAGAGGCGCCTGTTGTTACCCCCGGACTTCAGGACACCTTAGCACAGTTCTTGAGCATGATTGGTACATTGGCTCAGGCGGGGTTGATTCCTGTTGCACTAGCTATTTCACAGACTGGGGGAGGAGCTCAGACTCCTGCCGCCCACACTCCAGAGCAGCGAGTTCATGTTGGTCAGGTTCCAGGTATCATGGTGACACATCCTGTGGTCCCAGTTCGGCCTGTGGTTAGGGCAGCAACATCTGAGGAAGAACAACTTAGACTTGAGAGGTACAAGAAGTACCACCCTCCTACCTTCAGTGGATTGGCAACAGACAATGCCTAGGGTTTCCTGGAGGAGTGTCACCGCATTCTTCATACTATGGGTATTGTGGAGACTAGTGAGGTTGCTTTTGTCACGTTCCAGCTCAGGGGAGCGGCTTATCAGTGGTGGCGGGCATATGAGTTGGGTGGCCCGGCCGAGTCATCTTCACTTACATGGGTTCAATTTTCAGAGATGTTCCTGAGAGAGTTTGTACCTCAGTCCCTTCGAGATGCATGGCACACAGAATTTGAGCAGCTACGCCAGGGCACTATGTCAGTGTCAGAGTATGCCGTTAGATTCAATGATTTGGCCAGACATGTACCTGCTTTGGTCGTTACAGTTAGAGAGCATGTCCGTAGATTCATTGAGGGGCTCAGGCATGATATTTGGTTCAGCATGGCTCGGGATTTAGAGTCAAATGTTTCGTTTTAGTAGGTGGTAGGGATCACTCGTTGAGTGGAGGGCATTTGGGATTAGGAGAGAGAAGACAGGCGAGGCCGTGAAAGAGAGGACATGCGAGGTCAGGAAAGAGAGGACAGAGATGCTAGAAGGCCTCATAGACTGGAGAGATCTACTGGTCCTTATTTTGGAGGCAGGGTACGACATGGTAGAGGTTTCGTGGGTCAGCCAGTTCAGTTTGCACTTCAGGCTTTGCACGGTATTTCAAGTACCCATGTGTCTCAGAGTACCCATACCGCACAATTCCTACAGCCAGGTCAGCAGAGGGGTTGCTTTGAGTATGGAGATACCAGCCACATGGTGAGAGATTGTCCCAGACTCCGGATAGATGCATCATAGCAGGGTATTTAGGCGAGTAGAGGGTGCCCAAGAGGGGAAGGCCCGACCCGTTGATGTGTTACATATAGTAGGCTTGACGCCGTTGCACCAGATGATGTCATACAAGTATGCTTTTGATTTGTTATAGAGGGGCACCATTCGTATTTTGTTTCTGTTCTACTTATCGGGGCGAGTTCCCTTATTTGTTGCTTCATTTATGGGTGAGTTTCATGATTAGTACTCTGCTTATGTGTTTACCCCTGTTGGGAGATTGTATGAGTTGTAGCCCGTGTCTATCGTTTGTTTTTATTCATTATTAAGAGTTACGAGGCTGGAAGTGAATTCTTGTTGTCCATTATGGTAGGTTTTGATGTGATTTCTGAGTAATTTGGTTACGATTTGTAATTTGGATGCTCTACCGGGGTGAGAGTTCAGTAAGTGTTGTGATTTTACTGGCGGAATTGAGTTAGGGAAGGTTTCAATTGGTATGATGTGTATTCGATTTGTGATTTAGAGTTGAGGGTGAGACCCTCGTGATTCCATTTGATTTGATATGTTTGAGCCGGGCTACGTGCCGCAGTGAAAGTTATATTAGGATGAGATCCGTGTGATTTGTTCATATACTTTAATTTTTCCTTTTAAATTGATTCGTAGGATGGTACTAATAGAGAGTTGTGCTTGTCGGGCTTGTTTGATATTTCTCTTATGTGTTTCTCCTTACACGTTCAGTCATTTTCCTTCTGTACTTCCTAAGCTTTAGCTTGCGGGGTTTATGCCCGGAGGCGTTAGTTGTGACTTGTTGATCCGGGCATATAGTTATGAGGTCTTCATGTTTCTTTCATCATTGTCAGTGTTGTGGAAGTATAAAACAGGGTTCTAACGGATATGAGGCTAATTACAAGTGCTGGATTTGATTACGGGCATCTATTTTGATCAGAACTGTTATTATGGGCCTATGTGTGATGCGTCATGTTGTGTGGTTGTACTCTGTGGGTGTAGGAATTAGTGTTTGTAGCTAGTTGGGACTGATACCGGGTGTGGATTTAGAATCGGGTCATTTGAAGATGAGCGGATGGTGGAAATGTTGACTCTAAGGCTTATTGATATTGGTGGAAGGGATAAATTACAGTTGAGATGGTGTCGTCAGGCTTATATGGATTGGGGTGACGTGGGGTCACCCGCGAGTGTATGTTGGATGTGTGCATTCAGTGATTTGGCGGCTTCGAGGCGATTCTTGGCACGTTCGAGGACGAATATTTGTTTAAGAGGGGGAGGATGTAACGACCCGGCCGGTTGTTTTGAAAATTTAAGTCCCGTTCGGAAACATAAGGTCTTGAGCAGCTTCGTATTATGTGTATTGACTTGCGTGCGTGGTCGGGTTCAGTTACAGAATGATTCGGAGTCAAATCGGAAGAAGGATTCTAGTTTTGGAAGCTTAAGCGGTAAGAGTTGACCGGATTTCAACTTTTGTGTAAACGGCTTCGGAATGGGTTTTGGATGATTTCAATAGCTTCGTATGGTAATTTCGGACTTAGGCGTGCATCCGGATTTGGATTTGGAGGTCCGTAGGGTGATTTGAAGCATTTCGGCGAAAGTTGGAAAAATTGAAGTTTGGAAGGTGGAGAGGTTTGACCAATAGTTGACTTTGGTGATATCGGGGTCAGAATGCGATTTCAAGAGTTGGAACAACTCCGTTATGTCATTTGGTACTTGCCCGCAAAATTTGACGGCATTCCGGATTGATTTGATAGGTTTCAGCATGAGTTTTAGAAGTTGGAAGATTTAAAAGTTCATAAGTTCGATTCTTGGTGCGATTCGTAGTTTCGAGGTTGTTTGATGTGACTTGAGACCTCGAGCGAGTCCGTGTTAAGTTATGGAACTTGCTGGTGTGCTTGGACGAGGTCCTGGGGGCCCCGGGTGTGTTTCGGACGAGTTTCGGATGGTTTTCATTATTTTGGACAAGTCTGTTTCTGGTGTCACCTGCAAACTCCTGGAGCGCAAGTGCGGCTCTGCTTCTGCGTGAGCATGGTCGCTTCTACGATCGTTGAGGCCTGGGAGCTTGCTCGCTTCTACGTAAGCTGGCACGCAGGTGCGAAGACCGCTTCTGCGGTTCTGCGATCGCTTCTGCGAAGGAGTTTGCTTTTGCGCTCCTGTCATCGCTTCTGCGGCGTCGCTGCTGCGGCTATATTGTCCGCAGATGCGGACCTGGGCCTGGTAAGTTAAGTGCGAAGATGCGAATGTCTGCCCGCAAATGCAGTTGCGCAAATGCGCTTATTTGTCCTCAGATACGGAAGTCCTGGGCAGAGAGTTTATATTCGAGGTTTTTGCCATTTTCTCCATATTTTGAGTTTTAGACCTCGGTTTTGGGAGTTTCGTTTTTGGGGTTTTTCAAGAAAATTGATTGGGTAAATGTTCTTCACCTAGAATTTATTATATTCCATTATTTTATCTTTATTTTTATCATTTAATTTGCATTTTGAGTTGAGAAAAATGGAGGTTTTTGAAGAAAATTTTCAAAATGAAAAATCATGATTCGAGGGATGATTGGTTTCGGAATTTGATAATTTTATTATGGTTGAACTCGTATCGGAATGGGTGTTCGGGTTTTGTAAAATTTATCGGGTTCGGAGGTGCGGGCCCGGGGGTCGCCTTTTGGGTCAATTTTTAAATTTTGATAAAGATTGAGGCTTTATGATCCAGAATAGTTTCTTATGAGTTTTATTTGTGCTTTGAAGTTATTTTGGTTAGATTTGAGCCGTCTGGAGGCCATTTCACCTGAGATGTTCATTTTTGTGTATCGGTTTTGTCTTCTTTGATGTAAGTATCTTGCCTAACCTTGTGTGAGGGAACTACTCCTTAGGATTTGAGTCTTCTATGCTAATTGTAGTCTGCGTACGCGAGGTGAAGAGTACGTGCTCGAACTTATTTGTGGAAAATTGGCCCTTTAGGGTTCTTAGGTCCTTGTATTCACTGATTATGCAGTTGTTATGTTATGAATACATCTCTTAATGACTAGTTTCACTTCTACTTGCTTTAATTAGAGTTAATTGCTTCATGATCCACTCTTGTTGCTTATTTGATTCATCTGTGCCTTAACTGAAATTGTTATCTCTTCTATTGCCATGTTATCCTTTCCTAACTGCTTATCTTTATTTGAAGTTATAATTATCTCTTCTGTAATTATTCACCCTTAATTGAGGCTATGATTATCTTTCTGCTGCTTATCTTTATTGAATTTGTTGTATCTCTTTCCTAATTGCCCAACCTTAAAACAAGTTAGATATTCTATAATTTAGTTGACTTTTCCTTATTTGGAATTATTCGACTTGTGTTAGCTCCCTTGTTATCGAACTGTATATTGTGGACCGTTGTTACATAGTATTTCCTTTCTTGTTGAGTTGTTCTTATTATGACTAGCATTCTCTATTGTGGCTACTTGTGAATTAGTTCCTCCTTTTCTTTGAGTTCTGGAATTTCTGAGTTGGCTTATTTGTCGTACCCTTGTATTTGTCATTGTTGTTGTTGTACTTGTTGTGGTGATGCACGAGATTTCTGGCGTGCCGTGGTTGTTATTGTGAAGCACGCGATTTCTGCCATGCGGTTGTTATTGTGATGCACGAGGTTTCTTCCATGCGGTGTTATCGGGTTGCACGAGGTTTCTGCCGTACTATTGTTACTATTGATATGTGCACATGCGGCGTGACAAGGCGTGATATATATATATATATATATATATATATATATATATATATATATATATATATATATATGTGGGTTGCGCATGTGGCGAGACAGGGTGGGAATATTATTATGCACGTGTGGCGAGACAAGACAGGCATTTACTTTACTAATTACACACGTGGTAAGACAAGGTGGGCTATGTCAGGGATTGATTTGTGGTGACTTGCGATGGCCTGGGGGAATTCTTGTTTTTGATATTTGTGTAGTGGTGCACTTACCCGTGCGAGTTTTATCTTGTGGAAAATTGTGGGAAAATATTTTACGTGCTGTCTATTTTCTCTATACTTACTAGCTAAAATCTCCATATCCGATCCCAACTCGACCGCCCAAATAACTGACACATCTCTCATGCACAATCATCCCCGAGAAATACTTCCATAATTCTTCCGTGCCACATAGCAAAAATCTGATCATCAGCAGGCGATCAACCAGGCAATTACCGTAATACCAATCAAGCATCCGCAAGTTCGAACATGATGTGCCTTTCTGAAATGTACACTCTTCTCATGTAATACCAAATAGTGCTAACATTCTTCTATCATCTGAAACCTTCCATGATGTCTAGAACTCATGACCTTCCATTCGAAACTGAACCACAAACTTGTACATGCAAATTTCAATCCCACACGATGCACCGCGTCTATCATGCCATCATACGAAAACACGAGAACCACATTATCAATTCTGATTCACAAGTAGGATAGACACCCCCATCAACCACAAACCTTCCACTTGACCCCATCCGCGAGAAAATCACAACACGTAACATACTCCTCATTCCTGACGAATATTCGTCCCAAGCCGTGGTAGAAATCATCGAGAACTCTTCGAAACCCACTAGTACAAGACCAAACCATCATAACTGAGTCCCTCTAACTCAACCAATACACACAGATTGCGAAATCCAAGAGAATTGCAACAAAACACCCGTAAAGCCTCACCACATCATAAGAACCAAAAGAACCGATCATATCCATTACCATTCTGATCCAAACCATTAACACTTCTCTTTGCCACTACACTACGATCTTTAACAAAAGCTCACTACAAGATATCCTAGCATGAAACCACATCGTTCTAAAGCTCATTAAACCACTGTATTCCCTCTTAAGCACCCAAAAGTGCCGCAACCGAGACACCCACTCTGAAGAGACTTTATGTGAATATGAAGTTGTTTCCTTAACCTCTCTGATACTGAAATGTTGAATCCATAATAATACAGAAATACCACGAGTCCCTATACCACCCAATGCAAATCTCAAATCTTAGCCATTCACAAATTCGGAGATTTCTCAAATACTACATATGAATTTTGAACCTATTAAAACTTTCTTGAGAGTAATCCACTCTGCTCAAATCCCCAATGCACCTCCTATACGAGCCGAACGACTTGTACTTCATTAACACACAAACACTCCTAGAAGTAAAGCAAATGAGTGAATACCTACTCCCTACATACTACCTCCACCATGAATAACAAACCCGAATCGCTCCCAGATTTCCATATTTTGTAGAGTGTAGTGCATCATTCCTCCAGAAATTTCCTTACCCGAGTCATCCTCAACTATCCTCTGTAAGTCATAACTGATCCTTAAATATTCCTCTGGCTGAAACCAATACAACATATAACCATGCAATCTAATTGTCGATAGCAGACTCCCCCATTTGGCTCAAAGCCACAAAACATAACATCCAATAACCTACAATACCTTTACCCCATAACTGCCATGATATCACACCGTAATTCAGCCAAATCCCTCATGGACGCATGTAGCACTAATCATAAAATACACCTCAAATATTCTGCTAAGTGTATATACATCCTCGTGACAGTATGCAAACTCCTTCAGGCAATCCAAACTCAAATTGCAACACATACTCACCCCGCTTGTAGAAAGGGTAACTTTTCAAAGAAACATCACATGGATCACACAACCTCAGAACACCCCGCACGAGATAACCCACTTGCTTAGCCTCAAACTAGCATCTCTCTAATGCCTCATCCTGATCGCAACCACTATGCAATCGATAAATCCTTCCAAGTCAGAACTCGTCATCAAAACATAAGAATCTACTTCGTTTAACAAATGAACAACATAAAAGATCCCTAACACACTCAGAACTCAATACTGTACAATACATCAAGACAGAAATCAAGCATCCGTAGAAAAATTCTTCTCGCCATATCCAAACCATTTAAGCATAGTCCTTAGTCGCATAGTACTCATCATATAGCTATCCCACCACTCACTGAACCATCAATCCCATTCATAGGGACACTACAGGACATATAAATTCAAAAGCACATGCTCACACAGCTGAAACCACCAAGCCCAAGCTATGGTCTGAACCTAGCCTCAAGTTCTCTAGACTGGCCCATCACCAAAACACAGAAAACACGTCTCGACAGGACTACGGTGTGCAGACAAACACTACAAATTCATTGTATTTCTAATTCCATGTATCTGTTATGCACTGAAGGAATAAATGTCACGGCCCAAAATTGACTAGTCATGATGGCACCTAATCCAACCCGCTAGGTAAGCCAACTAACAGTCAACAAAATTCAATTAAGAATAATAAAGGATCAATAAATGAAACAACTGAAACATTATGCAATAACCCAAGGATTGGTAGTACAAGTCACGAGCTACTAAACTTAGATTTACAAAGTTGGTATGAAATAATACAATATTTTCTTGGAATGTATATAAACAGAATTAAATTCTAAAACTACCAAGGGCAAGTGGTACCTATATCCGGGACGCAGGTACATCTTCAATGCTGGCTCCCGTCATGCGCAACAACATCAGAGCCAAGATCTGCACATAAGGTACACGCATGAGGAAAAACTTCATTTTATTTGTTTGACCCGGTCGATGGTAATAAAGCTTTTTGAGGATGTGACGTGTCGATATGATTCCAAAAGGTCAAAGTCAAAGGTTAAAGATAAATCGAAGTCGAGATCAAACCGGATCGATATAAGGCAATGACGAGGATAAGCATCGACTCTCAGCACGAAATATCAACCACCCTTAGGATTTATATTCCCTAAAGAATATTACATGGATATTCTCTATTGTTGTACTATCTAGGGTTTTGTGGCACATGGGTTTTTATAAATAGGAAGAGATGTAGATCAGAAAAGGGGGTTGGACCTTTTGTAAAGAATTTCATCAATATTCTCTGTACAAGATTCTCACTTTAATGAAAAAAAATAAAGCTTGACTTTACACTTCCTTTCTTTTATCCCTCTCTCTCGATCCAAGAAGTATTAGAATACAAGGTTGCTCATCATCATCCATCATTATCAGAAAGACATCCGAACATCTCATCTTTGTCGGGTTGTCTTTATCTCATTTACTATTTGTAAGTCATTTATTATTATTTATTGCTCTCCTTACATTTTCTATTCATTATAGCCTCATTATTGTCCCACAACTATTTTCTTTGATAATATATAGTGAATACGGGCCTCAAAGTGCTAGATCTTTCATTGAATATTACTGTTGACTATGATTAACCCTATTTTACAACAAATCTAATTGTATAAAACCAAGATCTTCTTTTTGGGTCATATAGTTTGCCATCTGTGGTGATTTCATAATTAAACTATTAGTTTTCATTTAGATCTACAACGGTCATAACTTATTAACCTAACATACTGTTAAGCTACT
This sequence comes from Nicotiana tomentosiformis, assembly GCF_000390325.3. NCBI lineage: Eukaryota > Viridiplantae > Streptophyta > Magnoliopsida > Solanales > Solanaceae > Nicotiana > Nicotiana tomentosiformis. Next base: position 63,162,049 of record NC_090823.1, read on the forward strand.
CCCGTTCTCTTTGCATACAAGGATTCTATGGCAGGTAACTAAGGAAAGGTCAACCAAGGAAAGGGAACAAGAGCGGTGGACAACATCCCGCTCCATATAATGAGTGCCATCGATGAAGGGTACAAAACTCAAGATGAAGAAGTAACCCCCACGGCATCCCCCAGGTTAGGGAAGCCGCCGACACCCTTCTGTAGCATGACCAAACCCAACGAAAAAGAAGCTTCCATGTCCGCGGAAGAAGGAGCACCACCCGCCCTAAAAAGCTCATAGAGGCTTGGCTAACTGTCACTTTGGTTACGTGATGAGCAAGCAAGCCCTGTGCACGACCGTGGTAACCCCAAGGAACCTACAACTCAGCATAGGAATGGGTGGGACGACCAACTGAACCATCCAACTTCAGGTAATATCGATAATACTACTAACTATGCAGGTGATAGCGCCCTCGCTGCAGTGTTAAAAAGAATGGAAAAAATGGAGAACGAAAACAAGGCACTCAAGGAACAGATAAAAGAGCATAAAAAACGGGTAGACAAAATCCCAGGTGCTTCCAAATTGATACCGAAAAAAGACGCCGACAGGTTTATGGAACAACCATACAGGGAAGAAGCAGCTCTCATGCCATACAAAAAACATTCAAGATGCCCCCGTACCTTAGAATCTACGATGGGACAACTGATCCCAAGGACCATGTGACCCATTACGTCACCGCAGTAAAAGGCAACGTCCTCACCAAATAACATGTGTCCTCTATCTTGTTAAAAACATTCGGTGAGACACTCACAGGAGGGGCATTGGCGTGGTATTCGCAGCTACCGTCCTACTCCTGTCATGACCTAAAATCCACTAAAGGTCATGATGGCGCCTAACACCACTGTGAAGAAAGCCAATGGTGATTAATCAACTTAATAACTCATTTTATTACTTTGAAATCATAATTTCCATTTATTCAAATAGTATGAAATAGAATTTACAGGGAAAAAATTATAATAATTACGTGAACTAACACACCAAACATCCATTAGAAGCCCCCCAAAAACCCGGTGTCATAACTGTATGAGCATCAACTAGAAAATATAATAAAATACAATATCTGTTTGGAATATAAGTTAGACAGGAGAATATAAATAACTCTGATGGAGACTCTGTATGTTACGGATCATAACATGGAATGCAGCTCACGGTAAAGTCCCCCGCAATAGCCGCGCCTTTGCGCCCAAAAGACCACCAGACATATATGTACCTACACAATAAGTGCAGCATGAATATGTAAATCAACGTGTACCCAGTAAGTATCGAGCCTAACCCAGAGAAGTAGTGACGAGGGGTCAATATTGACGCTTACTAGTGGTCCAATAAATCAAATGCAGTAGGAAGTAAACAGGTGTGAGGCAGAGTAAATAAATGAAATAAACAAGTACAAATACGTGATCTCCTCAACAATGAACTAAAGCTCTCAATTAGCGGTTACCTCCTCAACCGGAGTACATATATATAATGGACCTCATCAGATAGGTCGTCACAATTCAAATCAGGAAAACTCACAGATACACTAGCTTCTTGTAAAATATTACGCATGATCCCATAAGGGTATTTATAAAAATGCCAAGGCGTACGACCCGATCCCATCATACATTGTGCACTGTCGAGGGTCGAATGACATGAACCACAGATGCATCTATTATACTACTGAGGCGAATGACCCTCTCCCATGAGAGTGTGGTACATAATCCTCCCAAGGTGAACGGCTCGATCCCATTAGAATAAGAAGCTTTAACGGGTCCTTGACCCCACTCACAAATAAATGTGTGAGTTATAAATGGTAAGGAATACCTTTCGATGAAAACGCATAGCGCAGGAGAAATTCGTATGAGGAGCACATTTATTCTGTGGCTAATCATGAAGCCCATCAAATCTCTACAATAGCAAGTCTATCACTCAACGTAAGTCTAGTTTCAGGTTGTAATGCAAAATAAAGGAATTAAATGAGAAAAGATAACCCCTATAGTACAATTATAGCATGGTGTGAACCTAAGTCTACCCGGACAATAACTTAAATTTAGCCACGTACGAACTCTCGTCACCTCGTGCATACGTAGCCCCCGCAACAAGTAGCACATATCAAATACATCACCTAGGAGTAGTTTCCCCTTCATAGAGATAGATAGGAGACTTACCTCGCTCCGAAGTTCCATAGCCGGCTCCAACGCCACTCCAACACCTCAAACCGATGCACGTCTCTCCACAACTAGTCAAATAATGTGCAAATCCATAAATATATACTCTATTACCCATAATTAATCAATCTATAACAATTTCCAACTCCGTTCGAAAAGTCGATAAAGTCAACCCTCGGGCCCACGTGCCCGGATTTCGAAATGTTTTAAACATAATCATTATCCATAACACCACGAACACAAATACATAATTTACTCCTAATTCCATGTCCAATTTCGTTGTCAAAATCCAAAATACCAAATTCTAGGTTTTCTACCAAAATCCCACAATTTGTACTAATTTCCATGTTTAAATCCTTATAGAATTCATGTATTTAACTTGCAATAGATGGGAATAACTTACCTTGCCATAGATGATGAAAATCTCACCTTGAAGCTCTCCAAAAATTGCCCAAACCTAGAGAGAACTAAGTGAAATGAGCAAAACCCCGATTTTAAACAATATGCCTAGTCTATTTTTTGCACTTGCGGAACTCTTTGCGCATCTGCAGCCTTGCTTCTGCGGAAGCTACCTCGTAGATGCGGCTTCCCCCGAGGTGCTGGCTTTTTCCGCTTCTGTGGACAACAAATCACAGGTGAGCTTCCGCTTCTGCGGAAACCATATGCACCTGCAGACTCCCCGCTCGAGCGCCACTCCGCACCTCGTGCCCATGACCGCACCTGTGGCTCCGCAGGTGCGCTACAGCGCTCGCACCTGCAATCATCCAGCCCAGACCATGTCCGCTTCTGCACTTCTTCTCCCATATCTGCGAGCCCACGGGTAAATTCCTCCCACCTGCGCATCCAACCAGCCTCACTCCCTACCGCTTCTGCGACCCCTGGGCCGCTTCTGCGGTCTCGCACCTGCGGCTATAACCTCACAGGTGCGATCGCACCAGAAGCCTTAAGCTTCAATAGATCCTCCAAGTCCAAACTCGATCCGTTTCTAATCCGATTCGCATCCGAGGCCCCCAGGACCCCGTCCAAACATAGCAAAACATCCCAAAACACGATACAGACTTAGTTGAAGCCTTGAATCACGTCAAATAACATAAAAATTACAAATCGACGGCCAAAACCTTTCTTTCAACTTTCCAAGCTTCAAACTTTGCCGAACGTGTCCGAATTATACTTAAACATCTCGGAATGATGCCAAACTTTACGGGCAAGTCACAAATCACGATACAACCCTATTCCAAGGCTCGGAACTCCCCATCGATAACATCAAAATCCACTTCAAACAAAACTTGTGAAATTCTAGAACTTCCAAAATGCCAACTTCCCATAATAGGCGCTAAAATGCTCCCGGACCACCCGATATTCAACCCGAACAAACGCCCAAGTCTGAAATCATCATACGAATCTATTGGAACTTTTAAATCCTGATTCCGAGGTCGTTCACTTAAAAGTTAAACCATAGTCAATTCTTCCAACTTAAAGCTTCCGAATTTAGAACTTTCCTTCCGAATCAACTCTGAACTTCCCAAAATTCAATTTCGACCACGCGTACAAGTCATAAAACATGAAGTGAAGCTACTCAAGGAGTCAAACCACCGAACGACACTCTAGAGCTCAAAACAAATGGTCGGGTCATTACAACTCCATAGAAATGTTTGAGGAAGTAGCGAACAAGTTCATAACGGCGCATGCCGAGGCCAAGAAGGCCGAATATAGGGTAAAGGAAATCTTCGCCATTAGGCAATCCCCAAGGGAAGGACTGAGGGACTTCTTGGCTTGGTTCAACAGAGTGAGGATGACCTTACCAAATATCTCCAAATGGCCATCGTCGCCTTCCAGAATCGGTTGAATAGAGACGGGTCGAGGGAGACCAGAAAGCTGCTAAGCCGATTGATTAAATACCCACCGGCCACCAGGGACGAGATCCATAACGCCTATTGTGCCGAGGTTAGAGCAAATGAGGACCTCAATGGGCCAACCCAATGACTTGTCTCAATGCATTCCAAAACCAAGAGGGAACGGACGGATAATACTGGGAGAGGCCCTACAATGCTGCGATCGGGTAGACATCGACATCAACCTTACATCAGACCACTCGTACCCAACTTCCACCGTGAAATTGGCCCCTCTAGGTCGAGATCAGGCATCCCCTAAAATGACCGAGGTATGGTTCCTTTACGATATGATCATAATTTCTGTGTGACACCTACAGAGGTGCTCTATGCACTCAAGAAGATCTGACTGAAGGTGAAGTGGCCACCAAAGATGAGGTCTGACCTGAACATAAGGAAGTCGGGTGCCTTCTGTGAGTTCCACCAAGACCGATGGCACAAGACAGAGGATTGCCACACTCTAAGGTTAGAAGTGGTAACTCTTCTACAGCAAGGACACCTCAAAGGGTTACTCAGCGACAAAGGCAGGAACACCTTAGCAGAGGGGCGAGAATGCCCAGGCCGCCGTCGTCTCCCGCTTGTACCATAAACATGATTATCAGAGGCAGTGATGAAACCTCCATGTACAGCATCAAGTTCACCGCCACTCAGAAACTAAAGAGATCGATCACCCATGAACGGTTTGACGGCCTCAAAGAAAGTATCATTTTCGATAAGTCGGATGCCGATGGTTTGACTTTCCCTCACAATGATGCACTTGTTATTACTTTATGCATTCCTGATACTGATGTTAGGAGGATTATGTTTGATGAATTAAGCGGAGCAAATTATCCATCCTCAATTCCTTGTACAGTCGCATATGTATGAGAACTCGAGGATAAGATTGCGTCGTGCTGCATCACGCTAGCCGGTTTTAACGATATAGTTGAATGGACTTCGGGAGAGATCACACTCCCCGTTCTTGCCATTGAGGTGATGCTGGAGACCGCATTCCACATCATGGACTAAGACATGGCATACAATGCCATCGTGGGTCGACCATGGATACACCCAATGAGGCCAATCCCTTCTAGCCTGTACCAATGAGGACCTCGATCCCGTCTAGCTAGATCCAAGCAACCCTTGAAAAAAGGCCTACATAGGCTGCAAACTCAAAAACCCAGGTAAGTTTAGTCAATTCTTAATAACTAACCCAGACTTGTTCGCTTTTAGCCATGCAGATATGCCAGGCATCCCAAGGAGATAGCCATGCACAAGCTAAACATCGACCCCTACTACCCTCTAGTAAGGCAGGTCCGACGTCAACCCCGCCATCAACGAGGCCGTCCACGAGGAAGTGGAGAAACTACTAGCAAATGACTCTATAAGGGAATCAAAGTACCCCAAGTGGATCGCTAACGTGGTAATGGTCAAAAAGAAGGATGGTAAGTGGAGGATATGCGTGGACTATACCAATCTGAACATAGCTTGTCCGAAGGATTCGTTCCCATTGCCGCATATTGACCTGCTCATTGACGCCTTAGCGGGACACGAGTTGCTAAGTTTTCTGGATGCATACTTAGGCTATAACCAAATACTCATCGCTCACAGGGGAACGTATTGCTATAGGGTCATGCCTCTCGAGTTGAAGGACGTCGGGCTCACGTACCAAAGGTTGGTCACGAAAATTTTAAAAAATCATCTTGGCAAAATATGGAAGTATACATTGATAACATGTAAGTCAAATCTTTGAGGGATGAGGACCACATCGACCACCTAAAAGAAGCATTCAAAATCTTGAGGAAGTACGGGATGAAATTGAACCCCGAGAAATGTGCGTTTGGCATGACTTTGGGTAAATTCTTGGGTTTCATGGTGTCACATCGAAGGATCGAGGTCAACCCAGATCAAATTAAGGCTTTCAACAGGATCAGAGCACCTAATTACCAATAAACAAGTCCAATGACTGACGGGTCGAATTGCCGCCTTGTCCAGGTTTATCTCGAGATCGTCCGACAGATGCCACAGATTCTTCAATATACTAAAAAATGACAACGACCTCAAATGGACGACCGAGTGCAAACAAGCGCTGAAGAGCTCAAGGAATACCTGTCATCACCGCCCCTACTCTCAAAGCCTGAATTCGGAGAATGCCTCCTAGTTTACCTCGTAGTTTCAGAAGTAGCGGTAAGTGTTGTCCTGGTTTGAGAAGAAAAAGGTACGCAATCTCCACTTCTATATCAGTAAAACACTTATTGACGCCGAGATGATGTATCATCACTTTGAGATATTGTCTATGGCCCTTGTCATAGCTTCAATAATGCTAAGGTCATACTTCCAATGCCATCAAATCTCGTCCGTCACCACATTTCCTTTGAGGAGCACATTGGACAAACCCGAACTGCCAGGGAGGCTGGCCAAATGGGCAATAGAGTAAAGTGAGCATGACATCACTTACCACCCTCGCACAGCCATAAAGTCATAAGTGCTTGCCAAATTTGTCCCGGACTTTTGCGCCAAGGTGATGCCCGAGGCCAATAAGGAAGCCATGCAAGCTTTTAGCCTGGCACAGGACCTCTGGGTCTTGCACACCGATGGTGCATCCAATGCATGCGGATCCAAATTGGGACTCATGCTCAAAGTACCCACTGGTGAAATAATCTGCCAATCTATAAGGTGCCCAGATATGACTAATAATAATGCCGAGTATGAGGCCATAATTACAGGACTGAGGCTAGCATTCAAATATGAGGCGAGGCGCCTAAGGCTACGCTGCGACTCCCAGCTTGTTGTCAACCAAGTTACTGGGACTTTCCAGACCAAAGAGTAGAGGTTACAAAAGTACCAAACTGAAATCTATAAACTGTTGCCCATATTTGATGAATGTCAGCTCGACAAGATTTCATGAATTCAGAATGTAACGTCGAGGTGGACGGCCTCGCAAAACTAGCCGCCGCAACAAAAGGCATAACCCCTGGTGACAAAATATGGTGCATATCCTCAGCTCAGCCTTAGATAATATCAAGGTAAAATACATTAACTTAACCTGAGACTGGCGCAATTGCACTATAAATTACTTGCAGGATGGTGTTCTCCCAAATGATGAAAAGGAAGCCAGGAAGTCGGGAATGCAAGCAGCGAGATACAACCTTCTCAAAAACAAATTGTATAAAAGGACGTATGGGGGCCCCTTGGCAAAGTTCTTAGGTCCAAACCAAACTGAACGCGTCCTCGAGGAAGTCCACGAAGGCCATTGTGGCAGTCACTCTGGTGACCGAGCACTTATCAGATGCCTCATATGGGCAGATACTTGTTAAAACCAATATTCACATACGTTAGATCACGACGTAAGTTAGTCGACATATATCTGAGAAGAGATTATCATTGAGATGATAAGAAGTGAATCCTATTGGTCTTAAATGATACAAGAGCATATAAGAGTGATTAACAAGTATTAGAAGTTAAACGAATCAAGGATGTTGTAACCCGTATTTAAGGGTAAAACTAGAGATGCTTAATATGCTAAGGAGGTCGTGTTTTAAGATATTTGAATAATAGAATATCCATATTATAATTCTTGAAGTCAAACGAGTTATGAAACAAAAGTCAGCAAAAGTTGTCGCAACTTACATTCATAATTTTACTTAAACTTTTGGTCAAATATTACTAAGCTTTTCTCCCAATTTACTTGGAATTATGGGGTGATATACCAACAAATTTGAAAATCTATGAGTCTAGTTTCCAACACATTAAACCGTTCATCAATACGATGTCGGAGTAGATAGATATTCACGTTTTTGCGAGACTGCGCAAGCAGCTCTCTAAGGGGCCTACATAGGCGGTTGAGATATATTGATATATATGAGACTCCTTAAGCCCGTTTTAACTCATTATTATTAACTCTCTTCAGACCCTAGACACTTAAAAACTCTCTCTCAAGGTTCTCTCATGATCCAAGACCCAAACAAAGGGCAAACCACACAAATCAAGTGTCGGGAATCCCGTGGCGCTAGTAAGTTTCTTGTTCTTCTTGTTGTTGCTGATTTTTGTGTGGTTCCAGATCGTGTGGGAGGTGTTTTTAAGTGGTTTAAGTTCTGAAAAATACTCTCTCAAGTTTTTAATATCAACTCTAGGTGATTTCAAGTCTTCCAAAGTGATTCTAGTGCCAAAAAACCCGAATTAATTGTTAGTTTCGCTTCCTTGTTCTTGTGGCAGCATTGGAAGGATATTTCGTGGTGAAGTAAGGTCAAATTGGAGTTGCTATATCTGTTTAAAGGTAAGTAACATCTTACTCTACATGTATTTAAGATTATCCAAGTTGCGGCTAAGTCGTTGAAGCTAGAACTTGTGAGATATCTATTGAAAGGCTTGTTAGTAATGTTGTTGGTTGGTGGACTGTTTTGGGAGGCTTAATATGATTATTATTGATGTTGTTTGGGATGTTTTGTGATTGTTTTAAATTGTGAGAATTCATATAAATAGGGGAGGTATTATCTGTTTTATCGTAAAATAGGTTGCGGTCGATATATAATAGTTACGACGCTTAAAGGACAACGATAGTATCATTTCTCTTATTGTAGACTAAGGAGTCGTGACATTTCCATAGCTTGAGGTTGGGAAGTATATACAAGGTATGTGAGGCTATCCCTTTCCTTCTTTTTCACAACTCCGATTGTACATAATGTAATCAACGAGCTTCCAAAGATACTCCATTCTTAGAAGCTAGCAGTACTTACATTATTTCTCTTCTTATGGAACGATTGATGTTGATGTTACTTCTCTTATTCATATGTTATCAATGTTGTTGGTACTTCCTGATTCTTATAAGATCCATGACAAAGCGTTAGTCCTAATAACGTGTACGGAGGTTACCAATCATACGTCACTCCGAAAGGTTCAGAATGTGATTCCAATGAGTTCAACATGCATTGTATATATGTACCTATTTTACTCTACCGAGCCACGCTAAAGTTGGCCGGGTACGGCACCTATTCTACAACCACTGATCAGTTGGGTTTTACCGAGCTCCTCATGGCCGGGTAAGATTCTACCTAGCCTTATGATAGCCGGGTACGTTTTTACCGAGCCTATTACGGTCGGGTACGATATGATGATGATGATGCCTATAGAGGCATATGTCTTTTAAAAGTATATGTGTTTGTGTGTGTATATATATATATATATATATATATATATATATATATATATATATATATATGTATGTATCATGCATTTCATGTCAGTCGCCCTCAGAGGAACTCAGATGTTACATGTTGTATATACTTTGTCCCTGCTTACATTACTGTAATTATTTATGCTTTCTTGCCTTACATGCTCGGTACTTTATTCGTACTGACATCCCTTTTATTTGTAGACGTTGCATGTCATGTTGCAGGTCCTGATAGATAGGTAGACACAGCTCTCCCACCACAGTAGGCTGCCCAGTTCAGCGGTTATTGGCGAGATCCCTTCTCCGGACTTGCCGTGGTCTTGGTATGGACTTTTTTTATAGACACTATGGGTATGTCGGGGCCCTGTTCCGGCAATGTTGAAGCACTTATGTTCCTTTAGAGGCTTATAGACAGGTGTCGACTTATGTATAGTTTGGACTGCCTTGTCGGTTGATTTTTGTTCTATAGTCTCTCATGGCTGCTTGTCAGCTCGTACCTTATATATAGCTTCATGACAGCCTTGTCGACCCATGTTATATATGTTACTACCATTATCTGTCATTGTTGGTTGTTCATGATTCATGTCTAGCATTTATGTTGATCTCGTCGGCCTTTATAGATAATAAGAAAGGTTAGATAAAATGTACGTTGGTGCTTGACGGGTATGGCTCGGATGCCAGTCATGGCCCTCCAGTTTGGGTCGCGACAATACTATTGGCCCACCATGAAGAAAAATGCTCTAAAATTCATAAAGAAGTGCGAACATTGCTAGAAGTACGCCCCAATAATCCACCAAGTAGGGGAACACCTCTATTGCATTACCTCGCCATGGTCGTTCATCAAATGGGGATGGTTATCATGGGACCACTACTGCCGGGACGAGGTAACGCTAAATTCCTTTTAGTTTTGACTGACTACTTCTCTAAATGGGTGGAAGAAAACACATTCGCCCAAATTCTTGAGAAAGAAGTAATCAGCTTCATATGGAAGAACATCATCTCCGGTTTGGCCTGCCCAAAGAAATAAGCTGCGACAATGGACCCCAGTTCACCGGGAGAAAAACCACAGAGATTTTCGAAAAGTGGCATATCAAAAATATACTCTCAACCCCATACCACCGAGACGGCAACGGGCAAGCAGAATCCTCCAACAAGTCGATTTTGAACATCATGAATAAGAGACTCGAAGATGATAAGGGACTATGGCCTGAGACACTCTCAGGAGTATTGTGGGCATATAGGATGACCCGAAAAACAAGCACGGGAGAACTACCTTACTCCTTAGTCTACAGGACTGAAGCACTCATACCGATCGAAGTAGGAGAACCCAGCCTAAGGTACACCAACGAGAGCGGCAACGACAATGACGAGAAAGTAAGACAAGATCTCGATGAAGTTGAGGAGCGGAGAGACCTAGCATATTTAATAATGGTAGCACAGAAACAACAAGCAGAACGCTACTAAAACAAAAACGTCCAAGGTACAGCTACTCAAGATCGGGGACTACATGCTCAAAGCCAAGACCCAAGCAGGAAGAGATCTCCGACAAGGAAAATTAGGAGCCAATTGGGATGGACAGTACAAAATCATAGGCAAGGCAACAAGGGTTCATTCCAACTGCAGACATTGGAAGGAAAGCTCTTACCAAACAATTGGAACATCAGCCACCTCAAGTACTTCAACTTCTGAAAAAACAAGGAATGCCCCATAAGTTGTACTCTTTTCCCTCACTTGAGTTTTGTCCCAACAGGGTTTTCTCAAGGTTGTTTTTAACTAGGCAATGGACAGGATGTTTAGAGGTAAAGTACATAGGAACAACTACATTTCATTGCCCGACTCCTTGAGAATCTCTTAATCAAAAAATGAAGGACTAGATATACTGGGAATGGGACTGGAACGCCAGCCAACACCCAAAACTTGTAATTTTCTCCAAGATGCCTCAGGGCGAAATGATGTAATCGGCACAATGTGATCAAAATGAATGAGATGTTTTTTTGATAAAAATGTTCTCCTAAGTCTCTCAACTAAGAGGTACGTTCGACCAACTCAAACAAAACCTCTCGGCCATTGGCCACATCTTAACTAAGAAGACATACATTCGACCAGTTCGAACAAGACTTCTCAGCCCTTGTCCACACCTCAACCAAGAGGTATGTTCGACCAGCTCAAACAAAACCTCTCGGCCATTCGCCACATCTTAACTAAGAAGACATACGTTCAACCAGTTCGAACAAAACTCCTCGGCCCCTGGCCACGTCTTCACTAAGAGGTATGATCGACCGGCTCAAACAAACCCCTCGGCCAATGGCCACTCTACACCTAGACAAAAAGCATTCACTCAATCTGCTTGAGTAGAATTCCCCAACCCTGCGACCATTGCAACCCAGAGGGAAACCACAAAGGAGAGAAGTGAAGAAGTAAAGCACATAACCACAGAAACAAAAATATGCAAAGATAGGAAAGGCACGTATAAACCAAAAACCAACTTTGATATTCCGATAAAAGTCTTTACAAAGGCTCACGAAGACACTAAAACAATGGCAGAACTTCTAACGACCGTTACCACCTTGGTCTCCATCACCCTCTTCATCTCGCCTTGGCTATAAGCAGAGTCGCGCCAAGCATTGTCTTCAAGTTCAGGGAGGCCTTCTTCATCGTCATCCTCTACATCAGGCTATGGCGTGTCGCGATCGTAACCGCACGCTAACCGAGTTTCACAAGCCTTAACTTGAGCCTTCTCCAAGGTTGACTCATAGATGAAGTCCGTCTGGCCCAACTCTCAAACGACCTCTGCTCGAGCCTCGGCAAGGATCCACTCTTCGTACTACTCTCAATGAATGGATGGAAACTCATAGGCATGAGAAATGGAGGGGTGTTTGAGCAGCCTAGCGTTCTCACTTTTCCCAGCAGAAATCCGCTCATGCAGCTTGGCATTCTCTCTCTCCAACTCGCCAATTCTCTCCTCCTGGAAGATTCCGCCTCCTCGATCAGTTGTTGCTTACCAGCCACCTCCTCCCAGAGCCCGTCCACTTTGAACTAGCACTCATTCAACTGACCTTGCAATTCGTCAACACGACTTTGGAGGTTGTGGCACTGAGCTTCTATGCCCCTGCTCAGCTCGTGCTCATCCTCTTTCCTCTTCAACGTCCCATCAAGAGCACTGAGTTGCTCCACGGATGTGAGCAACTCTTCATCCTTCTTTTTCAGCTCCTTCCTCAGGGCAGTCGCATCACTCCCCTCACGGAGCCTCCTCTCAGCCTCCCTATACCGCCCTCAGAACTCCTCATACTTTGACCGCATTTTGTAATAGACCTACTTCCGCCTCTTCTCTATCCGCACACTCTCAATCTCTAAGATAACTGTTACGACCCAAATTTTCCTCCGTTAGGTGTCGTGATGGCACCTAGTCTTAGGGACTAGGTAAGCATAACAACTTCTGAAAATAATAACAAAATAAATAAAGATTAGCAATTCCAAATTTATAATTCTTTATACAAGTATTACAATCCCAAAACCGGTAGTACAAGTCATAATCTCTACAGAGTTTGCTTGAAAACCTCTAAATACATCTGTTCCGAAATAGGAGTAAACAATGTAAATACAAAAAAAAAACTAGAAGGTGACTCCGAAGCTTGCGAACACAGCAGCAAGTTTACCTTGAGTCTCCACTGCAAGATCTGAATAGCTAGCTAATGATCGACTGACTCTACAATACCTGGATCAGCACAAAAATATGTAGAAGTGTAGTATGAGTACACCACAGTGGTACCCAGCAAGTATCAAGACTAACCTCGGTGGAGTAGTGAAGAGGGATAGTCAAGACACCTACTGGACTAAATAACCTGGACAAGTAAAAGTGTATGACTAACAGGAATACAATATCTCTATAAAGCTATGCATAATGACAACGATAATATGGTACTTGCAATAAGAAATAGGAACAATAATTAGCAGCGGAACACAACAAGTAACAACATATAAGGGTAAGCGAGGCACAGTCTAAACCCGGAGAACACAACTAAAAGAAAGACATGCATTAACAAGATGAAAATAACCGCTTCCACATCAGGTTTTATCCAATAATCACCACAAGGCACCGAACCTCAAAATATTCAAAATTTACGGGTTCCAATTGTGAACCTTAAACACTTGGCATCTTGTGCCTTCACTACAAACAAAAATTGCACGGATGACTCACGTGCCAATAGAACTAGATGAGGGCATGTATCAATACTCAACAATATCAAGATCCATCCTATTAACCGATAAGAGTGATTAATTGCATGTATGCTTGTGCGAGTGTTCTACCGGTTGGTTGTTGAGCAACTATTATGGTCAAAAGTTATTGCTATGAGTAGATTAGTTATATGGTATATCATGTGATTACATATTGGGTTATAGTTAAGGCTGGATACAGCTTGTTCAGACTTATACAATGTATAGATGTGAGAATCCGGAAATGTAATGGATTCCAGATATTGGAGATTTGATTCTAAGGTTTATGTGATAAGGTTGAAGTAAGGAATTTCAGCTGGCTTGTGTTGTGAGGCTTATATATATTAAGGTGACATGTGACCACCCACGAGTATGTGTACGAGGAGGTTATACGGTGAGTTGATAACTTTGGAATGACTCTTGGCATGGTCGAGGATGAACGTATGCTTAAGTGAGGGACAATGTAACGACCCGACCGGTCGTTTTGAGCATCTGCATTCAGTTAGGTGGTTTGAGGTCATGAGTGGCTTCTCATGGTGTATTATGACTTGCGAGTATGGCCGATTTTGGTCTTCGAGTTGTTCAAAATAGATTTAGAAGAATGATTCTTAAATAGGAAGCTTTAAATTGGAAGAGTTGATCAAGTTTGACTTTTTGTATTTGACTTCGGATTGGAGTTTTGATGATTCCTTTAGGTCCGGATGGTGATTTTAGACTTGGGCGTATGCCCGGATTTGCATTTGGATGTTTCTAGAAGGTTTTGGCGCTAATTGGCAAAAGTTGGCAATTTGATGGTTTTGAAAGTTCATAGGTTTGATCGGGGTTAACTTCGATGTTATTGGGTTTGGATTGTTGTTCCAGAAGTTGGAATACGTTCATTATGTTATTTGGAACTTGTGTGCAAAATTTAAGGTGATTCCGAGTTGTTTAGACATTTTGGCGAAAGTTGGCAATTTGAAGGTTTTAAAAGTTCATAGGTTTGATCGGGGTTGACTTCGATGTTATTGGGTTTGGATTGTTGTTCCAGAAGTTGGAATACGTTCATTATGTTATTTGGAACTTGTGTGCAAAATTTGAGGTGATTCCGAGTTGTTTAGACATTTCGGCGTAAGTTTAGAATTTAGAAATTCAAAATAGTTCATTAAGCTTCCGGTCGTTTTTGGGACTTGTTGGTATGTTCATACGGGATCCTGAGGGGCTCGGGTGAGTTTCGTGGTGGTTACAGACCATTTTTAGGCCATTTTAACTGCTGATTTTTGGCTACATAGATATACATCACGATCTGGAGATCTGGGCCGCGATCACAAAGAGTAAAATGTGATATGGGACCTGTGAATCGCGTTCACGGAGGGAAGGGCCACATTCACGAAGAAGAAATTTCTGCTATCACTGAGCAGACTTTGGAAGCTTATATCTTGCAAACTACAAGGAATTTTGATTAAGTCAAACCATTTGTCATTTGGAGTTTGGTACAAAAGGCAATGGCTGTTATTCTTAAATGGGAAGCTTCAAGTTTGAATTTTGTGTATTTGACCCATTACTCCCTGAGTTTTGATGGTTCCATTAGGCCCGGATAGTGATTTTAGGCTTGGGCGTATGTCCGGATTTGCATTTGAATGTTTCTAGAAGACTTTGGCGCTAATTGGCGAAAGTTTACAACTTGAAGGTTTGGAAAGTTAATATATTGGCTGGGAGTTGACTTCGATGTTATCGGGCTCAGATTGTTGTTCCGAAAGTTGGAATACGTTCGTTGTGTTATTTGGAACTTGTGTGCAAAATTTGAGGTGATTCCGAGTTGTTTAGACGTGTTACGCGTAACTTTGGAATTTAGAAATTCGAAATAGTTTATTAAGCTTGAATTGAGGTGTGATTCATAGTTTTGATGTTGTTATGTGCGATTTGAGGCCTCGAGTATGTTGGTGTTATATTTTGGGACTTGTTGGTATGTTCAGACGGGGTCCCGAGGGGCTCAGGTGAGTTCCGGGGTGGTTTCGGACCATTTTTGTTTCACCCCATATTTTCGTGCGTGAAAGTATGCCATAAGTAAATTGATGTAAGCTCGGAAATGAGATGTTACATCCCGCATTTTCGTACGCTAAAGCTTCGTCGTAAGTTAATTGACATAAACTCGGGAATGAGATTATTTTGAGATTATAAGTATTATGCTATTTCAAACAAGTGATAAGTAAATTCGTGAAGGTGAGAGGGTAAGCGAATCAAAGAAAATGAGTTTCGTCGAAGTTTGACATTTTGAGATAAAATACGGTCCGAGCTATAATACCTAGTATTTATGGACTTGTCCCATACAAGGTACCACATGACCATGATAGTAAGGTGCATAAAGTATGTTAAAAGTGATTAGTATTTTAAATAATTTGATATAGTTTTTAATTATATGAATAATTAGGTAATTATTAATTTTTAGTGGAAGATTAACAAGGTAATTAGAAATTGTGGATAAATATTGGGGGGGGGGGGGGGGGACACTACCCAACATGGCAGCCCAAGGGGGTCTTGATCAAGGCCCATGTAATGACTAAGGTTCATTACAATAGGTGGCCTAATTAGTGGCCTTTAGGCAAAGATTAGTCATCTAAGTGGGGCCCACCTAAAGGTTAAAGATAGCCTCTCTAATTCATTAAAGAGAGGTATCATACTTATTCGCAATTCATACAATGTGATTACTTAATGAAATAGCAAAGAGAGGTATCATTCCAGTAACGTAAATTGTTACAATAGAAATTCATACGAGACTACTTAATGTAATAGCAACGTGATTTGCAATTCTAAGGGAGCCCGGTATAACCTTTCTCAAGAATATCATACAAATTTGTTTCCTACTTCGATCTCGCTGTTACATGTTTTATCGTGATTGACGTGTGTTAGAGGGATTGTCAAGAGAATCGGCTCAGGTATGTTAAGTCTATCCCTTCTTTCTTTTTAGCATGATTCATACGATACAAACGAAACGAGCAAACGCACAACTTTCATAAATGCCTCTATTCATAGAAGCACTAGGGGTGCCTATGTTCTTGAATTCCCATGTGTCTTATTATTATATCTTCTGTTCATGGGTCTCAGAAAAATACATAGTTGATAAAGTTTATCCGAAAGGCATATTGATCTTATGACTTTCCGAAAATTTTTATTAACGTATTTCTTATGTACTTCATTTATTTATACATGTACACTCATGACCAGATGGCGTTATATACACATATATTATATGTATATGGGATATGGAAAAAGGTTACGGCGTTATATAAGCACCACCACCTGATCAGCTGGTATACGTTGATGATTTGCCCACAGTGGCCGAGATGATATGATGGGATGCCCTCAGAGGCTTGATGATGTTATGTACGCATATACCTATGCATGGTATGATATTTATACGCATATGCATGACAATATAAATATGAAATGATTCACAGAGTTATTCAGACTTACATATTGAGTCTTTTACTCCATGTTTCTCTCATGTCTATTAGTTACCGATTTTCATTCCTTACATACTCGGTACATTATTTGTACTGATGTCCCTTTTGCCTAGGCACACTGCGTTTCATGCCTGCAGGTCCTGATAGACAGGTTGAGAGCCCTCCAAGTAGGCTATCAGCTTAGCGGAAGATATTGGTGCGCTCCATTTGCTCCGGAGTTGCTTATTTGGTCAGTATGATTTGGACATGTATCGATTAGTATGGCGGGGCCCTGTCCTGACCTTTATGGTATTTATCTACTCTTAGAGGCTTGTAGACATATGTCATGTACGTGAAAGATTGTATGGCTTTGTCGGGCTATGTTTAGTGTACGAGAGATCAATTTGATCTTATAGGCCCGTATGTCATATGTATAAGTTTGTATTGCATGTTGGGTCGTCCAATGTCTAGTATTTTCTCATGTTTTATTCTAATTATCTCATGACAGTCTCTCTAGCTCATTTACCTATGATAGTATGATATGAAAGATATATTACGTTGATACTCGGTTGAGTAAGGTACCGAGTGCCCATCGCAGCCCATTGGTTTGGGTCATGACAGAAGTGGTATCAGAGCAGTTCTGTCCTAGGGAGTCTACAAGCCATGTCTAGTAGAGTCTTGTTTATGGGTGTATTGTGCACCACACTTATAAGCAGGAGGCTACAGGGCTTTTAGGACTGTCACTCTTTCTTCTTACTCTAGATCATGTGGTAGAGCTCAGTTGTAAGAATTCAAACTCCTAAATTCTATTTTATTCGTAATACAATGATACTTACATCTAGAAAGGCAGTTTGTAAAAGATTGAATATGGTTGTGGAAGAGTTGAGTCAGAGGAGCTCGATTTTTTATCCTGCTTCTGATTAGTAGATGTGAGGTCTTAAGCAGAACATGTGTGTACCAAGACGTGTAAGCTTCTTAATAGGGAGCCCTAATGCAAGAATATCTATCCACCCATATGGTGAAAAGAAATGAGAGATTTAGAAGGTAAATACAAGTTTCAAAAAGTAAAAAAAGCAAGGTGAAGGAGGGTACGAGATACCCAGTTAATGAAGATTATCAGTATTACAATTCGGGCAGAGAAATATAAGCATTCCGAGTTACTTTCAATAGTAATGAAAATATATACAATTAGCCACACCCATCTCAATTATGCCCTACGAGAGCTGACAGATAGTTTAAGAGAAGGATGGGATATCAGGATCAAGCTGGGGTTAGAGTAACCCAAAATTGTGGATGGATTGTTAGCATTAGTTGACATTTCCAAAGGATATTGCAAATGTGCTAATAGATCTCCTTGTGAGACACCCAGATGGTGCACTCTAAAACAATACAGCTAGATATGGGTATTACAAAGATAGGCACTGGAAGCCTGGATGGGATAAATATTACCTTAGTATGGCTCCCGTCCCTAGTAGAGAGAGAATGTTAGGCAACCCGAAGAGCCGGTGGATGAAGCAAGGGGAGCTAAAAGCAAAAGAATGTCTTGTTGGAGTTTTCAGAATAGAATGATAGACATAAATGTTAGCCCTATAAGAAGAGAGTTTATAAAGCATTATGAGTAAGATGTGATACATGGATGACATCGGTAAAAAAAATGAATGACAGTATTACAGAGTCTATAGTTAAGGGAAGGAAAACCCGAGAGGTGACAGGCCTTGAGACAACAAAAGAGTATAGGCCATAAAGTCATATCCGCATTTCGAGAAATAAGTTTGTGACTCTAACGTGATTACCAAAAGGAAAAGTTAGACCCTAGAGTAATAGAAATCAGTATGGACTGGTGAACAAGATAAACTAAACATGAATTAGGGACTAAGTGATTTGATAATAGTCGGCATCATGAGAAATTCAGAGATTGCATTCCGATGATAATAGAATGGATGACAGAAGAATATTCATGAGAAATTCAGAGAATGGTCATTCAGGAAGACGCTTCCCTAAAGCAAGCAATGTGAGCAAAGTTAAGCTTAAGGGACTATGTGTACCAGTTACACTAGGTGTCACCCTCGTGAGTAAGGAATTTTGTTATCCTTGGTAAGGAAGGATTATTGCAAGGTGAGTAAGGATCATCAATGATATAAAAAGACGCCAAAGAGGAAGAGGTAAAACATCTATAGGTAGATCGTCGTAGCACTGAATCTTAGTACTCCCCTAAAGGGGGGAATTTGGAGTGATGTGGCATTAAGTCAGAGTTAAGTGGTCCTAGTAACTATGGGATAATAAAGGAAGAATGCGGTAAAAAGGTGAAAGGAATGAGATTGCATTTATTCAGATCCTACAGATATGATACAACTCCAGAACATAATATAAGCACGACGTTAGGGAGAGGGAGTAAGGGTTCTTGCCCGGGATGTTATTGATAAACAAGGAGCCAGTGTGAGAGGTAAGTTAAGACAAATAAAATAACCCAAGAAAGATTACGCGGAATATAGATATGAGAATGGGCCAACGAGTAGTTAGTAGTTGATTCAGGAAGAGCCTAGTTATGGCTAGACAAGAGGATACAGACAAATCAACAGATCGTGCAAGATAATCATAGTAAACCCCCACATGGGGAATTCAGTCTCACAGATATGTCATCGTGACCCTTGAGAAATATTCAGATAGGAGTTGGGGTAGTTAAAGGTACTATATGAGTGTTACAAAAATAAAAGAGAGTTCCACTGGGAAGACAGTCAAAATTTCAGTTTAGAAGCAACCCTACGAGCACGTGAGCGTGGAATTTACGTATGGTAAATGATTTAATAAGCTCGCAACTTTACAAAAGTCAGAGGGTGTCCCCCAAGTACTACAACAAAAGATTAGCTAAGGAAATAAAGAAGAAGGCTTCAACCTAAGCATAGTAACTTGAAGAAGAAATGGTTTTGTAATAGCAGTCTCACAACAACATTGCATGCACTCCATTAGAAAGTGGTACCTATCGTGGCTAATGAATGGGAAGAAGAAAAAAAATCAAAAGGTGATATTCAAGATCATATAGGTTGTATGGAATTCCAATATGTGTGGGCACTAAGATAAGCCAAGTATTCATGCAACAAGTGGCAGAACGACCAGGAAAAGTAATTGTTTACATTTAAAGAAAGTTGAGGAGGAACGAAAGGAATTATTCGATCGATGATCCAAAGTTAGTTATATTATGAATGCACTTAAGATTTCAGAGTATTATCCATGCAGCATATATGTTGACAATCATACAGCCGTAGAAGACTCCGAAATAAGTCAAAAGAAAGAATTGAGTCCAGGTCATAGACAAAGGGTTGAATTGTTAGAAGGTTGTATCATGGATATTCCATAGCGCCCATGAAAGGCTAAAGAAATAACTAATACCAGGAGACGCACAGCGGAAGATGGCTTAAGCCTACATAAAGGCTGATCAGAAGGAAGAGGAAACTAAAGAGTTACATCAACCAAGTAAATCAGGAGTCTTATTATTGGACCCAGGAAATTATAGAAATCATGATTGAGAACATTGCAGGATCAACCTTAATATCAGAGGTACAAGAGAGATAGTACAACAACCATATTCTATAACGTCCCTCCAAAAAAGCCAGTTAGAAGAGTACCAGCCTCATAAGAAGTCAGTATGAAGCTTCCATCGAATTTTGTATGCATCAGAGGTGCAAGTATTATAATAGAGCTTCAAGTTGTGGATGTAAATTATACCTATATGGAAGGGAAGTCATGAAAGAGATAGAAGACGTGATGCGAAACTTCAAGGTAAGTAAGGTAAAGGTGGACAACGTACGAGATACTGAAATGCAGAAGGTTGTGAATAGTCCATACTTCGGATAGACGGCTAGAAGCACGGGGATTCAGTATCCAGGAATGATAGCAGCGTCTTTAGTGGCATGTCTTCCAGCTTATGGTTTCTAGGTACGAGAAGTCTAATTAAGAGAGTAAAGAAGAGTTAGAAATGATGTGATGTCTCGCTTGATGTTCCAAGATGACATAAGGAAATCTATGATGCAAGCAAGTTGAAGGAAGATTGCAAAATGTATAAATAGATATGTGTAGGTCGCAAGCTAAAGTATGGTAGAGTGACAAGGTTTTAAGAAGACATTAGTAAGGATAAGGAAAGGCGAGTGAGAAGGCGACGATAAGGGATAAGTCCTCGGGATTAAGCCCATGAAAACAAAAGAGCTAATGGTTTGTCTAATTTATAGAAAGCTCAGTATAGCCTGAATGAACTCAAAGGAGTCTAAGGCTAGTAACATTTAGAAGAGATGGAATGCTGCCCTGATAGTAGAATAAGGGTGTAATTGTGATAGATAAAGGATGACGTTTGGGCGTTCCAAGATGGAATGCTGCCCTGATGGACGGCACGGGATTAGAATACCCCTATAAGATGAATCACATTGGAATGCTATGAAATACAGTTATGCAAGTAAAGTATCGCCCCCAGGTAGATCAGTCTAATCATTTCAGATGTTCCCCGAGGAGACGTGAGCCCTAGCGGTAGTGTTACATTAGAGGCCGAGTTATCAGTAGTAGATTGCAGATCAACATTGAGGTGAATCACCAATAGATGGATAAAAGTTACAAAGTACGAGATGAGAATAGGCCATCATTCTTAAGATAAACAGTGATGAAGAAGCATTAAAGGACTTAGATTTACACACATAGGATAAGCAACGAGAGTAACTCGGAGTTTGATAGCAGACCACAAGTCATGGTGTGAGAAAGAGGCCTAAAGGGGGGAATGCCCTGGCCTTTAGATTTATTTACAAAACAGTAGCCTAAATGGCAAGGAGAGTAGTATAGTATTCGCAGGAGCTATAGGTTATGATAAAGATAAGTGCATCGGTCAACATTCAAGGACGAATGATCCAAAGGGGGGGAATGATGTTACACCCCATATTTTCGTACGTGAAAGTACGTTATAAGTAAATTGATGTAAGCTCGGAAATAAGATGTTACATCCCGCATTTTCGTACGTTAAAGTTTCGTCGTAAGTTAATCGACGTAAACTCGGGAATGAGATTATTTTGAGATTATAAGTATTATGCTATTTCAAACAAGTGATAAGTAAATTCGTGAAGGTGAGAGGGTAAGTGAATCAAAGAAAATGAGTTTCGTCGTAGTTTGACAGTTTGAGATAAAATACGATCCGAGCTATAATACCCTATATTTATGGACTTATACCATACAAGGTACCACATGACCATGATAGTAAGGTCTATAAAGTATGTTAAAAGTGATTAGTATTTTAAGTGATTTGAGATAGTTCTTAATTATGTGGATAATTACGTAATTATTGATTTTTAGTGGGAGATTAACAAGGTAATTAGAAATTATAATATATATTGGGGGGGGGACACTACCCAATGTGGCAGCCCAAGGGGGTCTTGATCAAGGCCCATGTAATGACTAAGGTTTATTACAAAAGGTAGCCTAATTAGGGGCCTTTAGGCAAAGATTAGTCATCCTAAGTGGGGCCCACCTAAGGGTTAAAGATAGCCTCTCTAATTCATTAAAGAGAGGTATTATACTTATTTGCAATTCATACAACGTGATTACTTAATAAAATAGCAATGAGAGGTATCATTCCATTAACGTAAATTGCTACAATAGAAATTCATACGAGACTACTTAATGTAATAGCAACACGATTTGCAAATCTAAGGGAGCCCGGTATAAACTTTCTCATGAATATCATACGGATTTTTTTCCTACTTTGATCTCGCTGTTACGTATTTTATCGCGATTGACGTGTGTTAGAGGGATTGTCAAGAGAAGCGGCTCAGGTGTGTTAAGGCTATCGCTTCTTTCTTTTTAGCATGATTCATACGATATAAATGAAACGAGCAAACACACAACTTTCATAAATGCCTCTATTCATAGAAGCACTAGGGGCGCCTATGTTCTTGAATTCCCATGTGTCTTATTATTATATCTTCTGTTCATGGGTCTCGAGAAATCTTATTAATGTATTTCTTATGCATTTCATTCACTTATACATGTACATTGACCCATGACCAGATGACGTTATATACATGTATATTGTATGTATATGGGATATGGGAAAAGGTTACGGCGTTATATATGCACCACCACCTGATCAGCTGGTATACATTGATGATTTGCCTACAGTGGCCGAGATGATAAGATGGGATGCCCTCAGAGACTTGATGATGTTATGTACGCATATATCTATGCATGGTATGACATTTATACACATATGCATGACATTATAAATATGAAATGATTCACAGAGTTATTCAGACTTACATGTTGAGTCTTTTACTCCATTTTATCTCATGTCTATTATTTACTGATTTTTATTCCTTTCATACTCGGTATATTATTTGTACTGACGTCCCTTTTTCTTGGGGACACTCTGTTTCATGCCTGTAGGTCTCGATAGACAGGTTGAGAGTCCTCCAAGTAGGCTATCAACTTAGCGAAAGATGTTGGTGCGCTCCATTTACTCCGGAGTTGCTTATTTGGTCAGTATGATTTGGACATATATCGATTAGTATGGCGAGGCCCTATCCCAACCTTTATGGTATTTGTCTACTCTTAGAGGCTTGTAGACATATATCATGTGCATGAAAGATTGTATGGCCTTGTCGGCCTATGTTCAGTGTACGAGTGATAATTTTGATCTTATAGGCCTGTATGTCATATATATAAGTTTGTATTACATGTCCGGTCGTCCAATGTCAAGTATTTCCTCTTGTTTTATTCTAATTATCTAACAATAGCCTCTCCAGCTCATTTACCTATGATAGTATGATATGAAAGATATGTTACGTTGGTACTCAGTTGAGTAAGGTACCGCGTGCCCGTCGCGGCCCATCGATTTGGATTGTAATAATTTTAGGCCATTTTCAACTACTGGTTTTTCACTACAAGGGTGTATATCATGATCGTTGAGATCTAGGCCGTGATCATGAAAAGTAAAATGTGATATGGGACATGTGAATCGCGTTCGCGGAGGAAAGGTTCGCGTTCGCGAAGAAGTAATTTATGTTGTCACTGTGCTGACTTCAGAAGCTTATATCTTGAAATCTACAAGGAATTTTGAGGCAATCCAAAAATAAAAGTTGTAGTCCTTTGTGTCTAGTATTTATAGAGTAAAATTCTTTATTATTTGAAATTTTGTGCAAAATGTTATGGCTGTTATACTATAGGCTATCTTGAAAGAGTTTGGGAAGGGTAAATAGAGTTTATTTATCGCGATTGCTGGGCTTTATGGCCGCGATCGCGAAGGGTAAAACTGTGCTGGAGATATTTGGAATCGCAATTGCAAGGTAGGTGACCGCGATCGCGAAGAAGGACGACTAACAATGCACTAAAACATCAAATTTCAGAATTTTGAGTTTATTTTCTTCACTTTTTGAGTTCATGGAGCACAAGTAAGGCGATTTTGGATGAGATAAAAACCCAAATCTTGAGGGTAAGTAATTTTATCTTTGTTTTGATTATATATTTTATTTTTTCATGGATTATTACACCTAAATGAAGGATTTGAAGAGAAAAAATTGGGGTTTTTTGACTTGAACTTAAGAGAATAAATTTTGGGGTTTTGAACATGAAATTAAGGTATGATATGGATGAAACTTATATGGTTTGACTCGTATTCGAATGGGTTATCGGAATTTTTGAGTTTTGTTGGGTTCCAGGGTACGGACCGGGGTTGACCTTTTGGTTGACTTTGAGTATTTGATTAAAGATTCGACCTTTTTCGTTTGGGTTTGTTTCCTATGGCATTATTTGATATTTTTTAGTTGCTTTTGGCTACCTTTTGGCCGTTTGGAGGTCGATTCCCGTGGGATGGCATTTCTGGAGTATTGTTTGGCTTGCTCGGTATTTGATGTGGCTTGCTTAAGGTATTTATCATACCTAAACTTGGTTTAGGCGCTAGTTGCTGGAGTTATTTGTGATAACTACGTGCTATGGTTGCACATATGTGTGGGGTTTGAGCCCATGTGCGAGCACCGGGGTATTTATCTATGCTCGGGGTAGTGCTTAGGCTATGATATGCCTTGTATTGACTGTTAACCTTTAAGCTGTGATATTTTTTATATTTGCAACCTTGCTGTGAACTATTTGATCCATGTTCGAGGTTTCATAGAGGCTAATTCCCAGAATGAACTTGATAGTCGTTATTTCTGTGATAAAATTATCGATTTGAGCTATGATAGTACACTTTACACATGCCTACACTTTAGCATGTTATTATACCAGCCCAGAAATATGAAATTTGATATTCATTCATCAAATACTTGTATTCTTGTATAATTGCTTCTGTGTGATATGATTTGGACTAGATGCTTGTGACCACGCCAGACGAATTATGTTGTTATGAATATGACCATGCCGGGCGGATTGTAATGTTATGTCTGTGACTACGCCGGGCGGATTGTGTTGTTATGCCTATGACCACGCCGGGCGGATTGTAATATAGCTTCTGACCATGCCAGGCAGATTATGACATTGAGCCTGTGACCACACCGGGAGGATTGCACGTTGAATTTGCAGTGCTGCATGTGGATACAGATCCATCCCCCTAGGGTCACCCTTTCATGTTCCTTCTTGATGGTGTACACGCGGATTGTGAGAAACCAACGGGTTTCTGGTTGATGTGAGCTCTGGGAGAGCTGGCTACTAGTTTAGTTTGATTATTGAGATTCTGATGTGGTCCTGAGTGTCGTGATGTGATTTCTATTTGGATCGGGTTACATGCCGCAACAAATTGATATTTGATTGTTGCATTTCTTCTTTATTTGCAATATTCGTTGGTTGTTTATCTGATTTATTTGCATATCTTCCCTTAATGCTGGATTGTTGATTGAGCAAAGTACATTAAGGATAGTTTGTGCTCCAAGGTGGTCTTATCTGTAATTTCATGATTCGTTCGTATTATTATTCTGTACTTGTTGGAACTTACAAATTGTACAGGTGATTGGCAAGTATCATTTATAATTCTTGCTTCTATTACCTCGCCGAGGTTAGTTATGATACTTATTGAGTACGTGAGGTCGGTTGTACTCATACTATACTTCTGCACCTTGCCTGCAGATCTTGGCTCTCATGCTGCTGCGTATAGCGAGAGCTGACATTGAAGATGTATATGCGTCCCGGATATAGCCCACTTGCCCTTGGTAGTTTTAGATTTTAATTCTCTTTATGTACATTCCAAATAAATATTGTTTTATTTCATACCAACTTTGTAAATCTAAGTCTTAGTAGATCGTGACTTGTACTACTAATCCTTGGGTTATTGCATAAAATTTCAGTTGTTTCATTTATTGATCCCTTATTATTCTCAATTGAATTGTGTTGACTGTTAGTTGGCTTACCTAACGGGTTGGGTTAAGTGCCATCATGACTAGTCAATTTTGGGTGGTGACATTTATTCCTTCGGTGCATAACAGACACATGGAATTAGAAATGCAATAAATTTGTAGTGTTTGTCTGCACACTGTTGTCCTGTCGAGCTCAATCATCACCAGAAACTGCCAATGAAACAGGTAGCTTGCCCTTTGTATCATACGAGAACAATCCTCTTGCATTGTTTCAGGAACATTCAACTGTTAAAAGAGAAAATATTGAAACTGATTTACGTCGATTATAATTAATACGGTCCCATCTTGATTTACTGTCGAAACTGATTTATTTCTGGAGACTATAGAATGTCACATGATTCGACTATCCTTATTGTATCATTCTTGGTGTTCATATATAGGAGAAAGTGTCCAACTAGACAAGAAAATGTAAACAAAGAAAAAAGCGGTGGGTGGAGAAACCCAGTGTCAAAGTTGGTGTACTCGTTTTAGAAAACAACGACAAACTAGAATACAATGTTAACTATTTTTCCTTTCCTCTGATGCGACTAGAACCAACTCAACCACAGATAATTTACATAGATGCATATGTTTGTCTTTGCGCTCAAGTAAACTGAGAATAACAGAGGGCAGCCCTCCCATTTGGCCAATTGCAATGACAGAAATTGGGAACAATACCTGAATGTCTCCCAAATTGTAGCTCCAAATATCATAGTGAGGTCTAGTTGAGCTTATTTTTCTCACTTTATTGATGGATTTAACTTATATGTATGGATAATACAAAGAATTTTTACACTAATGTATTTTAAGTTGTAGCAAGTTAGTTACTACTCCTACTTATTATGTAAAGTTACTTATAATTGTCTTCTAGATGACTAGTACATTAACTCTATTGGTTTAGTTAGTGTTAATGAAATTGCTAAAGTAAAAAATGAACTAAATGTGAAATGTGTAGTCTGGGTAGAAACTTTGACTTTTACTATAGGTTCTCTTTTACTTATTTTCAAAATCAGTACTTTTATTGTAGAATTCTTGCCAGGTTGAGTGTCTTATCTAAGTAATAGTTCGAGGGTTGTCATTTTAAACTTTGTTTCCCGTAATTTGGTACGTGATTGATTTTTCGACGCATTTTATCAACTGATCGGTGATCCTCGTCCCAACCATGTAAAAACATTATGATACCGATATGGCCTTTACTCATGCCCCGGACAACATGCAAGGAATTCTCCAATCTCATGCAAAGTAAGTTTAAAATGAGTATGAAAGGAGAACTAACATTCTTCTTCAGACATCAAATACATCAATCAGAAAAGGGAACTTTCTAGACCAAATACACAAAAAAACTGATACAGAACTTTGGAATGAGCAATGCAAAGGCTCTTGGAAGTCATGTGAGCCCATCTGCCACTTTGACAAGGATGAAGGAGGAAAGTCGGTGGACGAATCAAAATATCGTGGAATGATTGGGTCACTACTTTATCTAACTGCTAGTCGACCCGATAATGTTTAGTGTGTGTAAATGTGCCAGGTTCCAATCATCCTCTAAAGAGTCTCATTTGACTGTAGTCAAACGAATATTAGGTATCTTATTGGAACTACCAAACATGGCCTCTGGTATCATAGTTCTAACAATTTTAAGCTTGAAGGATTTTCAGATGCAGATCTTGGAGGAGATAAAGATGATAGAAAGAGCACAAGTGGAGTATGTCAACTATTGGAAAAATCACGTATTTTCTAGAATAGCAAGAAACAAGGTTCAGTTGCCTCATCAACAACCAAGGCAGAATACATTGCTATGGGACACTGTTGTTGATGACATCCGAATCCACTCCTCAAAGAGTAAGCGGACACAAGCGCATGCAATATAATTTACCCAATTATGAGTCGGGGTCAAATCCCACAGAGAATAATATGTAGGCGATTAGACAAGTAAGATAATTATTTCTTATTATGCTAAGCCAAACACTAATAAAGGTGTTGAGAAAATATTTATATCTAAATGCGAAAATGTAAACTTACCTAGAAAGCAAGTAAAATGATCAATGGCTATAAGCACGGATACAAGAAAAATTACACTCAAGTAACGATCTAATATATTTTACGATTTTATAAATATGGGCGAGTTTATGTTAATTAGCCTTGGATAATAATTCTTTATTATCGTCTTCCAAAGACTAACAAGACTCCCTAATTGAATTATTCCTAAAATAATTAAAAGGATTAAGTGCACCCGATGTGGCTAGAAGTAGTTCAATCCTATCCCTAGGTAGAATCTATAAAATGAGGGTTAACACCTCAAGTTCTTGTTAATTAATCGTTCTCACCCCCAAATTACCCTTTCCAAGTTTAATACGAAGTTAATGGGCAAGTCCTAGTGTTAGCTAATCCCTTTGAAAATATTAAAGAACAAGAATAATTAAAGAAATAATTAACTCACTTCATTATTAATAAAAATCATTCAATACGTAAGCACAACAAGAAATTTAATCCAAACTTTAAAAATGAATATTTTCATAAATAAGTTTCAAGTATTGGAATAAATACTATACACTTAGATATTGAATACAAAGCAAAAAAATGAAAAAATGAGTAAAAATAAGTAAGAAATTCTCGACCAAAGTTTTCAAATCTTCAATTCCCAAGTGTGTGTGCGAGAACCCTGCCTCCAAGCTTATTTCTCTTAGTCAAGAAGACAAACAATTAGCCAAAAATGTGTTCCAAATAATCTAGGTCGTGTATTTATTGGTTTGGGATAGAGAAAATGTGAAATGGCAAATCTACCCAGGTCTGAAGCACGTTGGCCGCACCTGCGTAAGAATCCTCGCAGGTGCGGCTCTGCAAACGCGAAAATCCTCTCGTAGAAGCGAAGTCGTGTGGGAAATTGATGTTCCGCAAAAGCGTACTTTAAACCGCAGATGCGTAAAGTTTAGCTCAAAAGCGCCAGTGCAGATGCGGAGTATTGACCGCATATGCGGTCCCAGTGTAATAGGTCATTTTTCACAAATGCGAACACCTTCTCGCAAATGCGATTCCGCAGATGTGGATACTATTCCGCATATGCACAATTACTGAGTGCATTGTCACTTATTCAACTCTTCTTTTGCTCAGTTCCACTTCATTTGACTTCAACTCTCTTCATGATTCATTGTACCTGAAATTCTAGCAATGCACACCATAAATAACCTCATATTATAATTAAAGGTAACAAAAACTAAAGAAAAGAGACCAAAATGAGTGGTAAAATTACCACTCATTAACACCCCCAACTTAAAGTCTTTGCTTGTCCTCAAGCAAATCATAATCACGAACTCAATGAGGCTCTAACATTAAAAACTCAATTATCATCAATATTCATCTTCAAATCACATTCACCAATTACGCACAACACTTATGGCTTTGGTTGGTACTAATAATTAGGCTCAAGCATGTGAACTTCAACCAAATAACTCCCTCATTTAAATCTTAATCTCAAGAATGTAATGGAGTTTTAAAATAATTAAATGACAACAACCAAGTCTCAAGAAGTGAATCAAAAGCACTAGTCTACTACATCTCGATTGACTCAAATTGGAATTTATCAATATCACCAATCCTTCATAGTACATGTGCCCTCACAAGAAAAAAAGTCCCAAAATTACCATAACTACAATAATAATACACGGGACAAATACACAAAGACACTCACTCTAAAAAAAGAATTTCAAGTATTAACAAATATCATGCCATAAGCTTGCCCTTATTTTAATTCGCCGCCAATTTAAGAACATTCGGATGGAGATCCCATAAGGACTTTTTAAGCTTGTAATGTAGGCTTATGGAAGGCTAGGATATGCATTTGGGAAACAAGTGACTACACCCTCCTTGAAAACTACTCATATTTGTCTTTCTTTTTGCACTTTGCTTCTTTTTAAACCACATAACCCTTACTGATTTCTAGTTACCAACAATGAACCATCTTGAATATCCTCTCTAATTTTCTCAAGACTCCCTTGCTTTTTTTTTTATATATATATTTTCTTTTGCTTTTCTTTTGGAGTTTGAGTATCTTCATATAACATACCTTTGGGGTATTTGCTTTTACATTCAATGTACATCTTCACCATTTCTCAATTGACACCAACACCCCCAACTTAGGCTTTTTGCCTCATTCTTAATATTCAAGGAGGGACGGGTTCAAAAGAGTAAATTATTTCACGAAAGGGTAAATGTTTGTAATATAGTAGCCAAAGAAAAGATTAAAGGCTCAAATGGGGTTAACTAGTGATAATATTTATGCAATGGTAGGCTCGAAAGGCTAAAGAGACTTTTTCAAAGATAACGAAGAATGCCTAACTAAGATCATCCCTCCAACCAAACATAATTAAGATTATCATTGAAAGACCAATCGGGCAAGTTCTAGATGATAAAAATAAGCACAAGAATATTTTAACAAAAACTAACACACATGGCTCATGAACTAGTCAAGATGGATAATTTTACTTCTTAATAAGAATAATTAGAGAAGTATCATGCCAACTAGTGGGAAAAGAGTCACAAAATGAACCAAAAAGTTATCACAAAAATTATTCTTCCCCATGCAACTTATTTATCAATTTACAACAAAAAATTCGGAGAGGTATTCTTAATTCACAACTTGCATATAAAATTTCTGTTAGTACCAAATAATCCAAAAGTCTCCACATAACTAAACAAGACTAGTTCCCTTAAGAAAGTTGTCACGCCATCTATCATAGGGAAAAGTCACTCGGTTGAATACAAAAATATTCTTCGAGAAAGATTCGTGGCATAAAGAAAACCCAAGGAGATTTATTATAAAAATACAACTAGTAAAGAGATAAAAATAATATAAATTAAAAACTGCTAAAAATAATATAAACTAAAAACTTCTAAAAAAAATAAAATAACAAATGCGACTAATACTAAAGTAATAAAAATAACATAAACTAAAAACTATTGAAGAAAATAAAATAAAATAACAAAAGTGATTAATACTAAAGGAAAAAAAATAACATAAACTAAAAACTAATAAATAAATTAAAATAAAATAACAAAAGCGACTAATCCGCAAATACATCACCAATCACAAACTAAGTCCGGTAAGGGCAGAAGTCAAGCACAAAATTAAGATTATCATTGAAAGACCAATCGGGCAAGTTCTAGATGATAAAAATAAGCACAAGAATATTTTAACAAAAACTAACACACATGGCTCATGAACTAGTCAAGATGGATAATTTTACTTCTTAATAAGAATAATTAGAGAAGTATCATGCCAACTAGTGAGAAAAGAGTCACAAAATGAACCAAAAAGTTATCACAAAAATTATTCTTCCCCATGCAACTTATTTATCAATTTACAACAAAAAATTCGGAGAGGTATTCTTAATTCACAACTTGCATATAAAATTTCTGTTAGTACCAAATAATCCAAAAGTCTCCACATAACTAAACAAGACTAGTTCCCTTAAGAAAGTTGTCACGCCATCTATCATAGGGAAAAGTCACTCGGTTGAATACAAAAATATTCTTCGAGAAAGATTCGTGGCATAAAGAAAACCCAAGGAGATTTATTATAAAAATACAACTAGTAAAGAGATAAAAATAATATAAATTAAAAACTGCTAAAAATAATATAAACTAAAAACTTCTAAAAAAAATAAAATAACAAATGCGACTAATACTAAAGTAATAAAAATAACATAAACTAAAAACTATTGAAGAAAATAAAATAAAATAACAAAAGTGATTAATACTAAAGGAAAAAAAATAACATAAACTAAAAACTAATAAATAAATTAAAATAAAATAACAAAAGCGACTAATCCGCAAATACATCACCAATCACAAACTAAGTCCGGCAAGGGCAGAAGTCAAGCACAAAATTAAGATTATCATTGAAAGACCAATCGGGCAAGTTCTAGATGATAAAAATAAGCACAAGAATATTTTAACAAAAACTAACACACATGGCTCATGAACTAGTCAAGATGGATAATTTTACTTCTTAATAAGAATAATTAGAGAAGTATCATGCCAACTAGTGGAAAAAGAGTCACAAAATGAACCAAAAAGTTATCACAAAAATTATTCTTCCCCATGCAACTTATTTATCAATTTACAACAAAAAATTCGGAGAGGTATTCTTAATTCACAACTTGCATATAAAATTTCTGTTAGTACCAAATAATCCAAAAGTCTCCACATAACTAAACAAGACTAGTTCCCTTAAGAAAGTTGTCACGCCATCTATCATAGGGAAAAGTCACTCGGTTGAATACAAAAATATTCTTCGAGAAAGATTCGTGGCATAAAGAAAACCCAAGGAGATTTATTATAAAAATACAACTAGTAAAGAGATAAAAATAATATAAATTAAAAACTGCTAAAAATAATATAAACTAAAAACTTCTAAAAAAAATAAAATAACAAATGCGACTAATACTAAAGTAATAAAAATAACATAAACTAAAAACTATTGAAGAAAATAAAATAAAATAACAAAAGTGATTAATACTAAAGGAAAAAAAATAACATAAACTAAAAACTAATAAATAAATTAAAATAAAATAACAAAAGCGACTAATCCGCAAATACATCACCAATCACAAACTAAGTCCGGCAAGGGCAGAAGTCAAGCACAAAATTAAGATTATCATTGAAAGACCAATCGGGCAAGTTCTAGATGATAAAAATAAGCACAAGAATATTTTAACAAAAACTAACACACATGGCTCATGAACTAGTCAAGATGGATAATTTTACTTCTTAATAAGAATAATTAGAGAAGTATCATGCCAACTAGTGGAAAAAGAGTCACAAAATGAACCAAAAAGTTATCACAAAAATTATTCTTCCCCATGCAACTTATTTATCAATTTACAACAAAAAATTCGGAGAGGTATTCTTAATTCACAACTTGCATATAAAATTTCTGTTAGTACCAAATAATCCAAAAGTCTCCACATAACTAAACAAGACTAGTTCCCTTAAGAAAGTTGTCACGCCATCTATCATAGGGAAAAGTCACTCGGTTGAATACAAAAATATTCTTCGAGAAAGATTCGTGGCATAAAGAAAACCCAAGGAGATTTATTATAAAAATACAACTAGTAAAGAGATAAAAATAATATAAATTAAAAACTGCTAAAAATAATATAAACTAAAAACTTCTAAAAAAAATAAAATAACAAATGCGACTAATACTAAAGTAATAAAAATAACATAAACTAAAAACTATTGAAGAAAATAAAATAAAATAACAAAAGTGATTAATACTAAAGGAAAAAAAATAACATAAACTAAAAACTAATAAATAAATTAAAATAAAATAACAAAAGCGACTAATCCGCAAATACATCACCAATCACAAACTAAGTCCGGCAAGGGCAGAAGTCAAGCATAGATGTACAAATAAAGTATACTCCTTAAAGCCACCCCAACTAAAAATAATGCAGTGTCCTTACTGCATAATATCATAATAGAATAAGAGTAGTTTGAGGGTCTCCCTGAGGTTTGCATCAGACTAGCAGACTGCAGGAAAAGGCTCATCACTGTTATGTAGAGCTCTCGACTTCATCATCGGTATCATCAGCATCATCATCATCGGACAAGAAAGAATAAAACTCACTGCCATCCTCGTCTTTAACCGATATCTTTTTGTTCGGCTGCCCCTATTTGAAGATGGCCTTGATGCCTCTCCACATCTTTACCTCGAACTTTCCCTTGTTCTTGTTTTTCTCTTTCTCCTTCTGAAAGTCTACCTGACGATCGACATGGGCTTTGACCATATTTCCATATGCTTCCTCGAGCATGCTAACAGAAGCTGCTAACCTTTCATGAGACTCGGCCTGGGTTTTCTGGGCCTCCAGGTATGTCTTCATCTCTTCTCTAGTATAGTAGTCAAGCATAAGCTGGGCGTGTGAGTGCCCATTAGGGAGCTGTGACACTAAGTCATTAATGGAGACATGCATGGAATTGAGCATCCCAAAGGGTCCCTCGGCCTGTGTAGCTTGTGAGGAGGATCCCTCGCCTACAACAATCTCCATCTTCCTCTTCTTTCTCTTTAGAACACTGCCTTCTCCGGTCACTTTCAATGGGTGAAAGGATTTGTCCAGTAGTACCCAATGATCTCCATCCCACTCCTCAACCTGCGCACGTCGGCACAACTCTGTAATCAATGATGGAAACATCAATGTCGTACTACCTTGAAGCACGTACTCTTTCAGCTCCTGAACGATGTAAAAACCAGCATTCACTGGAATTTCATCAAGGATGGAAGCAATCATTAGGGACCTAACATATGAAACATCAGACACGTTCCCAGAAGGAGACATTCTGCTCGCAATGGAACACAAACAAATTTTTGCTTCAGCTGTGAAATCACCACATTTGATTTCCTTCTTGTTTTTAACCCAACTCACTATTTTGCCTGCAGGATAAAGTTTTGAGACTAGCCAATCACCATTGTCGCATGTATCTCTTTCTCGCATTGGCTCGAGCGAGTGATTCTGAAGCCTATAGACACTATTTATCTCTTCAAGTCCAAATTTCACAATCTTTCCCCTTATTGTAAGTTCATGGTTTTAGAAATATGTATGCTTCAATTTTGCGTAAAATTCATGCACCCATTCCTCATTTTCCTTGCACGGAGTGGGGATAAAATAGGCCCAGCCGCTTGAAACCAGCCGGTCATGGAAATTCGGAAGGAGCTCAACCACTTTATCATTGGCAATTCCTTTCTCAAGTTTGAGCTTTTTCGTGAGGAGATTATCATAATACCGGCTTTGACAATCGGGAGACATGAATCTATTGGTATCATAGTTCAAATCCTCAGCCATTTCTTCAATTTCATGATCAAGCATCGCATTTTCATTTATGTTTGGGTCCCTTTTTTAGGCACAAATTATCTAAAAAATCAAGATCAAGTTAGTCAGGCATTAGAATCATGTTAAGAAAGTTAAAAAGACTGCAATTAGGCCAAACAATCAAACTAAACGGGCCCAGCAAGCCATATTTGCAAAGCTACTGGTTTTGCATTTTCTACCCAGTTATCACACCTACGGAAAACCATCGCAAGTGAGGATCCGCTTGTGGGGAACAAGTTTCGCTTCTGCGATTTCTCGCATTCCAGCCAATTACGCACCCATGAAAAATGCATCGCAGGTGCAAGGCCACATTTGCGGCACTTTTATCGCAGAAGCAAATTTCATCAGAATTTCAAGAACCCCAGAAACTGCCACTTTTTTTTTCCAATTCAAATCACGATTTACACACAAAATTTATACTGAAGACTTCTAAATTTGTGCATTGCATGATTAGAAGACTTGATTCCACATGATTTTAAGGCACTTAGAAACCAACATTCTCTCGGAAAAATTATCAAACACTTAGCAAGCAACGAGCGATTTTTGATTATTTGAAGTAATTGGTACTCATACTTCCCCATTTTCTTGTTCAACAACATAAAGTACACACAACTACACTCAACCAATTTCCTCATTCCTAAAACTAATATTGATCGAGAGGGGGAAAACGGGACTGTGGGGATTGGCTATGGAGACTAAGAAAATAAGAAAGTGAGAGAAGAAGAAGATACAAGTAGAGGAGAGAGAGAGGAAGAGCATACCTAGTTGCCATGTGTGAGAGCAGTATAGTGCAAGAGCAGTGGATGACATAAAGGACTTGTTCATTAAACATACCCGACTTTCGCCCCTATTGAAAATTAGGCACTTATGCGAACCCCTTATGTGGTTAACGAACCGCTTCTGTGCAAAAAGCGCATCTGCGATCCTTTTTTTCCAGGTGTGGTTGAACCAGAGATCAGATAGAAAACTGTGCAGCCGCTCTTTTTTTGTTCCTCCAACACCTCAACCTGCTCAAATTAAGACCAAAAAATTTGAAACTTTGCAAATTAGTCAAAACTAATATAACAAAATATTCTAAAAAAGAAAATTTCAAAAACGACTTAAGATTTTGAAAAACGACGAGTGTGTGCTTGGCTAATGTGTGATCGTATTTTCGGTCACATATAAGTTATGCGGTTCACTGAATTGGCCTTCAATTGTATTTTTGAGTGACTATTGCTTACTAACTTTTGACTATTTTTATGACCAATATGCGGTCCGCATAACCATTATGCGAATGCATTTTTGGTTGCAAAAACTCAACCGAAGCTCAACAAAAGTTTCTTCAATTTCCCTGCACTCTAAGACACACATCAAAATATACAACAAAAACAAATAAACTATTAAAAACAAAAATCTAACAAAAAACATTTAAATACGATGGGTTGCCTCCCACCAAGCGCCGCATTTAACGTAGTGACACAATACGAATCAACTTTATCACTTTTTTCTCCACTTGGAAAATATAAATTGGGCACCTAACTTGGAATCAAACTTGTGACCACGAGCGGCGGGGGGAGGGGGGATGGTAAGTAGATGATCAAGCCAAACATCAGTTTTTTCATTTTGCATTTCATGGCTTTCTTTTGAGGAATGTCATTTGGAGTTCTTGAACTTTCAAATTGCAAGATGTATGGCTCTTGTCTTTCTTCTTTTCACTTCCATATGGATTTAAGAAACTTTGCCATGAGTATGGTCCTCCACAATAAGGACAAGGGCCATCAAAGTATGAACAACTACAGTCCGACCAATTTTGGTTATGTGATGCCATTGTCCAAAACTAAGAAAATAAAAATAAAAACAAGCAAGAAAACAAACAAGAAATAAACAAAGACAAGAAAAATAAATACACAAATATTCACAAGTTTGGACCAAAGTGCATACGCTTATTTCTCAAACAACCTAAATGCGCCAAATTATTCTCTGGCAACGACGCCAATTTTGATGATGTCCAAATCCACTCCTCAAAGAGTAAGCGAAAACGGTCGCATACAATATTACTTACCCAACTATGAGTCGGGATCGAATCCCACCGAGAACAATATGTAGGTGATTAGGCAAGTAAGAGAATTATCACTTATTATGCATAGCCAAACACTAATAAAAGTGTTGAAAAAATATTTATATCTAAATGCGAAAATGTAAACTAATCTAGAAAGAAAGTAAAATGATCAATGGGTACAAGCATGTAAACAAGAAAAATTACACTCAAGTAATAATCAAATGTAATTCACAATTTTACAAATATGAGCGAGTTTTTATTAATTAGACTCAGATAACAATTCTTTATTAGCTTCTTCCGAAGACTAAAAAGACTCCCTATTGAATTATCCCTAAAATAAATTAGAGGATTAAGTGCACCCGATGTGGCTACAAGTAGTTCAATGCGATCCCTACGTAGAATCTATTAAATGAGGATTAACGTCTTCTGTTCTTGTTAATTAATCCTTTCCAACCCCAAATTACATATTCCAAGTTTAATTCGAAGTTAATGGGCGAGTCCTAGGGTTAACTAATCCCTTTAAAAATATTAAAGAACAAGAATATTTAAAGAAATAATTAACTCATGTCATAATTAATAAAAGTCATTCAATACATAAGCATACCAAGAGATTTAATCCAAACTTTAACATTAAATATTTCCATAAATAAGTTTCAAGTGTTGGAATAAATACTACACACTTAGATATTCAATACAAAGCAAAGAAATGAAGAAATGGGTAAAAATATGTAAGAAATTCTCAACCAAAGTATTTAAATCTTCAATTCCCAAGTGTGTGTGCAAGAACCTTAGATCCAAGCTTGTTTCTCTTAGTCAAGAAAACCAAAATTTAGCCAAAGATGTGTTCCAAATGAGCTAGGTCATATATTTGTGGTTTTGGGCTAGAGAAAATGTGAAATGACAAATCTGCCCAGGTCTGAAACTCTTTGGCCACACCTGAGGAAGAATCCTTGCAGGTGCAGCTCCAAAGATGCGGAAATTTCTCGCAAAAGTGAAGTCGTGCGGGGAATTCATGTTCCGCAGAAGCGGACTTTGAAGTGCAAAAGCGCAACAACCAATGCACAAAGTTGAGCGCAAAAGCGCATAAGCAGATGCAGAGTATTGAGCGCAGATGCAGTCTCAATGTAATGGGTCCTTTTTTCACAAATTCAGACTCCTTCTCGCAAATGCGAGTCCGCATACGAGAACAATATTCCGCAGATTCAAAATTACTAAGTGCATTTTCACTTCTTTAACTCTTTTTTGCTCAATTCAAC
Organism: Nicotiana tomentosiformis; assembly: GCF_000390325.3. NCBI lineage: Eukaryota > Viridiplantae > Streptophyta > Magnoliopsida > Solanales > Solanaceae > Nicotiana > Nicotiana tomentosiformis. The sequence continues at coordinate 63,200,406 of NC_090823.1, forward strand.
TTTATTTGACTTCAACTCTCTTCATGACTCATTGTACCTGATATTCTAGCAATGAACTCCATAAATAATCTCATATTATAATTAAAGGTCACAAAAACTAAATAAAAGAGACTAAAATGATTAGTAAAATCACCACTCAACAGTTGCGCACAACTGCTTTAGATGTCTCATCAACTCAGTTACTATGATATCTCTTTTAAATATGTTCAAATATTTTGTGATAATTCTAGTGCCATTTGTTTGTCAGAAAATCCTGTACATCATTCTAGGAAAAATCATATAGACATCAAGCATCACTTTATTAAAGATCATGTTCTTAAAGCTGAAATTGAAATTTCATTTGTTAGTACTAATGATCAATTGGCTGATTTTTTTTTACTAAGCCCCTTGTAGAAGATATATTTCAAAACTTAAGGAACTTAATTGGCATTATCATATTCTCTCCATAATTCTCCAAATTTTTGTGTTTAGTAATTATGGTAAAGTATTTTTCATAGTTACATATATTTTCACGCCTTTTTCTCCCGTCAAGATCATTAAATGAGCGCCTCGAGTTTAGTCTTGTTTCACACCTTTCCCGAGTCCCCAGATGGAAATCAAATCAATTTCTCCTCACTGACAGCTTTTCCCTTTTCAGCATCCATTAGTCACGTCTCTTCAATCACGCCTCTTCAATTTCTCTCTATATTATAAGAATTCATCCTCTTCATCTCCCTCCACATTATAATTTTCACCCACTCAACCATGGCTAAAGCATAAAAAAAATCCCTCTGCCTCTACTCGAAAAAGTACCCATTCTAAAGGAAAGTTCTCTTCTCATCCATCTATTGGGTCTGATCATTCTGAGGATTTCTCCTCTTCGAAAGTTGGAGCGTTCCATGGAAGAAGACGTTGGAGCACTCATATCATAGAAAGTGAAGATGAATTAGGACGGTCTACTAGAGTTTACTTCTGGGATACCCCCCCCCCCCAAATAGAGTAACTTCGTTGCCTTCAAGGGAAAATAAATTGCTCATGTGAGAATCGTCAACCTGGATGATATGGAAGGACTACATTGCAGGTAAAAGAGTTTTTTCGATTTCTAAAGCTGGAAAATTTCTTTTCTTTTAGCCCGTCTAAAAGTCTATGAAGATCTTGTTCGCATGTTCTATGCAAACCTTCGTTCCCCCAAATCTGATAAGATTGAGTCTTTAGTCCTAGGTCAGCGTATTGTTCTTGACTAATCAACTTTTGATTCTAGCTTTCAATGTAAATGCTCTGGGTACTCTGCCTTGTGCAAAAACTCATGGCCTAAAGATTTTGAAGTTTCGTTTGACCAAGGTAAGAGGTGCAAGCTAAACCTCTATCTGATTCCTTACCAAATCAATTAGGGCCCAATGAAATAAAATTTGAAACTCGTGTTCTTTCTCACATAGTTTCTACCTCCATACTTCCCAGAACATGATCCTTCACCACTTTGTCTCAAAGAGACAACTTTTTAGTCTACTTTCTTCTTACTTAGCGCAAAGTGAAATTGTCGTCGTGGGTAATAATATTTATGATTCTCTCCTGACCCCTCTAGTCCTCCATATGGCATGATAATCATCTGCCTTATAGAAGCCCACAACATCCCTCTCTCAAACTATCCTTGTGTCTCAGTCTCCAAATGATACCATATGTGAGCCTTTGTCAGTATGGTGTATGTTGCCTTGGATAGATCTTGGGTGAAGAAACATGATAGTGAAGCCAAGGTTATTCCCTCTAGTTATAAGGTCAAAATTAGTGCTCCCTAGAATACAATATATGATCCTGATGTGGTTGAGAAGCTGATTGCAATTGGTGATGTCACGACCCAAATCTCAACATGTCGTGATGGCATCTATCACAGTACTAGGCAAGCCGACAATCACAAAATAACTATGCATTTTTAAATTAGAAGCACGACATAACAAGTTTAACAGTGAAAAAATCTCATAAAACCGACAAGAACAACTTTGACTCAACTACAAAATCTCCCAAAATTCGGGTCTCACCGAGTACATGAACTACTAAGTGTCAACACAATCTAAATCTCTAATACAATTGTCTGAAAGATAGAACAAAATAAACATAAAGGAATGAGAGTTGAGGTCTGCGAGCGTCATAATAACTACCTCAATAATCTCCAAGCAGATACCGCATCAAGTCTAGAACCTGTCGTGCCTAGAAGTACCTGGATCTACACACGAAGTGCAGAGTGTAGTATGAGTACAACCGACCCAATGTACTCAATAAATAACAGGACTAACCTCGGGCTGAAAGCAATGACGAGCTCAGAAGGAAATAGTCCAAATCCATATAGTAACAGTACATATATAACAGGGAAATAACAATAATAACTCAAAGAAATCCCATAATCAATTCGTACACAGTACAGAAATGTAGACATGCTTTTATGTTTAACAGTTTATGCTTAACACTGATAAAATATGCCAAGTGTGCATGTCATATGAGGAATGTTACATCTCTATGTCTGCATGTCAAATGTGCATGTCACATGTAATGCATCACAGTGATAAACTCATGTACTTACACTCTCAAAGTACTCAATCTCATTGTCTCACACTCCCACTCATCATTCTCAATCACTCAGCACACTCATTCACTTAGTACTATATGGTACCTGGCCTCACTGCAGGTATGTCAGACTCCGGAGGGGCGGATCCTGCCCAAGCGCTATTATAATGCCAATATAGCCTGTTGCGGTGTGCAGCCCGATCCCATAATAATAGATAAAGCCTATAACGCCTGCTGCGACGTGCAGCATGATCCATAATAATAATATATATATATATATATATATATATATAAAGCTAAGAAGGCCTACTGCGGTGTGTAGCCTAATCCACAAAATAACTCACAACATGGCTCTCAGGCCCCAACTCAATCATCGATCTCTCCAGTCTCTCGGGCTCACAAATTTCATGACAATCAGCCCAAACAATAATAACATAATGTAACAATAAATGACAACAGAGACTGTGATATGATATGCAAATGATGAATGTGACCGAGTACGTAAGTACAATTTAAGCAAATAATTCAATGGCAGAAATGACCTCAATGGGTCCCAACAGAATAAGCATATAGCCTAAATATGATTTCTAGCATGGATCGCAGCTCAATTACTCTAACACGTAGGGATTACATGAATAGCAACAAGGTTTGATAACTACACGGTACCACGGAATCAACCAAGTTACAATTACCATAGTGCACGCCCACACGCCCGTCACCTAGCATGTGTGTCACCTCAACACCAACCACATAACGAGTATTTCAGGAATTCATACCCTCAGTACCAAGTTTAGAAGTGTTACATACCTCAAACCGCACAAATCACTACTTCAACAAGCCTTTGGATCATGAATCTGTCTCCGAACAACTCGAGTCTAACCACAAACAACATAATACATTCAATACAAGCTATAGGAATCGATTTCATATGATAAAGCTAAGTTCTTTAACCAAAGTAAAAAAGTCAACCTCGGGTTCACATCTCGAAACCTGACAAAATTCATAAAATCCGAACACCCATTCAATAATGAGCCCAACCATACCAATATCATCCAATTCCGACAGCAAATCAACCCTCAAACCCCCAAATCTTACTCTCCAATCCCTAGTCCAATTTCCCTCAATTTTTAACTTAAAAACACATAATCTAGGTGTAGAAATCAATGGATATTCAATATTATTGGACAAAAGTGATCAAAAATGGCTTACCTCTTGATTTGTAGTGAAACCTCTCTCAAATATCGCCCCTAGCCTAGCTCCCCAAGTCCAAATATGAAATTTTTACTCTAACCCACGATTTGGGATTTTAAATAGTTTGCCCAGCGGTTACACTATGCGATCGCGGCATTACCCAGGCGCGAAGAAGAAAATCTTCGGTGGACAAAAATCTCCTACGTGAACGCACTCCCCAGGTCGTGAACGTGGTGAGTAAATCCCCAAAGGTACGCGATTGCGGACACAAACATGCTATCGCGTAGAGCAATGCGCCTGACATCCCAAGCCTCCTCTTCCTTCTTCGCGAAGGCGGCAACACTCACGTGAGCTTCGTGATCGCAGACCAATCCTCGTGAATGCATAGATGAACTTCACCAATCACCCAAACAACCCTTCGTGATTGCGGGCCTTCTCAAGCGATTGCGTATAAGCAAACCAGATAACTGAAACATCAGCAATCCCATAAGGCCAAAATCAATCCGAAACCAATCTGAATCTTACCCGAGGCCCCGGGACACCATACAAACATACCAACACATCCTAAAACATCATACAAACTTAGTTGAAGCCTCAAATCACATCAATCAACATCGAAAATACAAATCGCACCCCAATTCAAGCCTAATGACCTATTGAACTTCCAACTTCTAAAAGTTATGCCGAAACACACCAAATCAACTCTGATTGACCTCAAATTTTGCACACAAGTCATAAATGACACCGCGGACATATTCCAACTTTCCAAATCAACTCTCGGCCAAATTTTACAACTTTCCAACTTTCGCCAATTCAAGCCAAAACGACCTACGGACCTCCAAATCAACGTCCGAACATACTCCTAAGTCTAAAATCATCATATGAAGCTATCAGAATCATCAAAACTCCATTCCGGAGTCGTTTTCTCATAAGTCAACATCCGGTCAACTTTTTCAACTTAGGGGACTAAGTGTCCCAATTCATTACGAAACATCTGCGAAACCAAATAAACCACCTCGACAAGTCACATAACAACAAACGAGCATAGAATAAACAATAAATGGGAAAACAGGGCTACAATACTCAAAACGACCAGTCGGGTCATTACATTCTCCTCCTCTTAAATAAACGCTCGTCCTCGAACGGGTCTAGAATCATACTTGGAGTCTCAACTAGGTATGGATAGCTGCTCTGCATCTCTCGCTCGGTCGCCCAAGTAGCCTCCTTGACTGGCTGACCTCTCCACTGTACTTTCACTGAAGCTATATTCTTTGATCTCAACTTTCGAACCTGCTAATCAAAAATGGTCACCGGCTCCACATCATAAGTCAAATACTCATCTAACTGAACTGTGCTGAAGTCCAAAATATGAGACGGATCACGAAATACTTCTAGAGCATGGAAACATGAAATACTGGGTGAACACTCGATAGACTAGGTGGCAATGCAAGCTTATAAGCCACCTCTCCAATCCTCTCAAGCACCTGAAAAGGGCCAATATATCGAGGGATCAACTTGCCCTTCTTCGCGAACTTCATAACACCCTTTATGGGTGAAACTCTGAGCAATACCTTCTCTCCCACCATGTGGGAAACATCACGAACCTTCTGTTTGGCGTAACTCTTTTGTCTAGAGTGTGCCATGCAAAACGAATCCTGAATCAAGTCAGTACCCAATAGCCTAGCCTCACCTGACTCAAACCAACCAACCGGAGATCGACATCGCCTCCCATACAAGGCCTCATACGGAGCCATCTGAATACTCGATTGATAGTTGTTGTTGTAGGCAAACTCTGCAAGCGGTAGAAACTGATCCCAAGAACCCCTGAAATCCATGACACAAGCGTGTAACATATCCTCCAATATCTTAATGGTGCGTTCAGATTGTTCGTCCATTTGAGGGTGGAATGTTGTACTCACTGTGCCTTACTGCGATGTAAACTGCATGCCCCGATCTGAAATAATGGACACCGGCACACCGTGAAAGCGAACAATCTCACAGATATAGATCTCTACCAATCGCTTCGAAGAATTGGTAGTCCCAACTAGAATGAAATGCGCGGACTTAGTTAGCTGGTACACAATCACCAAAATAGCATCAAATTTCTTCAAGGTCTGTGGGAGCCCAACTACGAAGTCCATGGTGATACTCTCCCATTTCCACTCAGGAATTTCAAGCCTCTAAAGCAAACATTCCGGCCTCTGATGCTCGTACTTCACCTGCTGACAATTCAAGCATCGAGCTTCAAACTCCACTATATCTTTCTTCATTCTTCTCCACTAATAGTGCTGCCTCAAGTCATGATACATCTTCGCGGCACCCAGATTAATGGAATACCATGAACTGTGTGCCTCCTCAAGAATCAACTCATATAACCCATCCACATTGGGCACACAAATCCAACCCTGCATCTGCAACACCCCATCATCTCTAATAGAAACCTCCTTGGAATCACTGTGTTGAACCATGTCCATAAGGACAAGCAAATGAGGGTCGTCATACTGACGCTCTCTGATGCGATCATATAAAGAAGACTGAGAAACCACGCAAGCTAGAACCCGACTAGACTTTGAAACATCTAACCTCACGAACTGATTGGCCAAGGCCTGAACATCTGATGCAAGCGGTCTCTCACCAACATGAATATATGCAAGGCTACCCATGCTCACCGCCTTTCTACTCAAGGCCTCGGCCACTACATTGGCCTTCCCGGGATGATACAAAATGGTCATATCATAGTCTTTTAACAGCTCCAACCATCTCCGCTGCCTTAAATTTAGATCTTTTTGCTTGAACAAGTGCTGAAGACTCCGATGATCTGTAAATACCTCACAAGACACACCGTAGAGATAATGCCCCCAAATCTTCAATGCATGAGTGATGGCTGCCAACTCTAAATTATGAACAAGGTAGTTCTTCTCATGAGGCTTCAACTGGCGTGAAGCATAAGAAATCACTCTATCCTCCTGCATCAAGACACACCCAATACCAATCTGAAAAGCATTATAATACACTGTATAAGGACCCGATGCTGAAGGCATAACTAGAACTGGAGCGGTGGTCAAGGGAGTTTTGAGCTTTTGAAAGCTCTCCTCACACTCATCAGACCACCTGAATGGGGGCACCCTTATGGGTCAACCTGGTCAAAGGTGCTGCAATGGATGAGAAACCCTCTATGAAGCGGCGATAATATCTAGCCGTTGGAGAAAACTCTGAATCTCAGTCTTCTTCGGATCCACCTTGATCCCCTCGCTGGATACCACATGCCCTAAGAACACCATCGAACTGAGAACTCACACTTGGAGAACTTAGCATAAAGCTTCTCCTCCATCAATGTTTGTAGTACAATCCTCAGATGTTGTGAATGCTTCTCCTGGCTATGTGAGTACACCAGGATATCATCAATAAATACTATGACAAATGAATCAAGATATGGCTGGAATACACTGCTCATCAGATGCATTAATGTTGCTGGAGCATTAGTCAGCCCAAAAGACATCACAAGGAACTCGTTGTGACCATAGAGGGTCTTGAATGCCGTCTTGAGAATATTAGAGTCTCGAATCTTCAACTGGTGATACCCAGACCTCAAATCAATCTTAGAGAACACTCTAGCTCCCTGAAGCTGGTCAAATATGTCATCAATGTGCGTGAAAGGATACTTGTTCTTAATTGTAACTTTGTTCCACTGCTTATAGTCAATGCACATCCGCACCATCCTTCTTCTTCACAAACAAAACTGGTGTACCCCAAGCCGACACACTAGGCCTAATGAACCCCTTATCAAGAAGCCCCTGAAGCTGCTCTTTCAATTCTTTCAACTCTGCTAGTGCCATACGATACAGAGGAATAGCAATGGGATGAGTGCCCGACACAAAGTAAATACCAAAATCAATGTCCTTGTCGCGTGGTATGCCCAACATATCTGCATGAAACACATCCGGAGAGTCTTGCACTACCGGAACAGAATTAATGGTGGGAGTATCAGCACTGACATCCCTCACAAAATCCAAATATGACAAACATCCATTCCCAACCATTCGTTGGGCCTTCAGATATGAAATTACCCTACTGGAACATAGTCTAGAGAACTTCTTCACTTGATCCTAGGCAACCCGGCATCGCCAACATCACGGTCTTAACGTCACAATCCAGTATAGCATGACATGGGGATAACCAATCCATGCTTAGAATCACGTCAAAATCAACCATACTAAACAATAATATATCAACTCTCATCTCCAATCCCCCAATGGTCACCACACATGACTGATACACACGGTCCACAATAATAGAATCACCCACCGGCGTAGATACAAGAACAGGTGAAACTAAGGACTCACGGGGCATATCCAACTAACGAGCAAAATATGATGATACATTTGAATAAGTGAAACCGGGGTCAAATAATATGGAAGCATCCTTGGTGCATACTGAGACAATACTTGTGATCACAGCGTCTGAAGCAAAAATGACCTACGGACATATCAAAATACGGACATACTCCTAAGTCTAAAGTAACCATATGAATCTATCGGAACAATCAAAACTCCATTCCGGAGTCGTTTGCTCATATGTAAACATCCAGTCAACTCTTTCAACTTAGGCTTCCAACCTTGGGACTAGTGTCCCAATTCATTTCGAAACATCCCCGAAACAAAACTAACATCCCCGGTAAGTCACATAATAACCAACGAGCATAGAATAACCAATAAATAGGGAAAAGGGCTATAATACTAAAAATGATCGGCGGAGTCGTTACAGACGAGAAGCTGACTGTCATCAAGAATCTACTCCTTGCTACGCAATCAATAGTTGAAGATATCCATGACGTCTCAAAAGAATCTGGTTCAGATGTGTCAAAGATACGAGTCATGATACAGAAGACAACAGAAAATTAAGTGAAAACGTTCAAGGAAGTCCATGATCATATTGATGGGATCTCAGTAACCATGAACTCAAGCTTTGACCGTCTCAAGAAAGCTGTTTGCAACACTCATACCTATTTTCTACGTTATTGATCTGACCGTTGGATGTTTTAGACAATCTTTAACATTTGTTTTGCTGATGTTTGGGATGTTTATTTCAGATATTTATTTTGGGCTGGTAATCCAGTCATCTAGTTGTAATCTCTAGGATAACTTATTTTTGGTAATGCTGCTAAATATTGCCCTTTCTTTTTGATTGATGCCAAAGGGGGAGAAAGGGTTGTACTAACATGTGCAGGTTAATCAAAATGAAGTCGACTAAATCATAGGCAAGTCAAATACAATCCAAAGGATGTATCTATGCAGGAGGAGATAATAAGTTGAGGGGGAGTCGACTATCTGTTAACAAGTTGAGGGGGAGTCGACTACAAGCAAGGAGCTTTCATACCACAATGAAGTCGAATACTCAAATTAATTTGGAGGTAGAAATAATTAAGTTATTTTTATCATCATCAAAAAGGGGGAGATTGTTAGATCTTGGTTTTAGTGATGAAAAATAACATACTCTTATTGCAAGCACCCAAATTTAAGGATAAGAATACTATCTCTAAGCAATGGATGTTGCGAAGTAGAAGGATCAAGAAAGGAAGTTTAAATCAACTTGGGATCCAGAAGTTATCTAAAGAAGGATTGTTAAATTAGTATAATCAATCCGGATGGAAAATCTGCTCCAGATTATCAATCACAACTGTCAAGGAAAATCATATCAAGTATGAGATATGTGAGAATTGCACAATCAATCATTCACTCCATTCAAGGGGAGCATGCCAGTAATATCGAGCTTCAAGGATTAATTATAGGAAAGATGGACCCTTATTCTTTGAAGGAATCAATTGAGGTTCATTCCAAGGATCAATTCCTTTGGGTTTCCTATCTCTCGAAGATCTATTCCAGCCAAGATCCCTAATTAAAAGATCATCCCTCAAGGTGTATATATATAGTCGAAGACCCAGCAGAAGAGAACATACTTTGATCAAACCAACCTAAACCTCTTTTTTCTACTCTAAGCAAACATCATAGTATGTATTAGATTTACTGTGTAACTAGTGGAGAGAAGAAAGAGAGAAAAATATTGGTGAGGCATTATATAAAAAAACATAGAAAGTTTGCAATTCTAGTTTGGATCGCTTGAGGAAGTTGGCTTGACTGTCACAAAGATGAATATGAGTTTAGCAAATGATTTGAAGTATTTTTATGATTAGTGCTACGTGAGTTCATGAAGGATTTTGCTGAATTACGGTAGATCATGGAAATTATGGAGTAAGGGTATTGTGGGATATCCAATGTTGTGTTCTATGGCTAGGATCCAAGTAGGGAGTCTGCTATCGATGATCTGATTACATGGTTATGTGTTATATTAGTTTCGGTTTGAGGCGTATTTGTGAATCAGTTGTGACTAAAGAAGGTTTGTTTTGAGGATGACTTGAGCAAGTAAATCTTTCTACCTGGGGCCCCGTCCGAACGTACCAACAAGTTTGAAATCAGAAAATGAACTTGCTCGAACTCTCAGAATGCCTGAAACAACATTAAACTAAGAATCACACCCTAAAACTAATTGAATAAAACTTAAGAACTTTAAGTTCTTCAATTTACTTCCAATGCGCAGAAACGGGATTACACTACTCGGAATGACACCAAACTTTGCGTGTAAGTCTTACATGACATTACAGAACTATTCCTGGTCTCAAATTTCCATTTGGACCTCGATAACACTAAAACCCGCTCCAAACCATATTTAAAGAACTTCAAAGTTCCTCAAGAACCAACTTCCACTATTGGGCGCCAAAATGCTTTCGGGTCATCCAAAACCCGATCCGAACATGCGCCCAAGTCCGAAATCATCATACGAACATATTGGAACCGTCAAATTCCGATTCCGAGGTTATTTACTTAAAATATTGACCGAAGTCAAACTTGGCCTTTTAAGCCAACCTTAAGGAACCAAGGGTTCCGATTCCAACCGAGATTCTTCCAAATCCCGAACCAACCATCCTCGCAAGTCATAAATTAGTAAAAGCAAGTACGGGAAGTCTTATTTAGGGGAACGGGGTTCTAGAAAGTAAAACGACCGGTCGGGTCATTACGTTCTCCACCTCTTAAACAAATGTTCGTCCTCGAACGAGTTTAGATTCATACTGGATGTGCTGAATAAGTGTGGATATCTGCTCCGCACGTCCTCCTCGGACTCCCAGGTCGCCTCCTCGACTGGTTGGCCCCTCCACTGAACCTTTATCGCAGAAATCCTCTTGGACCTCAACTGGCAATCCTGCCTAGCAACAATAGCAATTGGCTCCTCCTCATAACCCAAGCTCTCATCTAGCTGAATAGTGCTGAAGTCTAACACATTTGACATGTCGGCATGATACCTCCGAAGCATAGACACATGAAAAACTGGATGAACCCCTAATAGGCTGGGAGGTAAAGTATGCTCATAAGCAACCTCCCTAACTCGCCTCAACACCTCAAATGGGCCTATAAACCTTGGGCTCAATTTTCCCTTCTTTCCGAATCTCATAATACCCTTCATCGGCGAGACTTTCAAGAGAACCTTCTCGCCTACCATAAATGATACATCACGCGCCTTCTGTTCTGCGTAACTCTTCTGTCTGGACTTTCCTGTGTGAAGTCGCTCCTGAATCAACTTTACCTTTTCCAAGGCATCTTTCACCATATCAATACTATATAACCTAGCCTCGGCGGGCTCAAACCACCCGATGGGAGAACGACATCGCCGACCATATAAAGCCTCAAATGGGGCCATCTCAATACTGGACTGATAACTGTTATTATAAGCAAACTCAGCCAATGGCAAGAACTGATCCCACTGTCCCCCAAAGTCAATCACACATGCTCTCAGCATGTTCTCCAATATCTGAACTGTCCGCTCTGACTGCCCGTCGGTCTGTGGATGAAATGCTGTACTTAGCTCTACACAGGTCCCTATCTCACTTTGTACGGCTCTCCAGAAATGTGAAGTGAACTGAGGTCCTCTATTTGATATGATGGAAATAGGCACACCGTGCAACCGAACTATCTCCCTAATATAAATCTGGGCCAATTTCTCTGAAGTATAGGTAGTCACAACCAGAATGAAGTATGCCGACTTGGTCAATCTGTCGACAATGATCCAAACTACATCAAACTTCTGCAAGGTCCGCGGCAATCCAACTACGAAGTCCATAGTGATGCGCTCCCATTTCTACTCAGGTATAGTCATCTACTGAAGTAGGCCACCTGGCCTTTGGTGCTCATACTTGACCTACTGGAAATTTAGACACCTAGCTACATACTCCACTATGTCTTTCTTTATCCGCCGCCACCAAAAATGTTGTCTCAGGTCACGATACATTTTCGTAGCACCTGGATAAATAGAATACCGAGAACTGTGTGCCTTCTCTAGAATCCTCTCCCTCAAGCCATCGACATTAGGAACATATAGACGACCCTGGAGTAGCAAAACACCATCCTCGCCAATAGAAACTTCTTTAGCACCACCCTGAAGTACCGTCTCTCTAAGAACTGCCAAGTGCGGATCATCAAATTGTCGGGCCTTGATCTGCCCCAATAATGAAGACTGAGCAATGACGCATGCAAGAACTCGGTTGGGCTCTGAAATATCCAACCTCACAAGTAAGTTAGCCAAGGACTGAATGTCCAGAGCTAGTGGCCTCTCCTCCACTAAAATAAATGCCAAGCTACCCATACTCTCTGCCTTCCTGCTTAAGGCGTCCGCAACCATATTTGCCTTGCAAGGATGATAAAGAATGGTGATGTCATAATCCTTCAGTAACTCGAGCCATCTACACTGCCACAAATTTAGATCCATTTGCTTGAACAAATGCTGTAAGCTTCGATAATCAGTATAGACCTCACATGACACTCCATACAGATAATGCCTCCATATCTTAAGAGCATGAACAATTGTGGCTAACTCTAGATCGTGCACAGGGTAATTCTTCTCATGAATCATCAGCTGACGCGAAGCATATATAATAACTCACCCCCTGCATCAATACACAACCCAAGCCAACGCGTGAAGCATCGAAATATACCGTATACATCCCGAAGTCGGAAGGCAATACTAGAACCGATGCTGTAGTCAAAGTTGTCTTGAGCTTATGGAAGCTCACCTCATAATCATCAGACCAATGGAACGGAGCACCCTTCTGGGTCAATCTAGTCAAAGGTGCTGCAATGGATGAAAAGCCCTCCACAAACCGGTGATAATAGCCTGCTAACCCCAAGAAACTCCTAATCTCAGTTGCCGAAGTGGGATGAGGCCAACTCTGAACTGCCTCAATCTTCTTGGGATCCACTTTAATACCCTCTCCTGATACAACATGCCCCGAGAATGCCACAGACTCTAACCAAAACTCACATTTAGAGAACTTAGCATTTAGCTCCTGCTCTCGCAATGTCTGAAGTACCACTGTCAAATGCTGCTCGTGCTCCCCCAGGCTACGTGAGTAAATCAAGATGTCATCAATGAAGACAATAACAAAGGAATCAATATAAGGCCTAAACACTCTGTTCATTAAATTCATGAATGTCGCTGGGGCATTAGTCAAGCCGAAGGACATCACTAGAAACTCATAATGACCATATCTGGTACGGAAGGCAGTCTTCAGAACATCTGAGTCCCAAATCTTCAACTGATGGTACCCCGATCTCAAGTCGATCTTAGAAAACACCCCATTACCCTGCAACTGGTCGAACAAATCATCGATACACGGTAGCGGGTACTTGTTCTTGATGGTAACCTTGTTCAACTAGCGGTAATCAATGCACATCCGCATAGCCCAATCTTTCTTCTTCACCAATAACAATGGTGCACCCCAAGGTGATACACTTGGTCTCACAAACCCCTTTGCTAATAACTCCTCAAGTTGTTCCTTCAACTCCTTCAATTCTTTCGGAGCCATACGGTACGGTGGGATAGATACAGGCTGGGTGCCCGGAGCCAAATAAATACGAAAATCAATATCATGATCTGGCGCCATGCCTGGAAGGTTAGAAGGAAACACATCAGCGAACTCCCGGACTACTAGCACTGAATCAATCGTCGAAGACTCTGCGGTGGTGTCCCGAACATAAGCTAGATAAGCCAAACAACCCTTCTCGACCATATGTCGAGGCTTCAAAAAAGAGATGACCCGACTAGCTGTATTAACCGAGGAACCCTTCCACTCCAATCTTGGTAATTCTGGCATTGCTAAGGTAATAGTCTTGGCATGACAATCAAGGATGCAGTGGTATGGGGATAACCAGTCCATGCCCAGGATAACCTCAAAGTCGATCATATCAAGTAGTAGAAGGTCTGCCTTAGTCTCGTAATCACAGAATATGACCACACAGAACCGGTAGATCCGATCCACAACCACAGAATCACCCATAGGAGTGGACACATAAATAGGAGTACCCAAGGTCTCGCAAGGAATATCCAGAAAATGAGTAAACAGAGATGACACATATGAATAGGTAGACCCTGGATCAAATAATACCGAAGCATCCCTACTGCATAGCGAAATAATATCTGTGACCACGGCATCTGAGGCCAATGCATCTGGTCTGGCCGGAAAAGCATAGAATCTGGTTGGAGCGCCGGCGGGCTGGCCCCCGCCTGACTGAATAGTAGCTGATTGGCCTCCCCCTGCCTGGCCTCCACTAGCCGCCCTCTGCCTCTGGGCGGCCGGACAGCCAGTGTTGAAATCGTGGGCTGCTGGCCCTGCTGCACTACCTTGCCCTGAAGCCTGGGGCAGAATCTCTTCATGTGCCCGAGATCTCCGCACTCAAAACAGCCCCTCGGTGCGGCGATCTGCTGCCCTGATGTCTGACCCTGATGGCCTGTCGACCCACTGGAAGAAGCCTGAATAGCCAGTGGGCGGTATATACTCTCCAGCATGGCACTAAAATAGTAGCAGGAAGAACCCTGGATAGTTGGTGAGAGGTGAGAACTCTTTGGCGTGGCGCTGAAATAAGGGCGCACTGGAGCACCTCGAGGAGGTGGTGGTGATAAATATGGGGGCCTGCTAGGCTGACCCCTCCCAAACTGACCTGTGCCCCTAGCCAGGGCGCCTCTAGACTCTCCAGAGAAACGGGCCCTCTTGTCCTGCTGCATCTGCTCTCTCCCCCTTTGACGGTAGCCCTCAATCCTCCGAGCAATCTCCACTACCAGCTAATAAGAAGTCCCCATCTCAACCTCTTGGGCCATATTGGCCCTAATACCGGTGTGCAACCCCGCCACAAACACTCTCTGTGCATCTGTAGGAAGTATCATAAGTGCATGGCAAGACAACTCAGAAAACCTTGCCTCATAGTCGGTCACTGACATCTGACCATGCTCAAGCTTCTCAAGCTGATACCGCAACTCTTCCCTCTCGGAGGGTGGAATATACCTATCTAGGAAAAACTGTGTAAACTGGCTCCAAGTCATGGGAGGAGAACCTATTGGTCTTCCAAGAAGATAAGACTGCAACCATCTACGAGCCCTGCCCTCCAGCTAGAAATAGGGAAGTCAACCTCATGAGACTCTAGTAGCCTTATGTTGTGCAATCTGATCCTGCACCTATCAATGAAATCCTGGGCATCCTCATAACGCTCGCCCCCAAAGACAGGACGGTGTAACATAGTCCATCTGTCCAATAACTTCTGCGGATCGCTGTTCGCAGTCAGTCTAGACTCAGGTGCAGCTGCCACAACTAGCAGGGCTCCGCCCATGGGTAGTGCACCCGAAGTCTGATATACCACAGCTGTGTGCCCAAGAGCCTGAGCAGTAGGGGTCTGTGCACCCCTTCCTGCCTGAGATGTGGCTGGGTCTGCTGGAAATAAACCAACCTAAGTCATGGTGTCCATGAACCGCATCATACAGTCCATGACCTCCTGAAAGCCCGGTGCTGTCATGAAATCTACCGTGGCTGGCTCTGCGGCAGGCACCTCACCCTGCTCTTCAATAATGGGATCCTCCACCAGATCCGCTGGTGGTGCTACAGGGGCAGTTCTGGGTCACCTTCGTCCCCTACCTCGGGCCGGTGCCCTCCCCCGGCCTCTGCCTCGGCCTCTAGCAATGGGGGGAGCAGCTCTTCCCGGATCTGGAATGTCCGTCGTGCGCGTCCTCACCATATGTGAGAGAATAGAAGAAGGAAATTTAGTATACCATCAATTATACGACAGAAGATGAATAATGAGTAGTTTCCTAACACCCCATAGCATCTCGAAGATAAGTACGGACGTCTCCTCACCGATTCGCAAGACTCTACGAGGCCTGCCCTTAACTTGTGAGACCTATGTGAACCTAGTGCTCTGATACCATGTTGTCACGACCCAACTCCATGTCAGGCCATGATGGCGCCCAACACCGTTGCTGGACAAGCCAACAGTGAACAACTTAATGATTTCCCATTTAGATTTACTTATTTTTAAAACATTTGGTAAATAAAGGATTTTAAGGCAAACAAACGGAAACATCTAAAAACAGTTATAACTATTGAATTACAACCCAAACCAAAAATCAAAGTCAATTAATACGTACCAAGATCTGGTGTCACAAGTGTGTGAGCAACTAGTAGAATATACAAAAGATGACTATCCAACTGTCCGAAACAGAATAGATAGATAAACACAAAAGAGAAACTCCGGCATGCTGTTGAACGGCTCAGAAGGGGCAGCTCAGCGTGAAGTCTCGGTCCAAGATCAAGTATGCATTTCGGGTGGGTAACTAGATGCACCAGCCTCAGATCCTGTACAATTAAGTACAGAAGCGTAGTATGAGTACATAAACAATATGTACCCAGTAAGTATCCCGTCTAACCTTGAAGAAGTAGGGACGAGGGGTCGACTTGACACTTACTAGGCCAATAATAATGTAATTAAAGTATTATCATGATACTTTCAGTTCAACAACAGGAAAAGATAACTCCTTCTTTCATAATTATAACTTAAATTTCAGTAATACCATTTAGCAACTTACATTTCAAGTCCTTTAAGCAGAATAAATCATGGAGAATTTCCAAATGATTAGCATGCGCAATTATCCCAAGGTCGTACGGCCCGATCCAACAAAATATTTAAACTGTGCACTGCCGGAGGGTCAAACGATGCGAACCATAGATGCATCTATTTACTACCGAGATGCTCGGCCCGATCCACAAATAACAATTTATTTTCAAGAAAGCACAAGTTTTCCATTTACAGTCAAGTATCTCATACAAACCTTCAAGTAAGTGAATTTAACCTTATACAATTATTTTATCAATTTCTATCATGACTAGGTGATTATATTAGCAAGTAAGGGCACAAACATTCCAAGTATAGCATGATACGGGTCCTAAACTACCCAAACAATAGCATAATATTAGCTACGTACGGACTCTCGTCATATCATACGTACGTAGCCACCGCAATTAGGTACAAACATTTATTTAACTCACATATGGTGTAAGTTCCCTCTTACATGGTTAGAAAGGAGACTTACCTCGTCTCAAAGCCTACTTCCCAATTCAAGAACGCGCTCAAATCTCCAAATTTGACGCCAAACGACTTGAAGCTAGTCAAACATTACATAAACTAATCAATCTATGCTCAAAGGTTCATAATTCTACCATTTAAGTGATTACCCAACTTAAATTGCAAGATTCCTAAAATTCACCCCCGAGCCCACATGCTCGGATTCCAGAAATTTTTAAATAAAGTTGGTACCCATAACCTTAGGAACATAAATATATGATTTTTACTAAATTCCATAACGAATTTCGTAGTTAAATCTCATTTTTATCAAGAACCTAGGTTTTCATCTAAACCCGTAATTTTCACTAATTTACATGTTATAACCTACCTATAAACCATGTATTTAACTCACATTTGATATGAATTACTTACCTCAACTAGTTGATGGAAATCCCCTCTCTAACCAGCTCCTAAATCGCCCCCAAGAAGAGTAAGAAGTGAGCAAAAGTGCTCAAACCTGCACTTTCGCAGATGCGGTCCTTCTTCCGCTTATGCGATGGCTGGGCAGCCTATGCTGGGACGCATCTGCGATCATGGGGCTCGTACCTGTGAGCTCACACCTGCGGATGACCAAGCGTAGTTGCGATTATGACAGCAGCTGGAGCTTCAGCTTTGGCTTTCAAATTCCAACTTGGCCCGAGCCTCGTTCGATTGACACTCAGGGCCCCCGGGGCCCCGTCCGAATGTACCAACAAGTTTGAAATCAGAAAACGGACTTTCTCAAACTCTCAGAATGCCCGAAACAACATTAAAACTAAGAATCACACCCTAAAACCAATTGAATCAAACTTAAGAACTTCAAGTTCTTCAATTTACTTCCAATGCGCCGAAACGGGCTTACACTACTCGGAATGATACCAAACATTGCATGCAAGTCTTAAATGAGATTATGGAACTTTTCCAGGTCTCGAATATTTATTTAGACCTCGATAACACCAAAACTTACTCCAAACCATATTTAAAGAACTTCAAAGTTCCTCAAGAACCAACTTCCACTATTGGGCGCCAAAACACTCCAGGTTCATCCAAAACCCGATCTGAACATGCACCTAATTACAAAATCATTATAAAAACCTATTGGAACCGTCAAATCCTGATTCCGGGGTCGTTTACTCAAAATGTTGATCGAAGTCAAACTTGGCCTTTAAAGCCAACCTTAAGGAACTAAGGGTTCCGATTCCAACCCAGACTCTTCCAAATCCCGAACCAACCATCCCCGCATGTCATAAATCAGTAAAATCAAGTACAGGAAGTCTTATATAGGGGAGCGGGGTTCTAGAAAGTAAAACGGCCGGCCGGTCATTACATATGATCTTTCCTTTTTGTGGTATATTGTGCTATCCTTTCTCCATTGTTATTATCATGCACTTCGTGTGTTTTTGTTGATTTGCATATGGTTGTTGATTTTGAGCATTATGGTCGAGGTATTTTATGTGAATCGGTGTTTGGATTGGGTCACGCATTGCGGCAAAGTTTTATTGGGATATGATCCTTTGTGTTGATCTAATTACTTGTGTATATCTTGTTTTTGTCTGAAATATGAACATTTGTAAGTTCGTGGTATATTCCTGGTTCAAAAGCACATGTTTGTTATCATTAAAAAGAGAGAATTTGTTTGGTTATATGTATTTTGATGATTAACAAAATATGCAATGCACATGTACTAAGAACCTGGATCTTACGAGTTGAATGGGTAACTCGGCTATTGTAACTTGCGGTAAAAGAAAAAAAGTACTATTGTGCGATAATTTAGGAAAAGATCTACAACATATATATTCTGATTAACTAAGACATTTAAGAATATTATGCTAATATCTTTTATGATCTCATGGACATTTGGTAGCATGTATATCTTGAAAAGATCCTCAAGCGGAATTCGAGTCCTTCCATATTCAAGACGCCAAAATCCTTGATCACTAGATTAATACGATTGACTAACATGCGAGAATGTATTCTTTCCGTTTGTTTTTCAGGAAAATCATTTACAAACATTTAGAGCTCGTGCAGTACTATGAACAAATAGTACTCTTGAAGTTCTTAATCACAGTTCACTCAGCAAGTGTGTGAAGAACAAGACATAAGTACTTGATCCTTTGCAATTGTGCATATAGCTTGAGCCGGTCTAGTTCTTCTATATTCGGATATTGAGTTGTAATTTTATCATTCATTAAAAAGTACATTTGTTTTAGCTGTTTTATTTTCACATTTGCAAGTTAGAGTAACCTGCAAGTGTGAGACAATCGTGGGACTGTTAGAGTCTAGAGTTGTATTAGGTTTAGATTGCAAGAGCTGTAATCTAAACTGAAAGTACAAGGGGGGTGAATTGTCATTTTTTCTCTTTTTATGACTAAGTAGTTGACTTGTTTATCAATTAGTCGAGTAGAATTTAATGCGAAGTAAATAGTAAAGGCAGATTGTAATATGCATATTGTAAATGACAACGAATACTTTTATATTGATTTTGATTCAATGCGAATCCTAGTCCAGTCCCCTTAAGTTGCAAGATGGTTCTCTCTTCAAAGCTCCTTGAAGTTTTCCGTACAAGTGAGTTGATCCCACC
Organism: Nicotiana tomentosiformis; assembly: GCF_000390325.3. Lineage (NCBI taxonomy): Eukaryota > Viridiplantae > Streptophyta > Magnoliopsida > Solanales > Solanaceae > Nicotiana > Nicotiana tomentosiformis. The sequence goes on from NC_090823.1 coordinate 63,220,182, forward strand.
GGTAGAAAGAAACTCTCCACAGAGTCATCATGAGAATCAGACAACCTCGGAACATCCCTCAGGAGATAACTCACCTGCTTAGCATCAAACTGGCATCTTTCTATGCCCTTTCATGGCCACAACCACTATACAGTCACTAAATCTTCCTGAGTCTGAACTCGTCAATAAGACATAAGAATCTACTTCATTCCACAAATGAACAATATGAAAGATCCCTTAAAACACTTAAAACTCAAGGCCGTACAACACATCAACACCGAGATCGAGTATCCATCATCCTTTCACATCCCAAGCAAACTTATCTCGTCGCATCCAACCCATCTGAACACATCCCGCAGCCATATCATACTCATCATGTAGCCATTCAACCACTCACCGAGCCATAAATCCCACTCCTAGGGACACTATCGGACATATAAGTCCAAAAAGCACATACTTACACAACTAAAACTATCGAGCCCAAGTTGCGTTCGAAACCAAGCCTCAAATTCTCCAGACTGGCCCATCACCTAAACGTAGAAAACACATCTCGCACCTCATCATCCATGGAATCACAAGTCGTCTATGCACATTTGATACCGAGCGCTCACATAATATACACGTGAGTAGAAGGAATTCAAAGAGATATGCTTCAAGATGAATCAATACCGCACGATAAGAAAAGAAAGATAGGAAGTTTATCCTTGATTCCCTGTAGCCTCTCGACGATAGGCATAGATGTCATCATACCGATCCGCAAGAGTCTACTAGACACTTGCTCATGACTCGTAGAACCTATGAACCTAGAGCTCTAATACCAACTTGTCACGACCCAAAATCCAACTAGTCATGATGGCACCTAACCCAACCCGCTAAGTAAGCCAATTAATAGTCAACACAATTTAAATGAGAATAATAAGAAATCAATGATGAATTAACTGAACTTTAATATAATAACCCAAAGAATGGTAGTACAAGTCACGAGCCACTAAGCTTTAAATTTACAAAAAAGGTATGAAATAATACAACATCTGTTTGGAATATACATAAACAAAATTTAAAGTCTAAAACTACCAACGACAAGTGGTAGTTATATCTAAAAGATAGGTACATCTTCAATGCCAGCTCCCGCCATACACAACAACATCAGCTCTCAAATCTGCACGCAAGATACAGAAGTGTAGTATGAGTACAACCGACCCCATGTACTCAATAAATATCATAACTAACCTCAACAAGGTAATAGAAGAAAGAATTATAAATGATACTTGATATCATTTGTACAGTTCATAAATTCCAACATATATAGAATAGAAATTGATCAAATTAGGAAAATCACAGATAAAACCACCTCGGTTCTCATGATTCTTTTTAAAGTGTTTTTCTTAGTTAACAATCCAACATATAAAGAAGATATGGAAGTAAAGAAAAAATGCAATAATCAAATATCAATTTATTGCGGCGCGCAACCCAATCTAAATGGATATCATATCACAGCTCTGAGGCCCACATCAGAATCTCAGTAACCAAACCGAACCTGTAACCAGCTCTCCCAGAGCTCACGTCAACAAGAAACCCATCGGTTTCTCACAATCCGCATGTACATCATCAAGAGAGAAATATGAGAGGGTGAACCTAGGGGGATGGATCCATATCCACACGCATGCATAATCTGCCCGGCGTCCTATCAGCTCGGCGTGGTCACATGCTCAATATCACAATCCGTCCAGCGTGGTAACATGCTCAATATAACGGATCCACCTGGTGCGGTCACATGTATAACAACACCGTCCGCCCGTCATGTTCACAGGCATAACAACACAATCTGCCCGGTGTGGTCACATGCATAATAACACAATCTGCCCAGCGTGGTCATAGCCATAATAACACAATCTGCGCGACGTGATCACATGCATAACAACACAATCCGCCCGGCATGGTCACATGCATAAAAACACAATCCGCCCAGCGTGTTGACATGCATCAAGCCAAAATCATATCACACAGAAGCAAGTATACAAGAATACATGAATGTGATGAATGAATATCAAATTTCATGCTCCTGGACTGGCATAATGACATGCTAATATGTAGGCATGTTTAAAGTGTGCTATCATAGCTCAAATCGACAATTTCTTCACAAAAATAGCAATTATCAAGTTTATTCAGTGAATTAGCCTCTATGTTACCTCAAACATAGATCAAATAGTTCACAACAAGGATACAAATATGGAAAGCATCACTGCTTAAATCTTAATAGTCACTACAAGGCATGTCATTGCCTAAGCACTACTCCGAAGATGGATAAATACCCTTGTGCTCGCACATGGACTCAAACCCCACACATATGCGCACCCATAGCATGTAGCTATCACAAATAACTTTGGCAACTAGTGCCTCAACCAAGTTTAGATAAGATACTTAACTCAAGCAAGCCAAAACAAATGCCGAACAAGCCAAACAACACTCTATAAATGCCATCCCGCATGAATCGACCTCTGAACGGCTCGAAACTAGCCAAAAGCAATTCAAAAATATCAAATAATGCCAAAGGAAACCAATCTAAATGATAAAGGTCGAATCTTTAGTCAAATACTCAAAGTCCACCAAAAGGTCAACCCCAGGCTCATATCTCGGAACTCGACAAAACTTACAAATTCAGATAAACCATTAGAATACGAGTTCAACCATACTAATTTCAATCAAATCCGACACTGAATCGATGTTCAAAACTCAATTAACCATGTTAGAGAAGTTTAGACAACCCCCAATTTCTCTTTTTAATTTATCAATCAAATGCAAAAATTGAAGATAGAATCATGGAATAAAATCAAATTCGAGTAAAGAATACTTACCCCAATCCATGTGGAAACAATCCTCTCAACGATTGCCCAAAACCGAGTTCCAAATGTCCAAAATGAGATAAAATGAACAACCCTTCGAATAAATAGCAATCTGCCAGCCTTTTTGCATGTGCGAAAAACAGGTCGCTTCTGCAGCGTCGCTCCTGCAACAAAAATACCGATTCTGCGGAGGCCACTATGTCGGACTGCTCGCTCTTGCGGACAACATCCCGCTCCTGCAATATCATAGGTGCGATGTACCTTCCGCTTCTGGGAAGCACTCGCCCAGCCTGCGTTCCAGTTACTGCGTAACTCTGCCTGCATCTGTGCTCCCGCAGAAGCGCTAAATCCTACGCATCAGTGACATCATTCCCCAGCTTGACCTATTGCTTCTGCGCCTCCTCACCCAAATTTGAAGCTCCGCACCTGTGCCCAATGTTCTGCAGGTGCGATGACACCAGACCCCTGCCAAACCAGCCAACACCAATATGACTCAAAATGGTCTGAAACCAGTCAAAAAATCACTCGAGCCAATCGGGACCCCGTTCGAGCATGCCAATAAGTCCCAAAAATTAAATCTGACTTACTCGAGTCTTCTAATCACACATAACAACATCAAAACTATGAATTGCACCTCAAATACAACTTGATGAACTTTTGAATATTCAACTTCCAAAACTCGTGCTGAACCATATCAAATTAACCCAGAATGACCTCAATTTTTGCACATATGTTTCAAATAGTATAAAAAACCTATTCCGACTCCCGGAACAACAGTACAAACTATATATTATCAAAGTAAACTTCCGATCAAACTTACGAATATTCCAAACATTTAAATTACCAACTTTGGTAAAATAGTGTCGAAACCTTCTAGAAATATCCAAATGCAAATCCGGGCATATGCCCAAGTCAAAAATCACCATTTGGACCTAAAGGCACCGTCAAAACTCCAATTTGAGGTCAAATATATAAAAGTCAAACTTTGTCAACTCTTCTAACTTAAAGCTTCCTATTTAATAATCATTCTCCCAAATCATTTTCGAGCAACTCGAAGACCAAAACCGACCATACACACAAGTCGTAATACATCATATGAAGCTAATCAAGACCTCAAACCATCAAACAGATTGCTAATATTCAAAACGAATGGTCGGGTCGTTACAGGTGATTTCAGACTTGGGCGTATGTTTAGACTGGGATTTGAATTTTTTTAGAAGGTATTGGCTTTATTTGTCAAAAATTGGCAATTAGAAGAATTAGAGAATTTATAGGTTTGACTGGGAGTTGACTTTGGTGTTATCATACTCTTATTGTGGTTTTAAGACATTGTATATGTTCACTTAGTTGATTGAAACTTGTCTGTAATGTTTGGCTGTGATCCGAAATGATTAAGTGTGGTTCGAACGCATTCGATGAAGTTTGAATGTTTGAAAGTTAAGAGAATGATTTTATCTTTGATTCTTCGTTTTGATATTATTTATGGTATTTAGAGATTTTGGATAGGTTTGAATATTTTCTTTGGACTTGTTGGTATGATTGGATGGGGTTCCGAGGGGCTCGGGTGTGATCCGGCATGATTCCAGAGCACTTTGGTATTTTGGGAATAGTTCTTGTGCCTGGCACATCGTACCTGGAGACTTCAGTGTGTCAGCGCGAGGGGTGCACCTGTGGTATTGTTTGCACATTGGAAGGCTAGCTAAGTAGTGGTCACATCTACGACATAGGGAATCGTAGATTCGAAGAAGGGGTCGCACCTGTGGAGCTGCAGATTCAGCGTGTGCATCGCAGGTGTAAAGGCAAGTTGGTGATGAGGTAGGTCACAAGTGCGGGCCTTCGAGCACAGAAACAGAGGCTGTAATTGCAGATCTTTTGGTCGCAGAAGCAATGGACATGGTAGAGATTATAATTCGAGGGTTTTGCTCATTTCTCATTATTTTGTGTTTTGGAGCTCGGTAAGATGCGACTTTGGAGGTTATTTTCACTACTATTTTATGGGTAAGTAATTTTTACTCATAATTGATTATATATCTTGTTTTTCCATGAATTTATACACTAAGAACATGGAATTTTGAAGGAAAAATTGGGGTTTTCGCCTACAATTTAAGAGAGTATTTTGTGAATTTGAGTACCGATTTGGACTCGGTTTTGAAAACTAATTACATATTTAGACTGATAGGTTATGGGTCATCGGATTGTAGTATTGGTTTCAAATTTCGGGCACGCGTGCCTTGGATTGACTTCTGTTGACTTCTTTGGAATTCTTCAAAGATCGAAGATTTATAGATTGGGATCACTTCTTATAGCATTGTTTGACTTCCTTGGTTGATGATTTACCTAGATTTGTGTGGGTCTAGAACATGATTTCTATGCTATATTTGGTTGAAGGCTAGCCTGGATGAGGTAAGTATCCTGCCTAATCTTGTTGAGTGAATAACCCTTAGGATATGACTTTGTTTGCCTAATAAAATATGTGAGAGGTGACATATATGCGAGGTGATGAGTGTATATACGGGTGCTATATATGATTCATGATCGTATTAAACTTTAGTTTTTTATTTTAAATTGTTTGAATTCTGTGCTTTTTGTAATTCATGTTAAATAATTTGTATGACTATATGAACTCCGTGAATCATGCTAGAGATCATGTGTAAGTATTGATTCCCTATTTGTACATGATATTCATTGTTGTATGGTGTACTTGTCTAAACAGAATTGTAATTGTACACTTCTCACATACATACACCTTAGCATGTTATTTCTTAGTCCATGAGTACATGATTTGATATTCGTCGCTTGTATACATGTATTCTTGTATATGCTTTTTGTGTGATAAATTGGATTGGTAGCACGTGAGTGGTCCATGTGGGTTGAGTTGTTATGGCACATGAGTTATATGTGCGGTGATTATGATTATGCACGTGAGTTGTTCGTGCAACATATGGATAAGGATCTATCCCCCTAGGGTCGTCCTCTCATGTTTCTCATTGATGGCGTACATGCAGATTATGGAAACTGGCTAGTGATTGGATTTTGTGAATGTTCTCTATATGCAAATTCCTTGGATGTATACATTGTAAGGCCCTGTACAAATTTTCCTAAAAACCGGGGTTCCGTGATGCCGAGGTAGGCGTAGTGGTTTGAACTTTTTGGATTGAACGGTGTGCTGGGGAGTTGAAGGAAATTATTTTGCAAAAATAGATATTTTTGCGGCCCATTATGCGGCCGCATAATCACTCTGCGGGCCGTAGAATGGCCGCAGAGTTAAGCAGCTACTTGGGCCGTTTTGATGTCAACTTCGCGGCCAATTATGCGACCGCATAACCATTTCATGGGCTGCACTTTGATCGCACTCTGCGGGCCTCAAATGAGCTAGAATCATGACCATCTTCGTAGTTTTGGTCCAATAATAGATCGAAGTGCTAAGAATTCTGGAACATTTTAGAGTTTAATGAAGCTCCATTGAGGTATGTTGGCTAAACCCCCTTCTTAGAATCGAATCCCACGGTTATTCCGAATGTGCTTGTGTTGAAGGATATATGCTCAATATGTATTGTAAATGCTTTATCATATCACCTTATCATTGAGGATGTATTCAAAATATGGAATATGTATTAAAAATGTTAAGATTTCAAGTCTAGATCAAAATAAAAGTTGTTATGCCAAATTGTATGAAAAGCCTCTTTGTGCCTAAGATTCTCAAATTGCTCATATGTGAATTTAATGTCTTGAATGGGAAGCCTTATTGTTGTTGATAATAATAATGATGTTTGAATGTGAAAAGGGGAAACTGGAATTATGAAATACGGCCAAGTGCCAAGAATGACCTTATAATTGTGGCCACTAGTGCCAATGAATTGAAAGGATGTGAAAGAAGTATGATGTGAGATGATCGACTGAAAAGGTAACGTCTCGGGTGAGACGGCCTAGCCGATCGGGCCATGATCGGACGCCATGCCACACACATGGTGGTGACTGTGATGGAAAGTATGATAAAATTGTGGTTATGGTTGATGTCTCAAATGAGACAACCTAGCCGATCGGGTCGTGATCAGACTCCATGTAAGAATACGGTGGTATTGTGAATTATGGTATATCAACAGTAAAGATCACCCAACCTAATAACATGGAAATTGACTTGAAAACTTATGTGATCCTTAACTTGATGTTTTAGTATTATTTGAAGCTCTTATTGAATTCTTGATTGTTCCCCCATGTATTATTATTCATTCTATTGAGATGGTGTTTAGTTTTACATACTAGTACTATTCGACGGTACTAACGTCCCTGTTTTCGGGGGCGCTGCATCTTTAAATGGATTCAAGTGGTCCCATAGCAGGAAGTGTTGATCAGCGATAGTGGTACATCCTCTTCCCATCAGACTTGGTGAGCCCCACTTCATCCTGGGGTCATGTATTGTATCCTTTGTTCATATTATTATCACGTTTTGAGGTATAGCCGGGGCTTTATTGCCGGCACTATCATAACACTCTTTTGTATCTTTTAGAGGCTCCATAGACACTATGTGGGTTGTACATGGGTGCTAGGAAAGCCAAATAAGTTATGTTGTGTTTTTATCACTTGTTCCACTCAACTATAAGAATATGTGTATTTTAAGACTTAAAAGTGAAGTAACTAATAGAAAGTTTTTGGTATTGTATTCATGATCTCCCTATTGTCTAATTAATGAATATATGTCACCTCTTTTCTTTTCCGTGAGTGAGTTTAGGGTAGAAAGTATCTAGCAGGCTATACTTCTGCACCTTGCATGTAATCAGTCATGATACTTACTGAGTACATGTGGTCGGTTGTACTCAGACTATACTTCTGCACCTTGCATGTAGAACTTCGAGTTGAGCTGTTGTGGATGACAGAGGATAGCATTGAACATGTACTTATGTTCCATCAATAAGCTACCACTTCTTCTTGGTAGTTTAGGATTTTTACTTCTGTTTATGTATATCCAAACATGACTTGTACTTCCATTTTTCGGAGAGGTTGTATCCATTTTTTTGTACGAGCTTTGTAAATCAAAATTTTAGCGGTTCATGACTTGTACTTCCAAATTTTGGAAAAATTGTATGTAATTTAGCTATCTTGTTTAATGTTATCGACGATCTTTTATTTGAGTCGTATTCATTGTTTGGCTTACCTAGCCGGTTGGGTTAGGTGCCATCACGACTTGGTGGGATTTTTAGTCATGACAAGTTGGTATGAGAGCTCTAGGTTCATAGGTTCTACAAGTCATGAGCAAGTGTCTAGTAGAGTCTTTCGGGTCGGTATGATGGCGTCCATACGTATCTTCGAGAGGCTACAGGGCATCTAGGAAACTTTACCTTCTTTCTTTCCTTATAGTGCATCATTGATTCAGCTTAAAGATTATATTCGATTTCTTTCCATTCACTAGTTTATGATGTCGAGCACTCGGTATCAGCTGTGCATCGAAGGCTTGTGATGTCGTGGATGTGCGAGATGTGTTTCTTCGTTGTGAAGGTAGGCCAATCTAGAGGACATGAGGCCAGGTTTGGACTGCAGCTTGGGCTCGGCAGATTTAGTTACATAAGTATATGACTTGGGACTCTTACGTCCGATGGTGTCCTTAGTGGTGTGATTGATGGATCAGTTGAGTGGCTAAATAGCTTTGTGATGAGTACTATGATTAGATGGTTAGGATGAGAAGAGAAGGATTTTATTGGGATGAAAAGGGCTATGGATACTTGATTTGTTTCTTGATAGGTGGTATAGTCTTAAGAAATATGTGTTGGGGGATCTTTCAGTTGTTCACTTCAGAAATAAAGTATATTTTTATATCTTGTTGATGATTGTAGACTCAGGAGAGATTAGTTGATTACATAGTGGTTGTGACCATGGTATAGTCAAAAAGGATGTCGGTTTGATGCTAAGAAGGTAGGTTATCTTCTGCTGGAAGTTTTGAGGTTGTGTGATTCTAATGATGTTTCTATAAAGAGATTACCTTCTATCTAGTGGGATGTATGTACTACGATTAGAATTTTGGATCGGTTGAGGAAGTTCATATGACTATCACAAGGATGAGTATGCACTTGGCAGATGATTCGGAGTGTTTTATGACTAGTATTACATGACCTTATGGAGAATTTAGCTGAATATCAATGGGAGATCATGGCAGTTATGAAGGAAGAGTAATGTGGGTTATCATGTGATGTGTTATGTGGCTTCGATCCAAGTGAGGGGGTCTACCATCAATAATCGGATCGCATGGTCATGTGTTATACTAGTTCCTGGACTAAGGGACTTTTGTAGATTAGTTATGACTTGAAGAGGATGACCTCGAGGATGTCTCAAGCATGGAAATTTCTTTATGCATGATGTACTATACTTTATGGGTATATGGAGGTCTTGGAATGATTAGGTTTGATATTCGTTGTGGATGTAGTATGCAAGGCAAAGGAATTGCTTGGTTGCTTCTCTTTGGATATGCATGTGCTGGTGAAGCACAAGTCATTCGGTGCGTATTGGCTTTGTATTGGCGATTAGAGAAGAGTGGATGATTCTCAAGAAGTTCTAATGGGTTCAAGATTCATATGTGGTATTGAAGGATTCCTGGATTTGTGTATGACTAAGATCTGAGATTGGCATTGGAGGGTGCTGAGACTTGCAGTATTCTATATCTTTATTGATTCTGCATTACAATATTAGAGAGATGAAAGAAACGTTTCCGGATTCATAGAATGTCTCTTCAAAGTGGGCATTCCCGATTTGCGGTGCCATTGGGTGCATGAAAGGGATTAAAGTAGCTTATGGGTCTTAGGACGAAGTCGTTTCATGTTGGGATCACTTGGAGTGAGTTTTGATTGAGGTCCATAGTGTGATGGGAAAGAGAAGTGTTATTTTGAAGGCAAGTCAAGAGGACTCTGAAGAAGTTGGGTCAGCTTAGCAGTTGTTTGGATCAGCGCAGTAGTAGAAATGATTTGTTCCTTTGGTATGATAGGACTTTACATGTGTTTTGAGGCAATACTTTTAGGTTTGGCAGTCTATGTGACTTGGTTGATTTAGAGGGATTCAGTTCTGATGTCTTAGTTATGTGCAGAGGGCATTCTAAGAGTTCACGATGGTTTCGATCATGGATTGATATTGATGTCTTATACAGGTATGGAAGGTTTGTTGTGTGTTGCGATGCTCTCCTGGATTGAGTTTAGTGGAAGGTTTCTAGTTGATGGGGGTGTCTACCCTACTTATGATTCAGATTTGATTATGAAATTTTCGTATTATTACATGTTAGATTGGTAGATTCGGTGCGCTGTGTGTGATTGAGATTGCATGAACAAGGTTGCGGTTCAGTTTTGAAAGGAAGGTCATGAGTTCTAGACAACATGTGAGATTTTAGATGTTTAAGAGTATGCTAACACTATCCGGTATTGCCTGAGGAGGGTGTGTGTTGTAGAAGACGCAATGTGTTTTGACTTGAGGATGCTTGACTAGTACTACAGAGATCTCATGGTTGGTAACCATTGATGTTCAAGTTTCGCTATGTGTCGCGGGAAATTTATGGGAGTACTTCTCATGAGGGGATTGTGTATAAGTGACGTATCATTCATTGGAGTGGGAGAGTTGAAGATCAGATATGGAGATTCCTATATTATGTTTAGCTTTTAACATTCTTGCTGCTGCGGGGGTGAAACATGCCCAGTTGGAGGAGAAGTATAAGAAGACTATCGAGCATAATAGTTAAAGATGCCCAGTTGCAGGAGAAGTATAAGAAGACTATCGAGCATAATAAGCTCTTTAGCTCAACTGTCTGTGACCTTGATGTTAGCCTCAGATTTGTTAGATTCGCCCGGGAAAACCTTTCTGCCGAGGTAACTCAACTCAAATAAGAACTTAAGCGCCAAGCGGCTTCCCTCGTTGTTGAGAGAACTTAGGTTATGTAAAGCATGAGGAGAAAAACCTTGGAAGAGGCCAAAGCTGGTATCATTGACTTTGATGCTGAAATTTATAGGTTTTAAACAGTGTACTAAATCAGATAATTAGGCCAAATATTAATTGTTAAGCAACCATGCTAAAATCACGGAATTCGGGAGTGCCTCACACCTTCTCCAGGGTTAACATAATTCCTTACCCAATCTTCTCTGTTCGTAGACCATAAATAGAGTCAATTTCCTCGATTTGAGATTTTAAAATAAACCGGTGTCTTGGGACACCATAATAATTATTCCAAGTGGAGACTCTGAATTAAATAAATAATCCAATTTCGAATAATGTTACTTTAATTGGAAAAACTCCCTTATACCTCGGAAAAAAGGAGGTGTGACAGCTCTGGCGACTATGCTGGGGATCAAACCCAGAATCTTTGGTTCAGGATTCAGAATTCGAGCTTAGAATAACTTTTGTACTTGGCTACTTGTGATTGTGTGATATTACTTGTTTGAGTCTAATGTGCTAGTTGTCGCTTTTTACCGCTTTGATATTGTGTGAACTATATATAAACTGTTATGAAACCTTTCTTCTCTCTGAGTCTTCTAAATCTTCTGGAAAGCGTGCGCTTTGCGTGGCTTCTTTTCTGTTAGAATCATACCCCAATTTTAGAATGAGGATCAGACAAGTTGCAAAGCAGGTGAAGCTTCTGTATTCCCGGTACGCTGCCCTCTCCCCCCGGCTCGAGTTGTCCGCTCGGGTAAGCCTTGTCTAGAACTCCACACCATAAGGTTTAAACTTAGAATAACATACCCTCATGTCGTATCCCTAGTAGGTACGCTTGTTTGCATCATGTGCATTTGACTTTGCATGTTGACTGGCTTCTAGAATAGGGAAAGAAAATCAAGAAAAACAGGAGAGAGAAAATTGACCTGGTTCTTGAAAATCCTGGTATTTGAAAAAAAAAGGAAAATAAGATCCTGAAACTCTGCCGAATTTTTAGAAAGATGTCACAAATGAGTCCAAATTTTTAAAAGTGACATTTTCCCCCGATCCTGAAAACTAATCGAACTATGCGGGTCTGATTCTCACCAGATGTGAGACACGTAGGCAAACCTCGTCGGTTCTGGCCCACAATTTTTAAAAATTCAAAAATATTTTTATTTACTTCCTTCTTTAGAAAACTCTTTCTTTGAGATCCAATTTTTAAAAATCCAAAAATATTTTCTTTTAATTTCTTCAAAAAATCCAAAAATATTTTCATTCTTCTTCAGAAGTTTTTCTCTCGAAAATTGAAAAGAAAATTCAAGATTCAAAAATATTTTCTTTTTTCTTTAGAAGTCTTTCTTTCATAAATTCAAAATAAAATTCTAAAAATCCAAAAATATTTCCTTTATTCTTTAGAAGTTTTTCTTTCGAAATTCCCAAAAGAAAATCGAAATTAAAAAAAATAAATATTTTCTTTCATCTTTAGAAGTCTTTCTTTTCAAAAATTCTCAAAAAAAAAAAATCGAAATCCAAAAATATTTTCTTTCTTCTTTATAAGTCTTTCTTTCGGGAATTAAAAAAAATTCAAAATCCAAAAAAAATAGTTAATTTATTTTCTTTATTTCTCATCTTCCCGAACTACACAAGATCCGATTCATATTCCCACATGATACGTAGGCAACCCACATCAGGTTCGATCGAATGGTTTTGAAAAAAAATGAAAAGAAAAGAGTGACAAAAGAAAAAAAAGAAAAAAGAAAAGGAAAAAAGAGAGTGTTCATACTAAAATGCTTCTTGTTTTGAAATAAAAGCTAGTTAAAGGTGGTTGGTCTGTTGGTTTTCAATGGCGAGTCACAAAAACAATCCAGGATCCCTCAGAAATAAAAGCACCTTCAACCGAAGGAACAAATACCACTATTGTTGATCCAACTAAGGTCACGAAAAGGCAAGTAGACAAGTTGGTGATAAAAATTGAGGTGAATGTTGGTTGACTTCTACCAGTTTGGAGCAATAGGACATGCTCTGCTTGGATAATCTGTGATGATAGGGAGATATGAGAATTCGTCCAAGTCCTTTGGCAAATTAGTTAATGTGAAAATTCCCATGCTGTCAATCCTCAATTCCGACAGGCAATATGGGAACGGTTTGATCAAAAGTCAAAATTTGAGTGTTGAATCCATAGCAATAAAAATGGTTAAATGTCGTAGTAATGCTGATGTGCTTGTCCGTGGCTAAGATGTCGCTTGGTAATTGGAAAGTCACTCCTCTATAGAAGGGAGGAGACTTTGTAGCTTATTTTGTCGTCTTTTCTGTTATCTGGGTTATCCAGGGTTGTAACCCAGATTTCAAGTTTGTTTGTCTTATCGTCAAATCCTCTCATCCGTTATTCAATAAAATATAATTTGTCCTTTTGTGACATTCTATGCTTAGTTCTTTCGCTGCTAGTTCTAGTGACATGACATGCATGCAAAATTTTTGGCCAGATCTTAGAAAACTAATTTAGTCTTGAACTGGTTAACTGAGAACAAGACATTTTTGAGGATGAATACACAGTCAAAACACTTTAGAATTAAGCTCGATTCAAATTCATGTGGAACTAGAATAGTCATACCCGTGGGGTTAATGATCTTTACCTTCAAATCATTATGAAGATTGGGTTTGCGGAAGAATTAACTGAAGTTTGTTGGAAATTTTGACATTAATGGATGGAAATTGTCTTTTGACCACGACACACCAAGAAGACAGACATGTTCATCAATGTTGTGATAACGAAAGGATACTATGTTTGGCGTTCTCGAGGCTGGGAGGCCCTTTTTTTGCTATCCAAACACTTTATACCCTTTGTTACCCCTTTTGAGCCTGTGTTATTTTCTTTGACCATCCTCTTTTGGAATCAAGTTTAGACTCAAAAGTCCAAAAACAAAATGGAATAAAAAATGAATAGGAAAGTCCATGCCCCAAGAGTACAAACTAGGGCAACTCTTAGAAAGTTCAAGTGAAAAAAAAAATCAGTCAATGGTCCATGCCCCCAGAAAATAAAAGCTGGGGCAACTTGTTTTGAAAAAAAAGAAGAAAAAAAAACAGAAAGAAAGATGAAAAAAATTAGTTAGGTCAGATGTTTGAACTACGTTTGACCTGATTCCTTTAAAAAAGGATACGTAGGCAGCCTTACACGGTTCGGTCCAACCAAATAAGAATTCAGAAGAAAAACAAAATTCCAAAAAATCCCAGTATCTGAAACTGGGGCAAAGATTTTATTTCACCTTTGAAAGAGTTGATTCCAATAGTTGTAAGTCTACAACCCCCTCATTTTGAGTCTACTTTGAGCCTTATGTTGTCCCTTCTTTCCAACCCTATCCAAAACCTTCCAAATAAAGACCTCCTGATCAGCCTTCAATAATGCCAAGAGACACATGCAATGAGTAACAGTTGTCACACGACATAGAACACTGTCAAGTTGCTCACAAAAGAAAGCCAAAAAAATGAAAGAAAAAGAAAAAGAAAAAAATGAGAGCTTTACTAGTGAAAACCCTCGCGGGCACTGTAAGACGACGGTAAGCAGAGATGAATAAATGAGAGAAACTTGTTAGTGAAAATCCCTCGGGGCACCACTAGTCGAAAGTGAGTCATGAAGTTGATGCAAGGAATTGGCACGAACAAGCCCGACTTCAAAGGTCATAAGAATGGTAAAAGGAAAGATTTGATTAGTTTGATAGATCAGGCCGTAAAGTCCAAAATGCATGTCATGATCATTAAGGCTAGTTTCCTCAGTCCAAAAAAAAATGTCTTCTTTCTTTCCTTCCTGATGAGGGCATCTATTGTTAATATTGTTTCTTCGCATCATGATGTCCTTTGCTTTGAGCTTTGTCAAAACAAGCAAGAAAAGATTTCAAAATCTACTACTAACTTTTCAGTTGCTCAAAGTAAATTTGGCCAGCACACTCAGGTGTTACAGTCAACATGCCTTTGGGATTCATGCAAAGGCTCTCCCCAAAAGACTCTTGTCAGCCTACTTAGCTAAAGCAAGCAAAGATAACATAGGTTAATCAGGGACTCTCGATTCTCTCTGACAAACATATTGCTCAAAAAGCAAGAAGCCATTGAAGATGTCAGAAAATGTCACCTAAGCAAAGATCTCTAGTTGGGATAAGGTTGATGGATCCACAAACTCAAATGACATAGGAGCGAAACATTAAGGGTTGATACAGAATGTAAAGGTCCCTTAAAAGCAACAACAGTCTCCAGTAGTGCAGCCAACTACCAATGCAGTCGGTCTTCCAAAAGTTGGATGATCACAAAGCCAAGTTGCCCAAGACTCAAGGCCACAAACCGACCACCACTTTCAAAACTGACAAAATTTTCTTTGTTTGAAACAAGAACAAAGCAATGCATGGAAAGTGGTTCAAAAAAGAGAAAAAAGAAAAGAAAAAGAAGAGAAGAGGAGAGCCGACAAAGGGATGTTTCTCATATCTTTGCCTTTATTTATCTTGTTAGAATGCATAAAATTATGCCATTGCTCTTTGCATTTTCCTCCTAGGGTAATACATCCTAGCCTGATGGATTTTCCTCCCAATATAAAATCTTAGTCTGATGAATTTTTCTCCTAAGATAAATAAAACCTAGTCTGATGAATTTTCTCCTAGGATAGAAATCTTAGTCTGATGAATCTTTCTCCTAAGATTAAAAAAAAACCTAGTCTGATGAATCTTTCTCCTAGGATAGAAATTTTAGTCTGATGAATATTTCTCCTAAGATAAGAATACCTAGTCTGATAAATCTTTCTCATAAGATAAAAAAACCTAGTCTGATAAATTTTTCTCCTAGGATAGATGTCTTAGTGTGATGAATCTTTCTCCTAAGATAAATAAAACCTAGTCTGATAAATTTTCTCCTATGATAGAAATCTTTGTCTGATGAATCATTCTCCTAAGATAAATAAAACCTAGTCTGATAAATTTTCTCTGAGGATTGAAGTATTAGTCTGATGAATCTTTCTCCTAAGATATAAAACCCTAGTCCGATGAATTTTCTCCTAGGATAATAAATATTAGTCTGATGAATCTTTCTCCTAAGATAATAATAATTAAAAAACAATCTAGTCTGATGAATCTTTCTCCTAAGATAACAAAAAAAATTTAGTCTGATTAATCTTTCTCCTAAGATTAAAAAAAATGTCTTAGTCTGATAAATCTTTCTCATAAGATAACAAAAAAAAGACCTAGTCTGATGAACTTTTTCCTTGGATCGAAGTCTTAGTCTGATGAATTTTTCTCCTAAGATAAGAAAACCTAGTCTGATGAATTTTCTCCTATAACAAGAAATCACAGTCTGATGAATCTTTCTCCTAAGATAAGTAAACCTAGTCTGATGAGCTTTCTCCTGGGATAGACGTCTTAGTCTGATAAATCTTTCTCCTAAGATAAAAACCTAGTCTGATGAATTTTCTCCTAGGATAATTAAAAAAGGGAAGTCTGGATTTAAAAATAAAGGTCATTTGTTCATGCCCTCAGAAAATAAGCATTGGAGCAATTTGTTTAAAAGAATGATTTTCTCAACAAAAAAAAATTGAAATTTCTCAACAAAACAAAACCAAAAAAAAAACAAAATCCTTCTTGGTTCGTTTTAGCCTAGGGTACACAATTCCCTAGTTGATTTATTTTAGACATAGGGTCTACACTCCCTAGTCTCCTTTTTTCAACATAGGGTCTCCACTCCCTAGTTGATTTTTATTTTAGACATAAGGTCTTCACTCCCTAGTCTCCTTTTTCAACATAGGGTATCCACTCCCTCGTTGATTTGATCTTAAATGCAGGGTACACCACTCCTTGTATGGGTGACTATGGATAGGCTGATTAAGTCGGCTCATTTTATTCCGGTAGTGGTGACTACCTATTCTTCAGAGCATCTGGCTCAGATCTATATCCACGAGATTGTCCGACTTCATGGCATGCCGGCATCTATCATATCTGATCGGGGCATGCAATTTACATCGCGTTTATGGATAGATGTGTAGCATTAGTTGGGCACATAGGTTGAGTTGAGCACATCATTTCACCCCCAGACGGACGGACAGTTCGAACTCACCGTTCAGATATTGGAGGATATGCCTTGTGCCTGTATTATGGATTTCAGAGTTTCTTGAGATCAGTTCTTGCCGCTTGCGGAGTTTGCCTACAATAACAACTACCTAAAATAAAGTACAATTTATACAAAATCGAGTATCAAATGAGTTTAATTTAGAAATCAATAAGGTAAAATAAAATAGTGTTTTTAAATTAAGAAGAACATCAGAGAAGTTAACGAATTAAATATAGATTTTGTTAAAGTAAGGCGTGATAACAATTTCACATAAAGTAAAATATCAAATAGGGTAATGAGTTTAATTTAAGAACCCAATTAAAGTAAAATGTGATAATCATTTAAAGATAGCAAAGCACCGAGTGAGATCACGAGTTCTATCTTAAGACTCACATAAAATAAAGCATGTTAATAATTCTTTTATTTAAAACCATTATGTTACCAACAACTCAACAGAGTATGAGATAATGACTCCACGCAACTAAATTATTCTTAAAACTCAATTCACCAAGTAACACGGAGGCACATTTTGGCACATTAAAGCAACACAACAAATCACGTAGAATGCATGACTTACATAAGAAGTCACAATCATCCCCACACAAAAAATAACAACAAATAACCAAATAAAATCAAAATACAAGTGAGATGATTTAAGGAAAAACGATAACCGTTCAAATCAACAACCTTTCAAATATAGAATGTACAACAAAATCACACCGATGTATCACGCCTCATATCCACATTTCATAATTCAAAATCACAACATTTCCTTATACTGCCGCATGAGCCTTACATTTAGATACATTTAAAAATATTTTTCCCGAAATAGCTACACGCACTTTAGCCCCCTTATATCGCTGCGTGGCTTCAAGTAATTCCCTTATTAGCAATGCGCACATGAATCCCACCTTATGTCGCTGCATGAATATTAACCCTTATCCTTATACTGCCTCATGTGTATCAATATCACAACACAATAAACAACTCTCACCACATGTGCCCATATGCCATAACATTACCAAATCAACAATAATAAGGTTACCATAACACATAGCCCACAGCTCAACCACAATGTGTACAAGAATCTCAATAATAACAAAATGAATGAGAAACAACTCAACAAGGTAAGATATTCCAACAATCAACAATTTCAACCACAACCGTGTTAATAGCTTTCAACAACCACAACTTCAATAACTCAACAATGAAGGTATTTCCATGAAATAGCAACTTCAAATCAAATGCATAGCTTAGGCTCGACAAGGAAAGATATAGCACGAACTAGCAACTACAAATAAATGCATGAGAATAACTCAACAATGGGTGAAATAGCATGTAATAATAGCTACCACTAAATGCATATAAGAGGAACCTCGATAAATGAAAAATAGAACATGTAATAGCAGCTTTAGCTAAGGCATGTAAAAATAAACTTAACAACAAAAGATAGGACAAATAATAGCAACTTCAATTAAAAGACTATAGTGACTAAAAGCCTAAACTGGTCAGTTACTCACATATAAGCCCGTGTACACACTCATCATCTTGTATACACGTCTTTAACATAATTCAGATAGTACAATTAAACTCAAATCCTAAGGGGTATTTCTCCCACACAAAGTTAGGCAAGATACTTACCTCAAAGAAGCTAAATCAATACTCTAAGAAGCCTTTCCTGAGGGAAACAACCTCCGGACGACTCAAATCTAGTCAAAATAACTTAATATCATAAATAAAAACCAAAGGAAATAATTTCGGATAATAGAGCTTCGATCTTTAATGAAAACCAAAAAGTCAACCCAAAAAGTCACCCTCGGTCCCGCATCTCGGAACCCGATAAAAATCACATATTTCAAACACTCATTCCGATATGAGTCCAATCATACCAAAATCATTCAATTCCGACCTCAAATCAGCCTTCAAACTATAAATTTATATTTTAGAAAGTTTTTACTAAAATCCCCAATTTTTCCAATTCAAATTATTAATCAAACACCAAAATAGAGGTTGGAATCATGAAATAATAAAAAATAATAGTACAAAATACTTATCCCATTCCAAGAAGTAAAAATATCCTCCAAAATCGCCCAAAACCGAGCTCCAAAATCTCGTGAGAAACAGTAACTAAATTCTGAAATAAAAAAAAATGTAGCAGTTGTCCCAGCTCAATTCAAATCTTAGATTATTCCGAAACTTACGTTTGATAAGCCCAATATGATCCTTGTGCGATTACACCCATAGCCTCTTGAATAACCCAATTTGGTCTTAAAATGAGGGAGATATGATGTATTGATGTTTTAAATAAATCTGGAATTTTCAATGGCACTTTCGTAATTATATACACATGAAAAAACCAGCAATAAGAAAATTTTCGTTTTAGCACCCAAAACTCATTTGGACCTCGCAGACACTCATATATGCATTTCAATCAAAAAATGCGCTACAAACCTGCTAGCGCACTCACATGCCGAAAAGATGTCATCTTGATTAGATATTGATCATGGTCAAACTTCAAATCCTTAACTTTACTAGTTTCTCAACCAATGTTCCAAAATATGCCCGAGCTCTCGGGACCCCATACAATCATACCGAAAAGTACAAATACATCATACAAACTTATCCAAATCCTCAAAACACCCACGGGAACATCGCAACAAAGAATCAAGGACAAACACCCACGAGAATTTCTCTTAAGTTATTAAATCTTCATTTTTTGAAAAGAGTGTCTGAATAACACTCAAACATTTCGAATTACTTTCAAACTTTACACACAAGTTCAATTCAACTATATAGACCTATCCAAAGTCTCGAAACACCAATTGGAGTCCAATAACATCAAAAGCAATTGTTGGTCAAACTTATGAACTCTTAAGTTCTTCAAATTGTGAACTTTCGACAAATAGTGTCGAATTCTTCTAGGAACCTCCGAAACCAAATCCAAATATATGTACAAGTCCAAAATCATCATACGAACCTATCGGAACAATCAAAACCCGATTCTGAGTCCGTTTACCCAAAAGTCAAACCTTCATCAACTCTTCCAACTTAAAGCTTCTAAAACGAGAATCATTCTTCCAAATTAATCCCGAACCGCTCGAAAATCAAAACCAACCATACACAAGTCATAATACATAATATAAAGCTACTTAAAGTCTCATACCACTGAACGTAATGCTAAAGCTCAAAATGACCGGTCAGGTCATTACAGATAGAAATTAGGGATATTTTAAAATTGAGATTTAGACCTCAAATTGAGGTCGGATCTCAAAATAAATTATATATTTTCACTCGGGGGTGTATGGGTAATCGGAATTTGATCTAATTTCGGATTTCGACCATGTGGGCCCAGGTCCCATTTTGTTGATTTTCCAATTATGTTAAAGATCAAACCTTTTTCATTCGAGGATAGTTTCTAAAGCATTTTTTTGACTTGTTTGAAAAAATATTTGGCAAGATTCGGGTGGTGTAAAGGCTTATTATAAAGGAAAAGTCGTGTTGGATTGTTAATCTTGATCCAGAAAGAGGTAAGTATCTTGGTTAACCTTGATTGAGGGAATTAGGGTGTAATTGAGTCTATTTGCTACATGATCTATGTGTTGGGAGCGTCGTATATACAAGGCGACAAGTGTATATGCATTGGCCATGGGATAAGAATGCAGGTAGAACTAGCCTTATTTGTGCTATATTACTTTGTGTATTATGTCTTCCTTGCTTTAGATAGATTATGAAACTCTTTGATTTGTCGTATACATGTTAACTCCTATGTTGAACTTATTGAGATATTGAGCGTTGAGATCGTTGATTTATTTGTTGGTGCAAAAGTATTGGTATATTCTCATATGGCGAGTTATGCTCAAATGCTACCTTTGACATTTTTTATGCTTCCCACCTTGCTTGGTACTGTGTTATATGGGATGCTTGGTAAGGAAGAGTAGAATGCACGAAGGGTATTGCCGCGCTTGTGAGGTAGAGTGATTGTGCACAAAGGGTATTTCCATGCTTTATCCATATATCAATATCTTTTCTAGAAGGCTATTTTCGTGCTTATGCGAAAGTGAGGATATGCACGAAGGGTGTTTGCGTACTTGCTATTATATTATGTTGTGAGGATGAGAGTAAATGCATGAAGGGTGATGTCGTACCGTTTGCTGCTTTTGTTGTTCTTTATTTTTCTATTCGAATTGAGGACTTGGCTTTATGGCTTCGTTTTTTACCTTTGAAAGGTTGGTTCAGACTTGTTTTTCAATTGGTAGCACTTTCCTTTACATTTCCGTTTTATGCCCCTTTGCTTATGTACTTGTTATCTTTCTCACATATTGTTATCATGTCTTATACTTGGTACTTTCTTGTCATCTCATTATTTCTTGACATTAAACTGCACATGTTTATTTTTAAGTGTCTTGTCTCAACCTCGTCACTATCTCGTTGGGGTTTGGCTCGATACAGGGTATATTGGGTGGATTGTACTCATACTATACTTCTACACTTTTTATGCAGATTCAGACATTGGTACCAGTGGAGTCCCGAGAGATGCTTACCAGATACCGGATAGACGACTTGAGGTAGAGCTGCATACCGTTCGCAGGCCCTAGAGTCATCTTTCTATTTTTGTTGTACTTTTTCTATTATCCAGACAGTATTGTATTTTTTCCAAGGCAATGTAGTTAGTAAACTCTAGTAGCTCATGTACTTGTGACTCCACGTCTTGGGATGGCTGAACGTTAGTGTCGATCTTTAGACTTATCATGTATACTTCTGAGTTATGACACTACAATATCATTTTGCTATTGATTCATACTTTCATTTCTTTCGTATTTTTAATTATGTGTTATCTTGCCTAGCAAGTGATGTTAGGCGCCATCACGATCCCGCAGGTTGGGATTTTGGGTCGTGACAGCATGTGCTCTCATTGTCAGGAAGAGAGAAAATAAATACCTTGTAGACATTAATATGACTCTTTCCTTTCAGTACCACTACACCAGAGTTTAGCTTGGTGATAGTACAGTTTGCATAATTAAAATTCACATTATCTATTTTTTCTTATATGAGAAATGCCAAAGAATTTAGTTTTAGCCCATCAACATAGTATACATCCTCAATGGCATGCAACAGTGACTTATCAATCTTACCAATTCTGATTGTCTGACCTTTATTACTATTTTGAGAGGACAAACTCCCTCCTTGAATAGATATTAGTGAGAGAAAATGCTTCTTTTCACTATTCATGTTCCTTAAGCAACCGCTATCCAATTACCAGTCTTGATTGCTCCATATCACCTTAGCCTGCAATAAAGATTACTTGTTAGTTTTGGAAACCCAGACAAGCTTGGGTTCCTTTTTATGATAAAAATGAGGAATTACATCTTTTCTTGCGCAAAATGACAGCCTGTTAGATTTAACTACTTTGGTTGCCCTAACAAACTTTGACTGAGCATAAGATGCAGTCTTTGCCTTTTTATCTTCCTTTACAGGCTTAATCTAGTTTAATTTTCCTTTAAATTGAGCATTAGTCAGAGCAAAGAAACTATCTGTATAATGACTTGTTCTACTACAGTGAGTACATAACTTGTTGTAAAAAATACTTATATACTTTGAATCAAATCTTGAAACATGCTTCCTGCATCAAATTCCTTCCTTACTAGTGCTACAATTCTTATTTAACTGGTGTAGAGCATCAAATAATCTATGCCACTTGCTTATCCTAGTTAGTACAAAGTTAGCCTTGTCCATATTTTCTTGTAATACCCTATTCTTTTCTATTTTAGCATACAAGTTATCTTTTGCTTCTTTTAATTTTCTTTCAAGCCACTCATGGACTTCACTGAGTTTTCCTATGTCTTCGTCACAACTTTCATTATACTGTTGAATTTCTAGGTTGAGAGCTATTTCCCTAGTGGTCAACTTAAGAACTTGGTTCTTAAGGACTTTCACTTCATTTTCAAAGTCATTTTCCCTTAGTTTAAGGACTTTAAAATTCGGTTTCACACTAGAAAGATTGTTTAATAATTGTTCATTACCAGCATTCAACCTATCAACTTCATTCATCAAGGATAATATTATGGTCATTAATTCCTTTTTAGATATTACATGCATATTTTTCTTAAGATTAGAAGTGCTTAGCTCCCTTGAGTCGTTCTCAACATCTGAATCATTCATTGTCATAATGCCAAGCACTTTCTCTTTATTTTTAGTGCTATTTTCAGACCAAACAGTGCCATCAAAGCAAGTTCAATGTCTTCACTTCCATACTTTGATGCCAAGAGATCCCATATGCTTTTTTCAAATGAGAATAAACACACCTTAAAGAACACATTCTCTTCAAGACCTCTATAGAGTATTTCTTTCACCTTGGCATTTTTCTGAATCAACATGAATCTTCAATATCGCAATCTTCTTCTCTCTTGACACTCTCACACCCATCACTATTTATCTTCATTGGAATCCTTGGTCCTTGACTTGTGATCACCCAAAGATCATAATCAGTAGCTTGGAGGAAAACTTCCAAATGTACCTTCCATGCATCAAAATGTTATCCATTAAACACTGGCGGTCTGCCAATGTATTGTCCCAGCCACAAGAGAGACGATATGGTGTAATACTTATCATATTCCTCAGAATCTATAAAATCATACAGGACTATGGATTCATTGTCACTTCCTTCATTTTTTTATTCATTTTCACTGTCTTCATAAGCTGCCAGAAAGTCCTGCTTCATAGCATCTGAGAAGCGTTTTGCTTGTTTTTTGTTGCGACTTGGACTGTGTTCTTTCAACTTATCCCTCTTCTCTTTCTCAGCTCTCTCATTCTTCCATTTAATTTCCCACGTTGAGAAATCTTTAACCATGTAGTCCAACATTTTGCAATTTTAACAACCATTATATAATGCCTTATCTGAAACCTTATTTTTGCTAGTGTTTTCTTTCCTCAAATTATTCTTTGGATTCTTCACGAATTATAACGACTCAGTCGATCGTTTTGAGCATTTGCATTCCGTTAAGCTATTTGAAGTCTTGTGCGGCATCGTATGATGTATTATGACTTGTGTGAATCGTCGGTTTTGGTTTTCAGATTTTTTGGAAGTGATTTGGAAGAATGAATTTCATATTTGAAGCTTTAAGTTGCAAGAGTTGACCAAGTTTGACTTTTGCGTATTTGAACCCGGAATGGAGTTTTGATGGTTACATTAGATCCGGATGATGATTTTGGACTCGAGTGTATGCCCGAATTGGCATTTGGATATTAATAGAAGGTTTCGACGCTAACTGGCAAAAGTTGAGAATTTGAAGGTTTGAAAAGTTCATAATTTTGATTGAGAGTTGACTTTGAGGATATCAGATTCGAATTGTGGTTTCGGGAATTGGAATAGCTTCGTTATGTCATTTTTGACATGTGTGCAAAATTTGAGTTCATTCCGAGTTGATTTGATATTGTTCGGCACGAGTTTTAAAAATTGAAAGATTTAAAAAAATTTAAGTTTGAATTGTGGTATGATTCGTCATTTCGATGTTCTTATATGTGATTTGAGGCCTCGAGTAGGTCCGTAATATGTTTTGAAACTTGTTGGTATGTTCAGACGGGGTTCCGAGGGGCTCGGGTGAGTTTCAGGGTGATTTCGGACCATTTCTAGGCCATTTTTAATTACAGATTTTTGGCTACAGCAGTGTGCATCGCGATCACGGACATTGGATTGCATTCGCAAAGAGCAAAATAGGAGAAAGGGGTCTGTGAAAAGCGTTCGCAGAGATAGATTCGCGTTCGTAAAGAAGAAATTTCTGCTGCACAGGGCTGGCTTTCGAAGCTTATATCTTGCAATCTATAAGGAATTTTGGAGATGATCTGAAAATTAGAGTTGTAGCCCTTGGTGTCTAGTTTTCAGAAAGTCAAACCATTTGTCATTTGAAGTTTTACACAAAAATGTTATGACCATTATACTAGAGTATGTCTGGAGGAGTTGGGCAGCTTATTCTTCACGATCGCGATTGGTTTTCTACGATCGCGAAGGACAATGTTGAGCTGAGAAAAGTTGTGCTTCGCGATCGCAAAGGGTAAATACCTGGGCAAAAGCTATATTTCAGGGGTTTTTCCATCTATTTTATCATATTTGGAGTTATGGAGCTCGGATTGAAGCGATTTTTGCCATATGGATTGGGGTAAATGTTCTCTACCCGGTTTGGATTATATTTCATGAATCTATCCTCGTTTTTGGAATTTGGTTGATGATTTAAAAAGAGAAATTGAGGTTTTTTTGTCTAAAGTTCCATAGAGTGAATTTTGTAGTTTTGAATATCGATTCGGAGTCGGATTTGAGTGAAACTAGTATGGTTGGACTCGTAATTGAATGGGTTGTCAGATTTTGGGAGTTTTGTTAGGTTCCGAGATGGGGGCCCGAGGTTTGAATTTTTGGTTGACTTTGGGCTTCTGATTAAAGATTCTCCCTTTATCATTTGGAATTATTTCCTTAGGCTTTATTTGACGTATTTGAGTTGCTTTTGGCTAGTTTTGAGCCATTCAAAGGTCTGTACACGCGGGATAGCATTTTTGAAGAATCGTTTGGCTTGCTAGGTATTGGCTTTGGCTCATTCGAGGTAAGTAACACTTCTAAAATTGGTGCTGAGAGTATGAACCCCTGAATATACGTGATATGTGTTTGGTGTTGAGGTGACACACATGCTAGGTGACGGGCATGTGGGCGTGCACCATGTGAATTGTGATTCAGTTCTTTCTGTGGTACTTCGTAGTTACCTAATCTTATCTGTAACCCTTAAATCTCTACGTGCTAGAGTAGTTGAGTTGTGATCCATGTTATAAATCATGCTTAGGCCACATGCTGGCACTGTTTGGACCCGTAGTGGTCGTGTTACATGTTGAATTAATTGCTTAATTTTAAATTTATACTAGGTCACAACTATTATTTGCATATTATATCTCAGTCTCTATTGTCCTTTATTTATACGTCATATCATCACTGTTTGGGCTGATTATCCTGATTCTTATGAGGCCGAGAGCCTGATTGTGAGGATAATTATGGGCTCGGGCTGCACGCCGCAGCATGTTTATTTGATGCATGCCATGATTGGCTTATTATATCACTTGGGCTAGAATTGCCTATCCGGAGTCTGCACATCCACAGTGGGCACAGGTACCTACTGAGTGCGAGTGCTAGTGTCGAGTGATTGGGACGATTGAGTGACTGTGAGGACTGAGTGACTGTGAGGACTGAGAGATTGGGAGAACCGAGTAACTGGTAGGACTGAGTGGATTGATACTTTGAGAGTATGTGTATGGTTATTCACTATGTTGTATTGCATTCGATATGCACACTTGACATACAGGCATAGAGATGCATTTTTCTCATATTGTACGGTATCACGTCATTCATGGCTTCTCATACACATTGACATATAGGCATAAGGATGTACTTTCCTCATGCAATTTGATAATGAAACATTTACTTGTTGAAAAGTTTTGTAAAGGAAGTCACGGTTTTACAAACCTACTCATATTTTGGTGTTTTCGGTAAAAAATTTGGGTTTTACTATTTTATTTGTTATACATGCCTATTTTGCCGTAGCTGTGAGCGAGTTGAGCATCATACCTCTGGTTATTTTCTGGCACTATTGTTATTATGATTGTTATAAACTATTGCTGGTTATTAGAGTCGGACCTTGACCCTTGCCCCAACTCGTCACTACTTTCAACCTAAGGTTAGGTTTGTTACTTATTGAGTACATGGGGTCGGTTGTACTCATACTACACTTCTGCACATTGCGTGCAGATGTTAGATGCTGATGTTGCTGCGTATGATGGGAGCTGGATTTGAAGATGTACATGCGTTCCAGTTATGGCTATCACTTGCCTTTGGTAGCATTAGATTCGAATTCTGTTCATTTACATTTCAAACAGATGTTGTAATTATTTTAATTCAGTTTTGTAAAGAAATCTAAATCTTTGACGCTCATGATTTGTACTACCAGTCCTTGGAAAATTATTTTTATAATAGTTCAGTTGTATTATCATTTCTTCTCTTAATAAATATCATTTGAACTAGTTTATTGTTAGTTGGCTTACCTAACGGGTTATGTTAGGTGCCATCACGACTAGTTAGATTTTGGGTCGTGACACAAATTTTTTAAACTTCTTTGCAAACAGGGCTTTATCTCTTTTGGCTCTTCCTTGCACAATTCCAGCTTTATCTCTTTTGGCTCTTCCTTGCACAATTCCAGCTTTCTTTTTCATGAGTTTTTAAGTTTTCAAACAACTCATCCCGTTAAATTTTATCCAATTCCTTATCTTCCTGAATTACAGTGACTTTATTTTTCCATGAAGCATGAATAATTCTCAACACTTTGCTAACTAATTATTCAGAGTTGAACACCTTTCCAAGTGACTTTAGTTCATTTATGATAATTATAAACCTTTTAACCATTTCTTGAATAGGTTCAAAGTCTCTCATTGAGAGTAGCTCATAATTTCTCATCAACATTTCAATTCTTGATTTTTTTCACATGAGTTGTCCCTTCATGAGTTGTTTGAAGAGTATCCCAAATTGTTTTTCCATTTAAACAAGCTAATATTCTGTTTTAATCATCCCGACAAAGGCCACATATGAAAGAAATTTGGCCTTAGCATTCTTTTCCATCATTCTGAAATCAGTTGCTATAAACTCAGACGGATCTTTGGGAACTTGTCACGACCCCAATTTTCTATCTTAGGATATTGTAATGGTACCTAGTCTCTAAGACTAGGTAAGCCTAACATGTATAGAGAAATAACAAAAATAATAATAATCAAACCTCAAATTTAAACCATGTAAACCATCATAATAGAACTCAAACATACAACTGACAACAACTCCCCAAAACCTGGTGGAACAGAGTCATAGGCTCCACAGAATATTCTGAAACGTCTACTACAACATTGTCCGATAAAGAAAATAAAATAAATGGGAAAGTAATGGAAGGTTACTCCGAGGCCTGCGAACGTCGGGCAGGTATACCTTGAAGTCTCCTGAAAGAAGCTAACCAATCAATCTCTAGCGTCCGGCACTGGCAGACGTACCTGGATCTGCATAAAAATGTGTAGAAGCGTAGTATGGATACACCACAACGATACCCAGTAAGTATTAAGCCTAACCTCAGTAGAGTAGTGACGAGGCCAAGTCAAGACACCTACTAGGACAAGATAAATAGAACAAAAATATAACAACGGGAAGTAATGGAAAGCAGAGAAACGAATGATAACAAAGAAATTTAGAAGCGTAACTAATGACAGAATTGTAAGCAAAAAAAAAAAAGACAACAAGAAGGAAGCAAATATTGAGAACCACAAATAATCAAGAACGAACAAAACTGGTAAGACAAGGAAGAGTAAAAGAAACAAGAACAATTCACCCAATAACTCTTGTCAATATGAAATGCACAACAAGAATCACAACCGAGGTACCGCCTCATATTCACATTTCACAATTTCAATCACAATCTTTCCTTATATCTTCACGGGAGCCTTACATTTAGTTTTAAAATTTATTTTTCCCGAAATAGCTAATTGCGTTTTAGCCCACTTTATCTCACAGTGTGGCTTCAAGTAGTTCCCCTACCAGGAACATGCGTATTAAGTCCACCTTATCTCACTGCATGCATATCAACCCCTAGTCTTATACCACCGCATGCGTATCAATATCACAACACAATCACAGCTCACATCACAAGTGCTTATATGCCACAACTTGCCACAAAATCAAAAATACCAATGTTTTCACAACAAATAGCCCATGGCTCAACCACAATGCGTATAAGAATTTCAACAATAACAAATGAATGTGAATTGCTCAATAAGAAAGATATCTTAACAATTAACAACCTCACCTCAATGTGATACCGGCTTTTACAACTTCAACATCAATAACTCAACAAGAGGATATTCCATGAAATAACAACTTCAAGTAAAAGTAATTCAACAATTTAAGTGGTAACAAGACATTAAGGAAGGAAATAACTTCAACTAAAGTATATAAGAGCAAAATAACAATTAAGAGGTAGAACAAGTGTTAACAATGTCAAATAAAGCATGTAAGGGTAGATTAACATATGTAAGAGTAGATTAATAATGAGGGATATAGCATGTTATAACAATTCAATTAAAGGCATTGAAAGAGTCTAAAGAACCAAAATCGGTTAAATACCACATATAGATCGTGTACACACTCGTCACCTTGCTGATAAATGATGAAAAGTGTATGTTTTTGAGTATGTTTGCATATTATTTCTTATGTGTGTTGCGGGAGATCGCACGCTTATAAACGTGAAATATGCGCATTACGTGTTTATTATGTGTAAATGAGTTTGGATGGAAGTTGGTGGAAATCGGATAATTTAATGAAAAAAGAAGTTGAGAGGCAAGAGCTAGGAGCACGCCACAATTGGTGCATTACATGAAAGGTAGGCGCAAAATGGCCTAGAAAATGAATCAAAACCAGTGAAGTATGGAACTTTGGCACATGACCAGGCACGCGAAAGAAACAAAGAAGAAGAAAATAGCTGGGAGCGTGCCTAAGGGTCGCACATTGCACCAACCCCCAGCACGTGACTCAACTTCTCCTTTTCGAGATAGGAGTGCTCAAGGCTGCCCCATACAAACCCTAATTGATTTAAATACATTATAAAATGTCCTACTGAAGGCAGAGGCACTACTTTAGGGTTAGACAATATTATTGGAGGCAAGAACACGCTAGGAGTAAGGAGAAAGATTCAACTACGGGTTTTTCCCTTTCTTCTTCCTATTTTTCATTGTTGGTTGTAATTCTTAGTATTGTAATTTTACATACTATAATGAGTAGCTAATTTATTGTCTAGAGTTTTGATGGAACCTTTTGGAGGATGAATTTTTGTTACGTTTTAATATAATTTTGCCTTTGAATATCCCTACTTATTCAACTACGTGCTTATTTTAGTTAATTGAAGAGCTCTCAATTGATTGTGCCTATTTATTATGTATTGCTTGAGAAAATGTGCATATTTAGGTTGTTGTCGAATAATGTCACTCTCAAGGTATATGAGAGATCAATACTACGTGTTTAAAAGTGGGGTTAGAGATAACGAAGCTTTGACGTGATCACAATGAGCGGTGAAAAAGTGCGAGTTAGCGTAATTCGAGAGGATATGAGTAGTACACTATTGTAGTTGCTCGAGAGAGTATTCCGATAAGTTGAGTACTCATAATCAGTAGAGAATACTTAGAAAAAATTGTAGAAGACATAGCGGGAAGGATTCCGACAATTGAGAAAATCATAACTCTAGGCTTTTCCAATCTTGTCTCCAACCCTTATTATCTTTAGTTGTTAATTTACTACTTTAATTAGTTAGACATATGAATCTTAATATTTATAACTTAGGAATTGTTCAAGATTGTCTTCTTAGTGATAATGAGCAATTGTAGCTAAACCTTAGTTCTTTCTGAGATTCGACTCCGGACTCTTAGATCGGATTATATTTGCAGCTAACGCTTATAGTTTTAGGATTAGAGTTGGGCGTGATCAAATTTTGGTGCCGTTGGCGGTGAACTAATGGTATAGTTGTAGCTGTATATATTGGTAGGTTTCAAGTTTGAACTTTTATTTTATTTTTTTAATTTTATTTTATTCTACTTGTTGATTTGAGAAACATGACATCTTGGAATTATGGGAGTTTAGGTGTTGTAATTCTACTTTTGATCCTTATACATATTGGGAAGGAAACCACCCATGGAAAAATTATCAAAATATTCCCGAGAGTGAGTTATGTGTACCAACTCAATCTTATTTGTGGAATGTGTGTGGTGGTCAAAATGGTCACTTTCATGGTTGTGCTTATACGTCTTATCCTCCCCCTACCCCTTACTATGATGGTTCTACTTTTTTTTGTGAAGTTAAAAGGAACAAAGAACCCGGGGATGATGACCTGAAAGAGATCAAGAATATGCTAGGGTGCCTTATGGAAAAAACTAACGACACACAACTGCGGATACAAAGGCAAGAGGCAACTATTTGCAACTTGGAAGCTCAACTGAGTCAACTAATTGTAGCCTTTAATGTTCAACAAGCTAATATTATGGATAGTAGCCAACAGTAGTGTGTATTAGAGACAAACATTAAGGTGCCTGTCACGACCCAAAATCCCCTATAGGATGTGATGGCGCCTAACGTTGCCGTCAGGCAAGCCGACGGTGAATTTTTTAACTTAATTACTCATTTTAATATTTTTGAAATCATCAATCCCGTTAAATTAATAAAGTAAAAATCTGGTACTCGGTCAAACCCGTGATCTTCTTTATCAATTTCCGTATAAGGTATAAATTCCAAGATAAAGTGATAATAATTACGTGTCTACAATAATGAACATCCACTAGGAACCCCCAAAATCTGGTGTCACAAGTGCATGAGGATCTACCAAGAAATATAATAAAATACAACATCTGTCTGGAATACAAGTTAGACATGAGAATGTAAATAACTCTGATGGAGACTCTGTATGTTGCGGATCGTAAAATGGAATGCAGTTCACCATAAACTCCCCGCAATAATCGCGCCACTGCGCCCCAAAGACCACTAGAAATATATATATACACACACACACACACACACACACCTGTACAAAAAGTGCAGCAAATGTAGCATGAGTACGTAAATAAATGCGTACCCAGTAAGTATCTAGCCTAACCCGGAGAAGTAGTGACGAGGGGTCGACATCGACACTTACTAGTGGTCCAATAAATCAAGTACAACAGAAAGTAAACAAGTTTGAGGCATGGTAAAAATAGTGTAAACAAATTTAAGCATGTGGTACGATCCTCCTCTGAACAGTAAACGCAAGCCCTCAATTATCGGTCACCTCCTCAACCGGAGTGGATATGGAAAATGGTCCCCACTAGATAGATAGTCACAACTCAAATCAGAAAAACTCACGGATACGATGGCTTCTTGCCAAATATTACTCACGACGCTGCCGAGGTCAATGGCCCGATCCCAAAATAATGTGTGCATTACAGAGAGTCGAATGGCACGAACCATAGATGCATCTATTAAACTGCCGAGGCGAATGGCCCGCTCCTATTAGAATAAAAAGCTTTAATGGGTCCTTGACCCCACTCACGAATATGCATGAGAGTTATGAAATTTAAGGAATATTTTCCAATGAGTACGCACACGCGGGAGAAATTCATAAAGGAAGCAAAAATTATTCTGCGGATTATCAACTAGCTCATCACATCACTACAATAGCGAGTCTATCACCCTATGCAAGTCTAGTCTCAAGTCGTAATGCAAAATAAAGGAATTAAACGAGCAAAGATAACTCAAATAGTACAATTATAGCATGGCGTGAACCTAAGTCTACCCGGACGTAATAAGAAATTCTAGCATACGCACGGACACCCATCACCTCATATGTGCGTAGCTCCCACAACATGTAGCACATAAGAATATAACACCTGCGGGGTAAATTCCCCCACACAGGGTTAGACAGGAGACTTACCTCGCTCCGAAGTCCCATAACCGGCTCCAACGCCACTCTAACACCTCAAACCGATGTCCATCGCTCCAAAACTAGTCAAACAATGTGCAAACAAATAAAAATATACTCTAATACTCATAATAAATCAATTTATAACAATTCCCAACTCCGCTCGAAAAGTCAATAAAGTCAACCTCGGGCGTTCGCGAAGGCATGAATCACTTCGCGTTCGCGAAGAACAAAACGAGGCACTAACAACCATCAACAGCAAACCATCCAAACTTGGTCCAAAACCATCCCAAACCACACCCGAAGTCCCCGGGGCCCCGTCCAATCACACCAAAAAGTACCAAAACATTATACTAACCTTCTCAAGGCCTCAAATCAGACCAAAGAACATCAAAACTACGAATCGATGATCGAAATCTTCTTTAAACTTTCAAACATTCAAACTTTACCAAAGCGTCCGAATTACACTTAAATATCCCGGAATGATACCAAATTTTGCGTGCAAGTCATAAATCATGCTATGAACCTATTCCAAAGCTCGGAACCCCAAATGGACATCAATAACATGAAATTCCACTTCAAACCAGACTTAAAAAACTCTAAAACCTTCAAAATGCCAACTCTCCATAATAAGCGCTGAAATTCTCCCGGGCCACCCGATACTCGACCTGAACATACGCCCAAGTCGGAAATCATCATGCGAACCTATTGAAACCTTCAAATTCTGATTTCGAGGTCATTTACGCAAAAGTCAAACCTTGATCAACGCTTCCAACTTAAAGCTTCCGAATTGAGAGTTTTCCATCCGAATCAACTCTGAACTTCCCGAAATTTAACCTAGACCACGCGTTCAAGTCATAATATATGAAGTGAAGCTACTCAAGGCCTCAAACCGCCGAACGATATGCTAGAGCTAAAAATGACCGGTCAGGTCATTGCAGTGCCAATGGAGGAGTCCAAAGTAGCACACAAACATTCTAACCATTTAGAATTTAATGATGTCACTGTTGAAGAAATGATACTAGAGTCAGGCAAGGACATTGAGGATACAAATTTAGTTGACTCTAGTGTAATTTTTATCGAGGAGGTTGAAAATAATGAAACTCAGGTATTTGAGCATGTTGTACCTCATTCCAAACACTTCTCTATATTATGTTCGGATGGTGAAATGAGAATTGATCTTTATGAGCATAAAAAGGAGTCAAGGGAAGAGGTCGATGAGCCTTATATTTTGAAATTTTTAAGGACATCTAGGTAAGGTGACACTCCTCGATTGAGAGCCAAAAAGTGCATGAGAATTTATTTAATTTTGGGCTCGCAAGAATTTGTACCACCCAAAAAGCATAATCATAAGTTTTAATCAAAACTTCGGATTCAATTCATAAGCTCGAGGTGGAGGCCGAAAGTGATTCATATCGTGCCGCGACGTTAAATCAGACGTTTGTTGGGAGGAAACCCAACTTGACTGCTTTTTTTATTTTAATATTTTTGTAGTGTCATTTTTTGATTTTCTAGGAGCATGGGAAGCAAAGACATTTGAAGAAAGAAAAAGAAAGCAAGATGATTGGAACTAAGCATGGGGGTGCCTGCACAAAGGACCATGCCTGGGAGAAGTTTGAGTATCACATTAGCTGCTAATGCTTCGGTCTTTGGCCTACCAGGGAGTTTCTTTTACCCTCTTGTTATTTATGGTGTGCATTGAGGACAATGCATAATTTTAAGTTTGGTGTAGGGAGATTGTCTGAGTCATTTTCTATACTATTTTAGTTGTATAAGCGTAATTAAAAATATGAAAAAATAAAACAAAATAATTAGATAGAAATAATCCATCTTGGTTTTTCTTATAGCCACGGTTCTTTTTCAAGAGATGACTCTTTGAACCGGGTAGTAATTATTTTTTTTTAGGTGGAATTTTTAATATGTTTTGGACTTTTTCCGACGATGGACTTCCTATACAGTTTTCTTGAGGGATTAAAGTCTAAAGAAAAATACAAAAAAAATCTTTTTTTTAAAACTGATAATGGAATGAGAAGAACTTGAGTATCTATGCTTTTTAACATGTTTTGTATTGGGGCTTACAGCTGGAGCATTTGCACTGAGTACTTTCTTCTTTATTATTGTGACTATATGCCTTGAGAGTATATGTGTTTTTTTACACTTAGGCTCGTCTATTGACTCCTGTTGTTACTTTCTAGTGCTTGGATTATATGATGATTGTGCTAGTTTCTTTAACTTGAGAGTTGGGTAGGAACCGTCCTAAGTGAGTCATGTGCATTATGTGAGGTGAGATTTTGGTTGTAGTCTGTGCCATCCATTGTAGTCTAGAACTTGCCCCGTTTCTGAGTCAAAGCGAAATTATTAAGTCTTGTGAGTGTAGAAATGATATAAGTATTTGTTTGATTGACCCTTATGCCTATTTGCCTACCAGTGATAACATTATCCGTAGTCATCCCTTTTGAGCTTGTAGACCTTTTTCTTTGGCGCCCACATTACGAGCCAATCCCTATTTTGTTCTAAATCATATCTTGTTCACCCTTTACCTCAAAAAGCACTTATGTCGCTGAAAGAGTAAAGAAAGAGATTGAGTAGCTTTTAAGTGGAACCATAAAAAGGCCGGCAAGGTGCATTTATGGGTAAAAGTCTTACTAGCCGGAAATACCAAATTAAGGAGAGTGTGAAAAAAAAAAGAGAAAAACAAAACACAAAAGAATCAAAAAACAAATAAAATGTAAAAATGAATGACACCTCCCATATCTTTGTTTGGACTAGTGAGTATCTATATGTTGATGTGCTTAATATAGAAGGCCTTAAATATGTATGATTTCATGGCAAAATATCGAATTTGTCATGACAAAAAGGTGCTTAATAGTGAAGTGTAGTGTATTAAAGTGCCTAGGAGGGTTAGTCACTATTTTTCTCTCTCTCTCTCTCTATATGTCTATATATATATATATATATATATATATATATATATATATATATATATATATATATATATATGTCCATACTATACCTTAGCCTACATTACAACCTATAAAGTCCTACTTGATCCTATACTTTCCAAGCTTAAATTAGTCGAGTCTTACACTACGGGCAAACCTATGGTATGAACTTGGGAGGCATAAGAATTTCATTGTGAGGGTGAGCTAATTCTTTCAATATTTGAGTCCCTAGACTATACTTGAACTTATATTTGAGTGTGTGGACTATTTCTCTCCGTGGTTTGTTAGTGAGGGCACATGATTTGTAAAGGATTGGTAAAGTCCTTGGTTTTTGAGTTGGCACAAGAAGCAAGTCATAGCATGGAACGTATTAGAGACAAATTTTGAGGCTAGGATGTTAGAAGAGTCACACAAATATTTTAAATAGTCTTGGCATTAGTCTAAAAATGAGGAAAGATGGCAATAGTCCTTATGCTGGGTTCTAAGCATTGTTATATAAACTATTATCATTGATATGATGCTTGAGTATATTTTGGAATTATGTTACTTGCCGATGTGCTTAATTTTATATTTCTTGAGGACGAGCAAGAGTTTAAGGGTGGGGAAGTGATAAATGATTAAAAGTGCATGTTTTTAAGTATGTTTGCATATTATTTCTTATGTGTGTTGCGGTAGATCGCATGCTCATAAACATGAAATATGCTCATTACATTTTTATTGTGTGTAGGAATGATTTTGGATGGAAGTTGGCAAAAATCGGATGATTTAATGCAAAAATAGGTTGAGAGGCAAGAGCTGGGAGCGCACCACAATTGGTGAATTGCATGAAAGGTAGGCACAAAATGGCCTGAAAAATCAATCAAAACCAGTAAAGTACGACACTTTGGACCCGGACCTAGCACGCGAAAGAAATAAAGAAGAAAATAATAGTTGGGACCATGCCCAGGGGTCACGCGTTGTGGGAAGGATTCCGACAATTGGGGAAATCATAACTCTAGGCTTTTCCAATGTTGTCTCCAACTTTTAGTATCTTTAGTTATTAATTTACTACTTTAATTTGTTATTTAATTAGTTAGACATAAGAATCTAAATAATTTTAACTTAAGAATTGTTCAAGCTTGTCTTCTTAGTGATAGTGAGCAGTTGTAGCTAAACCTTAGTTCTTTGTGGGATTCGACTCGGGACTCTTAGACCAGATTATATTTTCAGCGATCGCTTATCCTTTTTAGGACTAGAGTTGAGCATGATCACTTGCGTACATGGCTTTCACATAACACAAATAGCACAATCAAGACAAATCCTAAGGTGTAGTTCCCCCACACAAAGTTAGGCAAGATACTTATATCAACTAGGCCAACTCAGCCCTCGGAAATAGCTTTTTCCCTAAAATTCGCCTCCACATAGCTCAAATCTAACCAAAAGTGACTTAATATCATCAAACAATGCAAGAGAAAATAATTACAATAGATAAAGCTTTGATCTTTACAAAATTCCCAAAAAGTCAACAAAATTCAACCCCGGGCATGCCGGCCAAAATCCGGGTCCAAGGGTTGATTCCGACTATCCATAACCCCATGAGTCCATATATGTGATTAGTTTTCAAATCCGAGTCAAAATCTTCTCTCAAAATTCAATTCTTCATTTTTTAAGAACTTGACAAAATTTCCTAGTTTTCCTCTTTGATTCACATATATTTGATGTTAAATCTAAGATAAAATCATGAAATATAAATGAAAATTGATTAGAATCACTTACCCAATGTTTGTAGATGAAAATCCCCATCCAAATCGCCTCCGACTGAATCTAGGGTTTTAAAATATAAGAAATGAGACCTAAATCCCGACTTTTCTAACTTTTGTTCAGTTGCAGATGTCGCATTTGCGACATAATTGTGAACCCTCGCAATTGCGAAGAAGTTCTCGCAAATGCAGCCACTGACAACCGAAGAGGAAGTCGCAATTGCAACAGTTGCTTCGCATATGCGAAGCCTGTCCTCATCGCAAATGCGACACAATAGTTGCAAATGTGAGCCTACCCCAATCATAACAGTCCTCGCAATTGCGAACCAGGTCTTGCAATTGCGACACCAGAGCCTCCCCTGCCATGTTCGCAATACAAAGCTGGTGCTCTCAATTGCGACATCAGAGTACCAGCACACCGGATTTTTGCTTTTAGTCGAAAACTCATTCGAGCCCTCGCAGACCCGAACCAAACATCCACACAAGTCTAAAAATATCATACGAACTCGCTCGTGCGATTAAAATACAAAAACATCATCTAAATCTACAAATCGGACACCAAAACGCATGAATTTCAAAGTAAAGTTCAAGAACTTCAAGAATTGCATCTAAGCATCCGAATCATACCAAATCAACTCCAAATGATACCAAATTTTGTAGACAATTTCTAAATAGTATATCAGACCTATTCCAAGTTCCAAAACCAAATTCCGAACCCGATAGCCAAAAGTCAACCTGCGGTCAAACTTCTAAATCTCAAATTGCCAATTTTCTGCAAAACAACACAAATCAACCTAAGGGCCTCCCAATGCGATTAGAAGCATAGTCCCAAGTCCAAAATCAAGATAAAAAATTATCGAAGCTATCAAAATTCCGTTCCGGGGTCATTTTTCACAAAACTCAAATATTGGACAACATAATTAATTTAGGCTTCTAAGCCAAGAGCCAAAGGGTCCAATTCAACCCTAAATCTTTCTGGAACAATACTAATCAACCCGTAAGTTATAATATCATAAACGCACATGTGTGAATCATCAAATACACAAAATAATCGGATGGGTCGTTCTCCCCCTTTTTAAAAAAAACGTTTGTCCTCGAACGTGCATAAAGACATATCTGAAGTGATGAATAGATGAGGATAACGTCTCCGCATATCGTGCTCAGTCTCCCAGGTCTCCTCCTTGATCGGATGACCCCTCCATTGAACCTTCACTGAAGCAATTCTGGTTGACCTCAACTTTCGGACCTGCTTGTCCAAGATGGCCAGCGGCTCCTCAACATAAGTCAAATCATTGTCCAATTGGACTGAACTGAAATCTAAGACATGGGGCGGATCATCATAATACTTCCGGAGCATAGAAACATGGAACACTGGGTGAACCGTCGATAGGCTGGGTGGCAATGCAAGCTTCTAGGCCACCTCTCCCACTCTCTCAAGGATCTCAAAAGGATTGATGTACCTAGGGCTCAACTTACCCTTCTTCCCGTACCTCATCACACCCTTCATGGGTGAAATCCGGAGCAAAACCCTCTCTCCAACCATAAATACTACATCACAAACCTTCC
This sequence comes from Nicotiana tomentosiformis, assembly GCF_000390325.3. Lineage (NCBI taxonomy): Eukaryota > Viridiplantae > Streptophyta > Magnoliopsida > Solanales > Solanaceae > Nicotiana > Nicotiana tomentosiformis. The sequence goes on from NC_090823.1 coordinate 63,258,707, forward strand.
GATCAACATGGCCTTTCTGTCTAGACTGGGTTGTACGAAGCTGATCCTGAATCAACTTGACTTTTACCAAGGCATCTCGAACCAAATCTGTGCCCAACAACCTAGCCTCTCCTGGCTCAAACCAACCAATTGGAGAACAGCACCGCCTCCACATAATGCCTTAGAAGGAGCCATTAGAATACTCAATTGGTAATTGTTATTGTAGGCGAACTCTACAAGCGGCAAAAATGGATCCCAAGAACCCCCGAAATCCATAACACAGGCACGAAGCATATCCTCTAATATAAAAATGGTACGTTCGGACTGTCCGTCCGTCTGGGGGTGAAATGTTATACTCAACTCAACCCCTGTGCCTAACTCACGTTGCACAGCTCTCCAGAAACACGATGTGAATTGCGTACCTCGATCGGAGATAGTGGATACCGGCATACCGTGTAGACGAACAATATCATGCATATAGATCTGAGCTAGTTGCTCTGAAGAATAGGTGGTCACCACCAGAATGAAATAAGCCGACTAGAATCACAAGTCCATGGTAACACGCTCCCATTTTCACTCGGGAATCACAAGTCCCTGAAGCAAACTACCTGGCCTCTGATGCTCATACTTAACCTGCTGACAATCTAGGCACCGGTGATATAGATCTAAGCTAGCTGCTCTGAAGAATAGGTGGTCACCACCAGAATGAAATGAGCCGACTAGAATCACAAGTCCATGGTAACACGCTCCGATTTCTATTCGGGAATCACAAGTCCTTGAAGTAAACCGCCTGGCCTCTGATGCTCATACTTAACCTGCTAACAATTTAGGCATCGAGCCACATACTCCACTATATCTTTCTTCATTATCCTCCACCAATAGTGTTGTCTCAAATCCTGATATATCTTAGCGGCACCCGGATGAATGGAGTACCGCGAACTGTGAGTCTCCTCAAGGATCAACTCATGTAACCCATCTACATTGGGCACACATAACTGGCCCTGCATCCAAAACACACCATCGTCTCCGATAGAAACCTCGTTGGAATAGCTGTATTGTACCATGTCCTTAAGGATAAGCAAATGGGGGTTGTCATACTGACGCTCTCTGATGCGATCATATAAAGAAGAATGAGAAGAAAGCTAGAACCCGACTAGGCTCTAAAACATCTAACCTCACAAACTGATTGGCCAAGACCTGAACATCTGATGCAAGTGGTCGCTCACCAAAAGGAATACATGCAAGGCTACCCATGCTCACTGCCTTTCTAATCAAGGCATCGGCCACTATATTGGCCTTCCCGGTATGATATAAAATAGTGATATCATAGTCTTTAAGCAACTATAACAATCTCTGGTGCCACAAATTAAGATCTTTCTGCTTGAACAGATGCTGGAGACTCCGTTGGTCGGTATAGACCTCACATGGGACACCGTACAAATAGTGCCGCCAAATCTTCAATGAATGAACAATAGCTACCAATTCAAAGTCGTGGACCAGATATTTCTTCTCATGCACCTTCTACTGCCCAGATTAGTAGGCAATCACCTATTGTCTTGTATCAACACCGCGCCAAGCCCAATGCATGACACATCACAATACACAGTGTAAGACCCCGAACCCGTAGGCAACACCAACACTTTGGTGTAGTCAAAGAAGTCTTGACCTTTTGAAAGCTCGCCTCACACTCCTCGGACCATCTAAAAGGAGCACCCTTCTAGGTCAACCTAGTCATAGAAGCAGAAATCGATGAGAAACCCTACAAAACGGCGAAAATACCTAGCAAACCAAGAAAACTCCGGATCTCAGTTGCTGAAGACGGTCTGGGACAACTATGAACAACCTCAATCTTCTTCGGATCTACCTTGATCCCCTCACTCGACACCACATGGCCAAAAACACCATCGAATCAAGCCAGAATTCACACATTGAGAATTTTGCATATAACTGATACGCTCAAATTACACCCAAATAAATGGTGTAAGGCGGTCGATGTCAAATATAATAACCCAACTAGGTTGGGGTCGAATCCCACAGGGAATAGGTGTGAAAAGGTTACTTGAACAGTGTGGAACTTGACTTAAGTCGTAATCATACTCCGTTAGCTTAAAAGAGAGTGTTGTAATTATGAGTTATCGAGAAAACTATTTTGTTATGAGAATGTAACTAATTTGATTAAGAAAACCAAGGTTTTGTCCCCATTAATGGAATATAATGCTATCGGTGTTAATATGATATATTCCTAATGGAAGGTCCTTTGATATGCAAATGATTTCTAAACGACTACCCAATATTTTTCCAATAGTTAGGTAGTATTTTCTCTTTATGATTTTTCCAAATATAAAAGAGTTACAATTAAGAACAACCAATTTATGCCAAATAGAACCCACTTATCCCTAAGCGATTATATTAAAAAAGGTTTAAAGCCTTGAGTTTTGTGCTATTCAATTCTACCAAACTCTAACCCACTTTTCCAAGTAAAGATAGAATGAAATGGCATTAGTCAGTGTTTGCAACCACCAACATTAAATAAAGCATGATAAATGAATAAATACCAACCAACCATTATATATATATATATTCAATGGTAAACACCCATTTAGAGCCCACAACCTTAGCATTTAAAACTAGCTACTCATACTAGAATCCAAGAACAAAGCAATAAATAAAGTCATAAAAATTACAAAGATACAAGATTCTCTCTTCAAAAGCTTTCAAAACAATGGTGTATTCAATGCTCTAAATGTAGCCTCTTTTTCAGACAAGATATCCCACAAAAATCCTAGTTATTCTCTTTATAATGGGCTATAAGTCGGGGGTCAAAATATGGCAAAAATACCCTTGCAGATCACATCTGCGATCGCAGAACGTGTCACAGAATCACTTCGCGGCCCGCATAATTATAACTCCATCACATAATTGAGTGTCCAGTTGCCCAGTTGTTCATCGCAAATCTATTATGCGGTCCGCACATTGATTTTGCGATCGCAGATGATGCCACAAAATTGCTCTCGCAGAACTCTTTCTTGCACTTATGCGGCTCTCTCAAAAACTGGGAGCAGCTTCTTCATTCTGCCGTTGGTATGCGGCCCGCACATCACTTTTGCGGTCGCAAACCTGCCGCATTTCTGCTCTTTTATGGGTTTTTTGTCATTTTTTTGTGTTCTTGGTTCTTCAAGTCTGGTATGCTGCAAAACACCAAAACTACATAAGAAATAACTTACAATTCTTTAAAAGACGAGCGAAAGTCTTTGTAATTAGTATCAAAAGTGCCGCAATTCTACGGCACATCAATAACTTCTTCTCTCTCAAGGTCTGAAGCACGATCCGTAGATAACGCTAATGATCATCCTGACTGCGGGAGTACACCAAATTGTCGTCAATAAACAAAATGACGAATGAGTCATGATATGGCTGGAATACACTATTCATCAAGTGCATAAATGTTGCTGGGGAGTTGGTCAGCCCAATTGACATCATAAGGAACTCGTAGTGACCATACCAAGTCCTGAAGGAAGTCTTCGAAAATATCTAGATCCCGAATCTTCCGCTGATGATACCCTGACCGCAAATCAATCATTGAGAACACTCTGGCACCCTGAAGCTTGTCAAATAAGTCATCAATGTGCGGTAATGGATACTTGTTCTTCACTATAACTTTTTTCAACTACCGATAATCAATACACATCCGCATAGAACCATACTTCTTCTTCACAATCAGAACCGGGGCAACTCAAGGTGACATACTAGGCCGAATGAAACCCGTATCAAGGAACTATTGCAGCTACTCCTTCAACACCTTCAACTTCGTTGGCTCCATACGATATGGTAGATTAGAATTGGTCTGAGTGTCCAGCAACAAGTCAATAAGGCCCCGTAAAATTTTACTTAAAAACCTCGGATTTCATAGTGCCAAGGTAGACTTATGTGTTGTTGATTGTAGAGATTCTTTGTGGCTCGCAAGCTCGCTGCGGTATGAACATTTTTGGTTGACCAAAGCGTTGGGGAGTTGTTGAACATTTTTGGCAGAGTAGGGCATTTTTGCAGTCGCAGATCCGCTGCATAGTGGAGCAGAGAACTAGGCAAATTTGGGATGATATTTTGCAGTCAATTATGCGTCCGCATAACCATTTTGCGGGTGGCACAATCTATCGCAGATCCAACATAAAGATTTCTGAATGGGAGTTCTGCGGCACATTATGCGACCGTAAAACTGGTCTACGGACCGCAAACCTACTACAGACCTGTAACGACCCGGTCGATTATTTTGAGAATTTAAATTACGTAATCGGAACTATGTGAAGACTGATCCGGAATGGAATTCCGTCGACTCCGTTGAGTGATTTTGAACTTAAGAGCGCATCCGGAATGTGTTTTGGAGGTCTGTAGTAGATTTAGGCTTGAATTAGCGAAAGTTAGATTTTCGGCGATTTCGGCCGATAGTAAAAATTTTGATATCGAGCTCGGAATGGATTTCTGATAGTGGTTGTAGGTTTGTAGTGTCATTTGTGACCTGTGTGCAAAATTTGAGGTCATTCGGACGTGGTTAGATAGGTTTCGGCATCGATTGTAGGAATTTAAAGTTTCAAGTTCTTTAAGTTTGAATTGGAAGGTGATTCGTGATTTTAGCATTAGTTGATGTGATTTGAGGGCTCGACTAAGTTCATATGGTGTTTTAGGATTGGTTGGTATGTTTAGATAAGGTCCCGGGGGCTCGGGTGAGTTTCGAGTGCTTAACGGATCAAAAGTTGGATTTGTGTTGCTGCTGAAGTCTTCAGGCATCTGTCATTTTTGCACCTGCGGTGGAGAGACCGTAGGTGTTACAGCTAGTCGAGACTGATATCGGTTATGTATTTAGAATCGGGTCTTTTGAAGACAAATGGAAGGTGAGAATTTTGACTCTAAGGCTTATCGGTGTTGATAGAAAGGATAAATTATAGTTGGGATGGGGTGACGTGGGGTCCCCCTGCGGGTGTATATAGAATATATTCTTTCAGTGATTGAAGACTTCTAGGCGATTCTTAGCACGTTCGAGGACGAATGTTTGTTTAAGATGGGAAGGATGTAATGACCCGGCCGGTCGTTTTGAGAATTTAAATCCCATTCGGCGGCATAAGGCCCCGAGCAGCTTCATATTATGTGCCTTGACTTGCGTGTGTGGTTGAATTCAATTATCGGGTGATTCGAAGTGATTTGGGACACTTAGTCCCTAAATGAGAGCTTAAGTCTTAAAATTTGGACCGTAGTCGGAACTGTGTGAAGACGGATCCGGAATGGAATTTCGTTGATTCCGTTAGCTCTGTTGAGTGATTTTGAGTTTAGGAGCGCGTCCGGATTGTGTTTTGGAGGTCTGTAGTAGATTTAGGCTTGAATTAACGAAAGTTATATTTTCGGCGATTTCTGCCGATAGTGGAAATTTTGATATCGAGCTCGTAATGGAATTCCGAAAGTGGCAGTAGTTTCGTAATGTCATTTGTGACCTGTGTGCAAAATAGAGGTCATTCTGACGTGGTTTGATAGGTTTCGACATCGGTTGTAGGAATTTGAAGTTTCAAGTTCTTTAAGTTTGAATTGGAAGGTGATTCGTGATTTTAGTGTTAGTTGATGTGATAACTCATGCCTACACCCACAAGGTACGACCACACAATAAGACACACCACACATAGGCCCATAATAACATTTCTGATCACAATAGTTGCCCGTAATCAAAACCATCACCGGTAATTAGCCTCATATCCGTTAGAACCCTGTTCAAAACTAAACAACACTGACAACGATGCAAGAAACATGAAGACCTCTTAATTATACACCCGAATCAACAAGTCACAACTAACACTACCGGGCACACACCCCGCAAGCTAAAACTCAAGAAGCACCGAACGAAATTGACTGAATATGAAAAGAGAAACACATAAGGAAACTACCAAACAAGCCCGACAGGCACAACTCTCTATCAATACTAACCTATAAAACAATATAACAAGGAAAGAATTAAAGCATATGAACAATCACAAGGGTCTCATCATGATATAACTTCCACCGCGGTACTCAGCCCGATTCAGACATATCAAATCACATGGAATCGCGAGGGTCTCACCCTCAACTCAGAATCACAAGTCAAATACACATCATACCAATGGAAATCTTCCACTAATTCAATTCTGCCAATAAAATCACAACACTTACTAAACCCTCACCCGAGTAAAGTATCAAATCACAAATCGTAACCAATTTACTCAGGAATCATATCAAACCTGCAATAATGGACAACATGAATTCACTTCTAGTCTCGAAACTTTCGATAATGAATAGAAACAAATGATAGACACGGGATAACACTCATAGTGTCTCCTAACATAGGTAAACACCTAAACATAATACTAAGTCATGAACTCACCCATAGGTGGGACAACAAATAGGGGAACTCGCCCCAATAAGCAGAATCGAATCAAAAATACGAATGGTGCCCCTCTGTAACAAATCAAAAGCATACTTGTATGACATCATCTGGCGTAGTGGCCTATGGCCTATTATATGAAACACATCAACGGGTCGGGCCTTCCCCTCTTGGGCACCCTCTACTCGCCTGAATACTCCGTTGTGACACACCTGTCTGGAGTCTAGGACAATCTCTCACCCTGTGGCTGATATCTCCACACTCGAAGCAACCTCTCTGCTGAAGTGGCTGTGGGAACTATGCCGTACGGGTACTTTGAGACCCGTGAGCACCTCACACACTGTGCGAAGCCTGAAGTGCAAATCGAACTGGATGACCCACAAAACCTCTACCATGTCGTACCCTACCTCCAAAATAAGGACCAGTAGATCTCTCCGGTCTACAAGGCCTCCTCACCTCCATGTCCTCTCTCTTCTGATCTCGCATGTACTCTCTCTCATGGCCTCGCATGTCCTCTACACAACGAGCGATCCTTACCACCTGCTGAAACAAAACATCTGATTCTAATTTTCGAGCCATACTGAATCAAATATCATGCCTGAGTCCCTCAATGAATCTACGGACACACTCTCTAACTGTGGAGACCAACACAGGTGCATGCCTGGGCAAATCATTGAATCTCACGGCATACTCTGACACTGACATAGTGCCCTGGCGTAGCCGCTCAAACTCCGTGCGCCATGCATCTCGACGGGACTGAGGTACAAACTCTCTCAGGAACATCTCTGAAAACTGAACCCACGTAAGTGAAGCTAACTCGGCTGGGCTACCCATCTCATATGCCCGCCACTACTGATAAGCCGCTCCCTTAAGCTGGAACGTAGTAAGAGCAACCCTACTAGTCTCAACAATATCCATAGTGCAAAGGATGTTATGGCATTCTTCCAAAAAAACATGTGCACTCTCTGAAGCCAAACCGCTGAATGCAGGAGGGTTATATCTCTTGAACCTTGCAAATATAAGCTGCCCTTCCTCGGATACTGCTGCTCTGACCATAAGCTAAACTGAAACCACGGCCTGTGTTACCATGACACTTGGAACCTGACCAACGTGAACTCGCTGCTCTGGAGTGTGGGCGGCGGGAGTCTGGGCTCCTCCCCCAGTCTATGAAGTAACTGGTGCAACCAGAATATCCTCGCCTGAGCCAATATACCAAACATGCTCAGGAAATCTGGTAAAGTCTCCTGAAGTCCGGGGGTAATAGCAGGCGCCTCCGGTACTTGCCCCTAACTGGAACTACTGGCGGCTCCTCAACTGCTTCTCTAGTAGGTGCCCTAGCTACGGCATGTGCTCCTCGTCGGCCTCTGCCTCTGACCATAGTGGCATCTACTCCGGGGGTAACATCATCAGGAACCGCAGCTCGTGTCCTCACCATTTCTGAGACAATGGAATGGTAAATATCAAACTTCAAGATCAATGAACTCACACGATAGGAATGAAGGAAGTGAAATTGTCCTAATAGTTTCGTAGCCTCTCGAAGATAAGTACAGACGTCTCCGTACCGATCTGTAAGACTCTACTAAACTCTCTTATGACTTGTAGCACCTATGAACCTAGGGCTCTGATACCAACTTGTCACGACCCAATTTTTCCCTCCGTTTGGTCGTGATGGCACCTAGTCTTAGGGACTAGGTAAGCCTAACATTAATTGAAACAACATTAATTAATTAACATCTAACAAAATATATAGAAATCTCTTACAATTCCCAAAACTGGTAGTACAAGTCATAAGCTCTACAAAGTGTTTGCTAGAAAACTTCTAAATACAACTGTCCAGAAATAAGAATAAATAGTGCAAAACGAAAACTTGAAGGTGACTCTGAAACTTGCAAATGCAGCGGCATGTTTACCTTGAGTCTCCACAACGATAGTTCACACAGCTAGCTAACGAACAAATACTTGGGTCTGCACAAAAACAAAAATTGTGCAGAAGAGTAGCATGAGCACACCACAGCAGTGCCCAATAAGTATCAAGACTAACCTCGGTTAAGTAGTGACGAGGACTAGTCAAGATACCCACTGGTCTAATAAACTGAACAAGCATAAGCATAGGGATGACAGAACATGACATCTATCTTAGGACCCCGCGATATAGCTAACGATATAGCAACTACAATAAGGAAGGGAAAAAAATAGGAAGTAATAGCGGAACACCAGAATAAGACACAGAAGAATGAACGAAAACACAACCCAAATTCAAAAAGAATCACAATACAGTAAAGGCAAGTAGTAACTCAGCAACTGCAATAGTTTTCACATCAGGTCTCAGCCAACAACCCCAATAAATTAGTCAAATCCTTCAAGTGTAAACTTTCACCCGTAAGTTTTTAAATTGAGGTCTTTAGAATATAATCCTTTCCAATAAGAAATTATTTTTGAAATATACTTCCTTCAAATAAATATCTTTCAAACATAGTTCTTTCAGGATAAAACCTTTCAAATATAAACTTTTCAAATAATTAGCCTTCAAACATAGTTCTTTCAAGATAATACTTTTCAAGTTTACCCCTTTCAAATAAATATCTTCAAACATAGTTCCTTCAAGATAAATACTTTTCAAATACAAACTTTTCAAGTAATATCCTTCGAGTATAAGTCACCCTGTGACACCTATGCATGGAAGATTAGCAGCTCCGAACACAGATATAACCATAGGGAAAATCTACCGAGATATCGTCCCATAGTCCCGAATTAATTATGCAGTATGGGGGGGGGAATCTCTAGGAATGCATCTGTAGTCCCAATTTAAATATGCAGTGCTGGGGGATCTCCTGAAATACGTCCGTAGTCCCAAAGTAAATATGCAAGACAGGGGAATCTCCCGGAATACGTCCGTAGTCCCAATTTAAATATGCAGTGCTGGGGGATCTCCCAGAATACGTCCGTAGTCCCAAAATAAATATGCAGCGCAAACAACAGAGATAACAACTATAACACGAGAGAAACCTCGTACATCACCACAACGAGTACAAAAACAACAATGACAGAAATGCAAAGTACGACGAGCAAATCAACTCAAGAATTTAAATTACAAGAACAGTAGAACTCATTCACAAGGAATAACTACTGTAAAGAATGCTAGGCACAAGGAGAACAACTTAACAAGGGAAAACAATACAAAAATGTAGCAACGATTCCACAATATTCAAGTCAACAATAAGAAGCCAACACGAGTCAAATAGTTCCAAATAATGGCAAGTCAACTAAGATATAGGTTATCTAAACTCTTTTTGAGGTTGAGCAATTACGAGGAATATTCAACAATTCAAGTAAGGATAAGCAGCAGAAGATAATCATAACTCCAATTAAGACTAAACAATTATAGGATGAGAAAATAATGATTTCAATTAAAGATAAGCAGTTATGAAAAATATAGCACGACGATAGAAGAGCTAAAATCTTTTGTTAAGTCGAATAAGGGTCAAATAGACAATAAGAGTGAATCCTAAAGCAATTATCTCTAATCAAAGCATGTAGAGGTAAAACTAGCAAACGTATCAAAAATAACATCACACACGGTGAATATAAGGACATAAGAACCCTAGAAGACCAACTTTCCACAAATAAGTCCGAGCACGCACTTGTCACCTCGTGTACACAGACTACAATCAACATAGATGACTCAAATCCTAAGGAGAAGTTTCCCCACACAAGGTTAGGCAAGATACTTACCTCGAGTCAAGTCAATCAATCCGTAAGAATACCCTTTCCACGAATATCCAGCTCTGAATGGCCCAAATCTAAACAAAAGCAATTACATATCATAATTACAACAATAATAGACTCATCTAATTAACGAAATCAACATGTTAACGAAAATTCTGAAATTAACTCAAAATCGCTTGTGGGGCCCACTTCTTGGAATCGGGTCAAAGTCATAAAATACGAAAGCTCATTCACTCATGAGTCTAACCATATTAAATTTATTAAAATCCGACATTAAAATCTCGATCAAAATCCCAAGTTCGGCCTAAGAATGTTTTCTCAAATTTTCACCCCAAATCCGAATTTAAACGATGAATTCGAGCATAGATTAGTGGAATATAACCATAAGGGAGTTAAGAATCATTACCCAAAAACTTCCTCCGAAAATCTCTCCATATTCCGCCTTCTACCGAGCTCTCAATCAAATTTGTGAAGTGAACTTCAAACCCTCAAATCTACCCTATTTCTGCCCAGTTATTCCGCATATGCGGACCTTGGGTCGCACCTACGATGCCGCACCTGCGGAATTTCCTTCGCAGGTGCGGAAACGACTTAAGAGGGCTAGGTCCGCTTCTGCAGAAAAAGGGCCGCACCTGCGAGTGCGCGCCTGCGGACTATTGTCCGCTCCTGCGACCTCCTCCGCGCCTGCATGTCCTTTAGCGCATCTGCGGGCATCGCAGATGCGGCATTTCCCTTCGCACCTGCGACCCCTGACCACACATCCCAGATCCGCTTCTGCGCTTACCTCTCTGCACGTGCGATCATGCACCTACGGTCTCTCCACCGCAGGTGCAAAAATGACAGATCCTGAAGACTTTAACAGCAACACAAATCTAACTTTTGATCCGTTAAGCACTTGATACTCACCCGAGCCCCCTGGGACCTCAACCAAACATACCAACCAATCCTAAAACACCATAAGAACTTAGTCAAGCCCTCAAATCACATCAACTAACGCTAAAATCATGAATCACCTTCCAATTCAAACTTAAAGAACTTGAAACATCAAATTCCTACAACCGATGCCGAAACCTATCAAACCACGTCCGAATGACCTCAAATTTTGCACACAGGTCACAAATGATATTACGAACCTACAACCACTTTCGGATATCCATTCCGAGCTTGATATCAAAATTTCCACTATCAGCCGAAATCGCCAAAAATCTAACTTTCGCCAATTCAAGCACAAATCTACTACAGACCTCCAAAACACATTCCAGACACTCTTCTAAGCTCCAAATCACATAACGAAGCTAACAGAGTCGAAGGAATTCCATTCCGGATCCGTCTTCACACAGTTCCGACTACGGTCCAAATTTTAAGACTTAAGCTCTCATTTAGGGACTAAGTGTCCCAAATCACTTCGAATCACCCGATAATTGAATTCAACCATGCATGCAAGTCAAGGCACATAATATGAAGCTGCTCAGGGCCTTATGCCCCCGGACGGGATTTAAATTCTCAAAACGACCGACCGGGTCGTTACATCCTTCCCCTCTTAAACAAACGTTCGTCCTCGAACGTGCTAAGAATAACCTTGAAGTCTTCAATCACTGAAAGCACATATTCAACATACACCCGCGGGGAACCCCACGTCACCCCAATCCACATAAGCCTAACGAGACCATCCCAACTGTAATTTATCCTTTCTATCAACACCGATAAGCCTTAGAGTCAAAATTCTCACCTTTCATTTGTCTTCAAAAGACCCCGATTCTAAATCCATAACCGAAATCAGTCTCGACCAGCTGTAACAACTCATGCCTACACCACAAGGTACGACCACACAACAAGACACACCACACATAGGCCCATAATAACATTTCTGATCACAATAGTTGCCCGTAATCAAAACCCTCACCGGCAATTAGCCTCATATCCGTTAGAACCCTGCTCAAACCTCAACAACACTGACAACGATGCAAGAAACACGAAGACCTCTTAACTATACACCTGAATCAACAAGTCACAACTAACACCACCGGGCACACACCCCGCAAGCTAAAACTCAAGAAGCACCAAACGAAATTGACTGAATATGAAAAGAGAAACACATAAGGAAACTACCAAACAAGCCCGACAGGCACAACTCTCTATCAATACTAACATAAAAACAATATAACAAGAAACAATTAAAGCAATTGAACAATCAAAAGGGTTCCATCCCGATATAACTTCCACCGTGGTACTCAGCCCGGTTCAAACATATCAAATCACATGGAATCGCGAGGGTCTCATCCTCAACTCTGAATCACAAGTCGAATACACATCATACCAATGGAAATCTTCCACTAATTCAATTCTGCCAATAAAATTACAACACTTACTAAACCCTCATTCCAGTAGAGTATCAAATCACAAATCGTAGCCAATTTACTCAAGAATCACATCAAACCTGCCATAATGGACAACATGAATTCACTTCTAGTCTCAAAACTTTTGATAATGAATAGAAACAAATGATAGACACGGGCTACCACTCATAGAGTCTCCCAACATGGGTAAACACCTAAACATAATACTAAGTCATGAACTCACCCATAGGTGGGACAACAAATAGGGGAACTCACCCCGCTAAGCAGAACCAAATCAAAAACTCCAATGGTGCCCCTCTATAACAAATCAAAAGCATACTTTTATGACATCATCTGGCACAGTGGCCTAGGGCTATTATATGAAACACATCAACGGGTCGGGCCTTCCCCTCTTGGGCACCCTCTACTCCCCTGAATACTCCGTTGTGACACACCTGTCCGGAGCCTAGGACAATCTCTCACCCTGTGGCTGGTATCTCCACACTCGAAGCAACCTCTCTACTGACGTGAGCACCTGACACACTGTGCGAAGCCTGAAGTGCAAACCAAACTGGATGACCCACAAAACCTCTACCATGGCGTACCCTGCCTCCAAAATAAGGACCAGTAGATCTCTCCGGTCTATGAGGCCTCCTCCTCCCTGTCCTCTCTCTCCTAATCTCGCCTGTACTCTCTCTCATGGCCCCGCATGTCCTCTAAATGGCGAGCGATCCCTACCACCTACTCAAACAAAACATCTGACTCTAACTCCCGAGCCATACTGAACTGAATATTATGCCTGAGTCCCTCAAAGAATCTACGGACACACTCTCTAACTATGGTGACCAAAACAGGTGCATGCCTGGCCAAATCACTGAATCTCACGGCATACTCTGACACTGACATAGTGCCCTAGCACAGCCGCTCAAACTCCGCGCGCCATGCGTCTCGACGGGACTGAGGTACAAACTCTCTCAGGAACATCTTTGAAAATTGAACCCACGTAAATGAAGCTAACTCGGCTGGGCTACCCATCTCATATACCCGCCACTACTGATAAGTCGCTCCCTTAAGCTGAAACATAGTAAGAGCAACACCACTAGTCTCAACAATATCCATAGTGCGAAAGATGTTATGGCACTCCTCCAAAAAATCATGTGCACTCTCTGAATCCAAATCGCTGAATGTAGGAAGGTTATATCTCTTGAACCTTGCAAATCTAAGCTGCCCTTCCTCGGATGCTGCTGCTCTGACCATAAGCTAAACTGGAACCACGACCTATGTTACTATGACACCTGGAGCCTTACCAACGTGAACTCGCTGCTCTGGAGTGTGGGCGGCGGGAGTCTGGGATCCTTCCCTAATTTGTGAAGTAACTGGTGCAACCAAAATATCCCCGCCTGAGCCAATATACCAAACATGCTCAGGAACTGTGCTAAAGTCTCCTGAAGTCCGGGGGTAATAGCAGGCGCCTCCGGTACTTGCCCCCAACTGGAACTACTGGCGGCTCCCAAACTGCTTTTCTAGTAGGTTCCCTAGCTGCGGCACGTGCTTCGCGTCAGCCCAATTTTTCCCTCTGTTTGGTATCGTGATGCCACATAGTCTTAGGGACTATGTAAGCCTAACATTAATTGAAACAACGTTAATTAATTAAGATCTAACAAAATAAATAGAAATCTCTTACAATTCCCAAAACCGGTAGTGCAAGTCATAAGCTCTACAGAGTGTTTGCTAGAAAACTTCTAAATACAACTGTCTAGAAATAAGAATAAACAGTGAAAAACAAAAACTTGAAGATGACTCGGAAACCTGCGAATGCAGCAGCAGGTTTACCTTGAGTCTCCGCAGCGACAGTCCACACATCTAGCTAACGAACAAATACTTGGGTCTGCACAAAAACAAAAATTGTGCAGCAGAGTAGCATGAGCACACCACAGCGGTGCCCAGTAAGTATCAAGACTAACCTCGGTGAAGTAGTGACGAGGACTAGTCAAGACACCCACTGGTCTAATAAACTGAACAAGCATAAGTATAGGGATGACAGAACATGACATCTATCTAAGGACCCCGCGATACGGCTAACGACATAGCAACTGCAATAAGGAAGTAAAAAAAATAGGAAGTAACAGCGGAACACCAGAATAATACATAGAAGAATGAACGAAAACACAACCCAAATTCAAAAAGAATCACAATACAGTATAGGCAAGTAGTAACTCAGCAACTGCAATAGTTTTCACATCAGGTCTCAGCCAATAACCCTAATAAATTAGTCAAATCCTTCAAGTGTAAACTTTCACCCGTAAGTTTTTAAATTGAGGTCTTTAGAATATAATCCTTTCTAATTAAAAATTATTTTTGAAATATACTTCCTTCAAATAAATATCTTTCAAACTTAGTTCTTTTAGGATAAAACCTTTCAAACATAAACTTTTCAAATAATTAGCCTTCAAACATAGTTCTGTCAAGATAAATAATTTTCAAGTATACCCCTTTCAAAAAAAAATCTTCAAACATAGTTCCTTCAAGATAAATACTTTTCAAATATAAACTTTTCAAGTAATATCCTTCGATATAAGTCACCCTGTGACACCTACGCATGGAAGATTAGCAGCTCCAAACACAGATATAATAACAGGGGAAATCTACTGAGATACCGTCCCGTAGTCCCGAATTAATTATGCAGTACGGAGGGGGGGGAGGGAGAGGGGAGGGGGAATCTCCAGGAATACGTCCATAGTCCCAATTTAAATATGCAGTGCTGGGGGATCTCCCGGAATATGTCCGTAGTCCCAAAGTAAATATGCAGTGCTGGGGGATCTCTCGGAATACGTCCGTAGTCCTAAAGTAAATATGCAAGATAGGGGGATCTCCCGGAATACGTCCGTAGTCCTAATTTAAATATGCAGTGCTAGGGGATATCCCGAAATACGTCCGTAGTCCCAAAATAAATATGCAGCGCAAACAACAGAGATAACAACTATAGCACGACAGAAACCTCGTACATCACCACAATGAGTACAGAAATAACAATGACAGAAATGCCAAGTACGACGAGCAAATCAACTCAAGAATTTAAATCACAATAACAGTAGAACTCATTCACAAGGAATAACCACAGTAAAGAATGCTAGGCACAAGGAGAACAACTTAACAAGGGAAAACAATACAAAAATGTAGCAACGATTCCACAATATTCAAGTCAATAATAAGAAGCCAACACGAGTCAAATAGTTCCAAATAATGGCAAGTCAACGAAGATATAGGTTATCTAAACTCCTTTTGAGGTTGAACAATTATGAGGAATATTCAACAATTCAAGTAAGGATAAGCAGCGGAAGATAATCATAACTCCAATTAAGACTAAATAATTATAGGATGAGAAAATAATGATTTTAATTAAAGATAAGCAGTTATGAAAAATACAGCACGATGATAGAAGAGCTGAAATCTTTGGTTAAGTCGAATAAGGTTCAAATAGACAAAAAGAGTGAATCCTAAAGCAATTATCTCTAATCAAAGCATGTAGAGGTGAAACTAGCAAACGTATCAAAAACAACATCATACACGGTGAATATAAGGACATAAGAACCCTAAAATACCAACTTTCGACAAATAAGTCCGAGCACGCACTCGTCACCTCGCGTAGACAGACTACAATCAACATAGATGACTCAAATCCTTAGGGGTAGTTTCCCCACACAAGGTTAGGCAAGATACTTACCTCGAGTCAAGCTCAATCAATCCGTAAGAATACCCTTTCCATGAATATTCGGCTCTGAATGGCCCAAATCTAGCCAAAAGCAATTACATATCATAATTACAACAATAATAGACTCATCTAATTAACGAAATCAAGATTTTAACAAAAATTCCGATATTAACTCAAAATCGCTCGTGGGGCCCACTTCTCAGAATCGGGTCAAAATCTTAAAATACGAAAGCTCATTCACTCACGAGTCTAACCATATTAAATTTACTAAAATCCGACACCAAAATCTCGATCAAAACCTCAAGTTTGGCCTAAGAACTTTTTCTCAATTTTTCACCCCAAATCCGAATTTAAACGATGAATTCGAGCATAGATTAGTGGAATATAACCATAAGGGAGTTAGGTATCATTACCCAAAAACTTCCTCCGAAAATCTCTCTAAATTCCGCCTTCTACCGAGCTATCAATCAAATTTGTGAAGTGAACTTCAATCCCTCGCATCTGCATCTTTTCTACCCAGTTATTCCGCATTTGCGGACCTTGGGTCACACCTGCGATGCCGCACTTGCGAAATTTCCTTCGCAGGTGCGGAAACGACTTAAGAGGGCTGGTCCGCTTCTGCGGAAAAAGGGTCGCACCTGCAAGTGCGTGCCTGTGGACTATTGTCCGCTCCTGCGATCTCCTCTGTGCCTGCGAGTCCTTTAGCGTATCTGCAGGCATTGCAAATACGGCATTTCCCTTCGCACCTGCGACCCCTGACCACACATCCTAGATCCGCTTCTGCGCTTTCCTCTCCGCACGTGCAATCATGCAAACAGTCTCCAAAACAGTCCGCTACAAGTGAATAACTCGAACTCACGGCTTCCGATCACCGTCCCGTGAGTTCTCACAAGTATAGAATGACTTACCATGAATTTATAGAAGAAAAACTGGATGAAAGAGAGCAGTAAACTCACCTTATTTGTTGGATAACTCAGCTCCTATCTTGGTTCTTCAAACTATAGGTTTTACCTCCAATTAGAACTTGAAAGGGAGAGAAAATCAATTAGGGTTTGTGGGAAATTTTTGGGAGGATTCTTTGCAGAGCTTATGTCTAGTTATTATGCTCTATTTTAAGTCTAACATATGAAGAAAATAGGCCTTTAAAAGGCCTCTTTGGACGACCCGAAATGGCCCATTTTTGGGCTTTCATTTAAGCAAGTAGGTGACACACCTACTTGTCACCTAGCAGCTTGCGCAGTATTTCAAAAATGCCCATATCTCACTACTCTGATGTCGTATTGACAAACGGTTTAATGCATTGGAAAATAGACTCATAGATATTTAATTTGATGGGTGGAACACCCCATAACTATAAATATATTGAGAGAAAATTACAGTTACATTTGACCCAAAGTTTCAGTAAAACTTATGAGTGTAACTTGTGATGACTTTCATCGACTTTTGTTCCACAACTCGCTTGACATTAAAACATAACACACGGATGTCATACGACTAATATAAATCATAACATAATCTCCTTATCATGTTAATCACCCTAGTCTCACCCCAAAGGTACATGTTATAACATTCCCAACTTGTCGACTTTCGACGAAACATTGTTTTATTCAATTGCTTTAGCTTCTGAACTGTCCAACCCTCTTTGTACTTGTTGTTCATGATCTTCAATATTTATAACCTCATAGGTAACATGATTAACTTACTTTATATACTTTTAAATATTATCTCATTTTTGGTCCTACATTAGTTTGCTTACGACGCATTTTTACGTACAAAAATATAGGGTGTAACAATTATGCACCACGAAAGACTGATTTTCAACCCCACTCTATCACTTGCAACCCCACACTTATTTTCAAGATATACCAATATGCATAGATCACATATAATGCAACTACAGGACAACGTACATCGCAATACAAGCAGTTACGCACTTTAATTGCATTTAATTCAGCCCGAAACTTGGTTGCGCGGAAGCCTAACGACCATTAGATGCCTCAAAATAAAAGGTGAAAGAGTGGCGAGCATTCGTAGCTCCTACACTCTAACACAGTTGTACACAATCCCTCAAACGACCCCATACTTATTCACTAGTATATACTAATCGCTCGGTTATTCAAACTTCACTGGCGCCTAAATTTACCTCGTGGGCAATTAGTCGAACATGTGGAGTGCAACAGTTTTGCCTAGTGTCTTCCAACAGTTGGGTAATTCAAATACCCTCCCAAAATTAACGAGATGAAGGGACTTTTAGTTTATCATCTCTCAAACATCAACAACCAATCAAAGGAGGCAAGCAAAGCCTGGATTTATTTTTTAATTCCCCTCTTAGTTTCATGTGGAAAGATCACTAGGATTAAACCTAACCTAGGGGAATTCGGGGTGGGATTCTGCTGTCTTAGAGAAACAAGAAGAGATGAGAAGAGAATTGAAAGAAAACGAGGGAGAAGAAAATACCTGGTGGCGTTGGAATGGAGGCAGTGGTGGTGCGAGTTTGTGGAGGTGTGTCTGGGTTGAGAGGAAATGGGTGGGAGAAGGATTTGGGGTTTTAGGCATGTGAAGTGTATTAAAACACTTACTTGACTCGCGCGAGCTTGGACATGATGCGTCCCAGCTGGTTTCCCTAATTTTTCACGGATGCAGAACTTTGCGCGATGGCCTCACTTCACTTCCTTGAGCAGTTGGCCCATTAATCTTTCGTGCTGAGGGGGAGGCAACGCATCCACCCTTTTTTCCAACACCTGGATCTTTTTTTTTGTTTGATAAAATAAGTTACATAGAAGAATTAACTCCTACAAAAAAAAATTCAAAAATATAAAATGAACAGGAAAAGTTAGTAAACTACGAAAACAAAAGAAAATGCTTGGGTTGCCTCCCAAGAAGCGCCTGATTTAACATCGCGGCACGACGCAATATTTTTTAAGCATCGGCCAAGTCCATCGAGGTCTTGTGACATGCAATGTCACCACCCCAATAGTGTTTTACTCTCTATCCATTTACCAAGAATGTAGCACTTGAACTCGTATCACGCAATTCCACCGCTCTATGAGGCTTCACACTAACCACTTCAAAAGGACTTGCCCATCTAGACTTAAGCTTTTCGGGGAAAAGCTTCAACCTCGAATTAAATAAGAGAACCTCTTGACCTGGCTCAAACTCGCGATATTGGATGTGCTTATCATGCCACATCTTGGTCTTTTCTTTATATAATTTGGTATTTTCGTACACGTGCAATCGAAACTCATTAAGCTCATTGAGCTGTAACAGCCTCTTCTCGCCGGCTAAGTCCATATCCATTTTTAGCTTTTTAATCGCCCAATAGGCTTTATGTTCAAGCTTGACGGGAAAGTGGCACGCCTTACCATAAACCAACTATACAGAGATGTTCCAATGGGGATCTGTATGCAGTTCGATATGCCCATAATGCGTCGTCAAGCTTTACGGCCTAGTCCTTCCTATTTCCACTTACCGTTTCTCTAGAATTTGCTTCACCTCTCTATTTGACACTTCCACTTGACCACTAGTTTGGGGATGATAGGCGGCGGCAACCTTGTGCTTAAATCCATACTTTGCTAGCATGTTGTTCAATAGCTTGTTACAGAAGTGAGTACCTCCTTTACTTATCAGACTTCTTGGAGTCCCAAAGCGTGTGAAGATGTGCTTTTTTACAAAGTTTAGCACTACCTTTGCATCATTAGTAGGAAGAGCAATGGCCTCCACCCACTTAGACACATACTCGACCTCCAGCAAGATGTATCTGTGACCATTAGAGTATAGTAACGGTCCCATGAAATCAATCCCCCAAACATCAAAGATCTCTACCACCATAATATTTTTCAAAGGCATATCGTGATTCTTCGTGATTCATCCGGTTCTTTGGCACCTGTCACACTGTTTAACAAAGGCGTGTGCATCCTTAAACAATTTTGTCCAATAGAAACCTGATTGCAATACTTTTTGGACGGTTCTATCCCCACCGCGATGACCTCCATGTGGAGAGGCGTGACAAACATGCAAGATTGCATTCATCTCCTCCTCATGAACACACTTTCATACTAACTGATATGCGCACTGCTTATACAAGAATGGCTCATCCCACAAGTAGAGCCTCACATCATGTAGAAATCTTCTTCTATTATCAGGCGTCAATTCCGGTGGCATCACCCCACTTGCAATAAAATTCACATAGTCTGCATACCATGGGGCTTCACTCGAGGTGATTGCTAATAACTACTCATCCTTAAATGTTTCCTTAATCGAACCTCCCTCAGCCACATGTTTTCGATTTTCTAATCTGGACAAGTGATCAGCCACTTGATTCTCTGTTCCTTTTCGATCTCGGATCTCCAAGTCAAATTCTTGGAAAAGGAGGACCCAACGAATCAGCCTCGGCTTAGCGTCTCTCTTTTCAAACATATACCTTATAGCTGAGTGATCGGTGTAGACGATGACTTTGGTTCCCACTACATAAGATCTGAACTTGTCAAACGCCCACACCACTGCAAGCAACTCTTTTTTAGTAACAGTGTAGTTCATCTGGGCTTGATTCAGAGTTTGGCTCGCATAGTAAATGGAGTGAAAAATTTTGTCCCTCCTTTGCCCCAAAACAGCTCCTATTGCGACGTCACTCGCATCGCACATCGACTTAAATGGGTGTGCCCAGCCCGGGGCAATGATAATTGGCACAGTCACCAATCTTTTCTTCAGCTCTTCAAATGCTCTCAGACAAGCATCATCAAATTTGGAGGGGATATCTTTCTCAAGAAGCCTGCACAAAGGAGACGAATTTTTTGAAAACTCTTTAATAAAACGACGATAAAACCCTGTATGGCCTAAGAAACTACAAATGCCCTTAACGGATGTTGGTGGGGGAAATTTTTCAATCGCCTCCACCTTTGCCTTGTCCACCTGCAGACCATTTTTGGGCACCTTGTGCCCCAAGACTATACCTTCTCGTACCATGAAATGGCACTTCTCCAGTTTAGCACCAATTTTGTCTCTTCACACCTAGAAAGAACTTTATCAAGGTTCATTAAACAATTATCAAAAGAATACCCAAACACAGAAAAATCATCCATGAACACTTTTACAAATCTTTCAACCATGTCAGTAAAAATAGCCATCATACACCTTTGAAAAGTCGCAGGTACATTATAGAGACCATAGGGCATTCTCTTGAACACATACGTGCCATAGGGACGCGTAAATGTGGTCTTCTCTTGGTCCTCTGGGGCGATAACAATCTGATTATACCCCGAATAGCCATCTAGGAAACAATAGTATTCCTCTCCATCTAGTCTATCAAGCATTTGGTCAATAAACGGGAGGGGGGAAGTGGTCCTTGCGGGTGGCATTGTTTAATTTTCTATAATCTATGCAAATTCTCCACCCAGTCACAATTCTTGTGTGAATCAAGTCATTATTTTCATTAACCACTACAGTCATCCCCCCTTTTTAGGCACACATTGGACGGGGCTTACCCATTTGCTATCAGAGATTGGAAATACAATACTTGCATCAAGCCACTTAATCACTTCTTTTCTTACCACCTCTTTCATGATTGGATTTAGGCGGCATTTGTGCTTTATACTTGGCTTGTGTCCTTCCTTCATGAGGATTTTATGCATGTAGAAGGCCGGACTAATGCCTCTAATGTCAGACATTGTCCACTCATATGCTTGCTTGTGCTCACGCAGCACTCTTAACAGCGTTTGTTCCTGCAATTTAGACAACTCAGAGGAAACAATAAAATGTTGAGTGTCTGAACCACTAAATAAGCATATTGAATGTGAGGGGGCAAGGGTTTAAGTTCCAATTTTGGAGCCTCTTCAATCGACGACTTTGGTGGAGGCCCACTCGGCCTATTTAGGGGCTCAAAGGTGTTTAATTCCTGCATGTACACACAGGACGCATCTAGTATATGCATTATCTCCTCAACCTCATCATCAGTCTCCAAGCTATCGAACAACATAAGTGCTTTCTCTAGAGAATCATCTAGGTATACACTCGGGTCTATAAGTTGCTCATCCACCTCCACAATAGATATCATAGAGATCTCCTCATAATGGCGGAGAAGTTGAATCGTCTTGTAGATATTGAAAACTGCTTCCTCATTGTCCACCCTCATAATTATTTTTCCCTCTCTCACTTTAATAATTGCATCACCTGTAGCCAGGAGAGGTCGTCCCAATATGATTGGAACTTGTTCATCAGCCTCATAATCTAGGATAATTAAGTCCGCTAGGAAGATGAATCTCCCAATTTGTAGCAACACATCTTCAATCACTCCTTCAGGGTAAGCTATGGATCTATCAGCTAGTTGCAACATCACAGTGGTTGGTCTTGGAGCTCCCAGACCCAATTGCTTGAATAAAGACAATGGCATCAGATTTATACTTGCCCCCAA
Organism: Nicotiana tomentosiformis; assembly: GCF_000390325.3. Lineage (NCBI taxonomy): Eukaryota > Viridiplantae > Streptophyta > Magnoliopsida > Solanales > Solanaceae > Nicotiana > Nicotiana tomentosiformis. The sequence continues at coordinate 63,281,263 of NC_090823.1, forward strand.
ATAACAAAGAGCATGACCCACATCAATATTACCAATCTGCACAGGGATGGTGAAGCTGCCAGGGTCCTTAAGCTTTTGAGGAAGCTTGTTTTGGACCCTCGAAGTGCACTCCTCAGTAAGTGTGACTGTCTCGAATTCAGTCAATCTCCTCTTGTGAGCCACTATATCTTTGATGTACTTAGCATATTTTGGAATTTCATGAATTGCATCCACCAATGGAATATTTAATTGAACTTGGCTCAACATAGAGAGAAATTTGTTAAACATACGATCATCATTCTTCTTTTGTAACCTTTGGGGGAAAGGTGGTGGTGGCCTTGTAGCACTCACTGGCTCTGAACTTGCATTATCTTTCTTTGACTCGTGTGTTGCCTTAGGAATCAACTCCCCCTCAGATATAGGCTTATCTCTTCTCTTCTTTGGCGTTTCTTCTAATTCCCTCTCATTTTTTAGTGTGACTGTATTAACTTGAGGGTTCTTCCCTGTATCACTGGGAAGAGTACATGCATGCCTAGTATTTTGAATTGACGCTAATTGCTCCACTTGTCTCTCAAGATTTCTGAAATCGATCCTGAGTTGTTGATTTTTAAGCAACAACTTCTTCAACAGGTCATTCGTACTCTCCTCGACTTGCTGGGGTGGCTTTTGAGGTTGGTTGTAATTACCTTGGGGCCTATACTGATTCTGAGTATCTGATTTCCACCCCAAGAGAAGTTAGGATGATTCTTCCAATTTGCGTTGTAAGTGTTCCCATATTGTGCATGCTGATTCATCAGACCTCTACTCTGTTGCCCCACATAATAGAGGGATTCAGGATTCGTGGGACATATGCCACTCATGTGACCTTTACCACATAACTTGTAGCAAGTCGACGTCTGTTGCACATGTTGCATCTATTGCATTTGGTTCATTGTCATTCTATTCATCTAATTTTCTAATTTCACTATATCTGCTCTCATGGCTAAGAAATCTTCAAGCTCAATTACACCTGCTGCCTTCTGTTTAAGTGCTCTTCGTGATTCCCCATCTCCTTGCCAATTTTTATCATTAGCGGTGAAATTGTTTACGAGGAGATGGATTTCACTATACAATCTTGCCATGCAACTACCCTCACAAGATGAGTCAAGATTCATCTTTGATGTCTTGTCCAACCTATCAACGAAAGTTTGACCCAACACCTCATCAGTCTGACAATGATGTGGGCAGTCTCTGAGTAGCTTCTTGTATCTTTCCCAAGCTTGACGAAGAGTCTCGCCATCCCGTTGTTGGAACCCAAGAATCTGGCTCCTTAGTGACTTTGTCTTTTTAGTGGGAAAAAACTTGATTAAAATTTTTCTTGCTAGATCATCCCAAGTGTGGATCGAGTTCACGGGCTCCTTTTGCTACCATTCTTTGACTTCCCCTAGTAGTGAAAATAGGAACAATGTCAACCTGACATAATCCTTGGAAACGTTCGGATAATTATAAGTGTCCGTAATTTCCAAGAAGTTCTGAATATGCCGCTGCGGATCTTCATGAGATAGACCCACATACTGCCCTGTGGACTGAATCAGCAAGACCTTGTACTATTTGAGTTCAAAATGAACCGTCATATCAGGATTCACAATAGCCCGAGTCATATTAGCAAGATTGGGCCTTGCGGCTTCTATCGCCGGTCGCTTTTCATTACCTACCATCTCTATTGGTTATGGTTGAACTACAATGTCCAACTCTCTTTCTGTTCTAGTTCTAGCTTTGACTTCCCTCCTTACTCGCTGAAGTGTTCGTTCTATTTCAGGATCAAAAGGAAGGAGTTTGTTCGCGCTTCTACTCTTCCGCATTCAAGAGAAGAGACTGTGTTAACACAAAAAAGCAAACTGAAAATTAAAACTTGAACAAATAACTAATAAAATCTTAACTCAAACATGTAGCTAATTTTTAAGTCCCCAGCAACGACATCAAAAACTTGTTACGACCAAACACACACGCGAGTATACGTGGTCGTCAAGTAATAAAGTAGTGAGTAAAGTATCGTTCCCACGGAGACTTATGATTAACTTTCGACTGATTCAAACTCAAACAAATTATCTATTCAAAAGATTTCTCCCAAAATGTGTAAGTAATTAATTAACAACTCAAGAAACTATCAAGCAGTTAAATAAACTAGAGATCGACTAAAATACGTAGGCAATTTCGGATAAAAGTTAATAGGAGAGGATATTCCTGGGTCATAGGCTACCTAACAATCTTGTTACGTTCTTGGCTTAAACTGACTACTTGATTTATCTGGTTTGTTGATTGACAAGGTTAATGTTACTTGTAAGAATCTATCGAGTTCTTACTCGCCTATTCAAGTTAACTTAATGCCTATATGTCTATGGAATTAAGACTAACAAGAACGCATTTACACTTCCTGTATTTTAACCAAGCAAGACAATTAGGTATATTTATATCCTAATTGCGAATCCGTTCCCCGATGCCCAGGTTCAAGAACTTGCTCTATTTAATCCTATATGCAATCCAGAATTCTCACTTTCGAGTTCAACTCTAGATTCGTAAATAGTATTTCAATGTTAGCTGCGCAGCAAAATAATTAAGAACAGGATTAAATAAACAATCCAATATTATAAAATCAAACTCGTCAATTTAAACTTCAAACGTCAACATTCATGTAGCACCCATAACTCCAGAACGAATGAGTTTAGCCATGCATGCTCATGGTACTCATAATGCTTCATTTACTCTCTTCTTATTTTTCGGCTAATATTTCTGCCTATCACTTTATTTTGAAAACTTCAACAAAATGTTCTTTCACTTTTAGCTCCCCTTGGTTCATCTCATTGGCTCTTCGGGACACCTAACTTTTTCTCTTTTTTTTACTAGGGGCGGGAGTCATACTCAGGTAAATATTTATACCTTCTAGGATTCCACTGCCTATCTTTTGAAATTTCTGAACATTCTAGTATTTATCTCTAACTATACTATTCTAGAGTGCACCATCTGGGTGTCTCACAAAGGGAACTATTACCACGTTTGCACTATCCTTCGGAAATGTTAGCTAATGATAACAATTCATCCACTATGTTGGCTTAATCTAGCCCCAGATGGATCCTGATATCCCATTCTTCTCTTAAGTTATATCTATTAGCTCCCATAGGGCATAACTGAGATGGGTGTGGCCAATTGTATATATCTCTGTTACCATTGAAAGTAACTTAGAATACTTATATTTCTCTGCCTGAATTGTAAATACTGAAAATTTTCAAGTACCTCGTACCCTTCTTCACCTTGCTTCTTTTACTTGTTGAAACTTGTATCTAACTTTTGATTCTTTTATTGTTTTTACCATATGGATGGATAGATATTCATGCCTTAGGGCTCCTTATCAAGAAGCTTACACGTCTTAGTACACACATGATCTGCTGAAGACCTCACATTTACTCATCATAAGCATGATGCAAAATCTAGTTCCTCTAACTCAACTCTTCTACAGCCACATTCAATCTCTTACCAACTATCTTTTTGGATGTAGGTATCGTTGTATTACTAATAAAATAGAATTTAGGAGTTTGAATTCTTACAATTGAGCTCTACCACACGATCTAGAGTAAGAAGAAAGAGTGACAGTCCTAAATGCCCTGTAGCTTCCTGCTTATAAGTGTGGTGTATAACACATCCAGAAACAAGACTCTACTAGACACAGCTTGTAGACTCCCTAGGACAGAACTGCTCTGATACCACTTTTGTCACGACCCAAATCGAAGGCCCGCGACGAGCACCCAGTGCCTAACTCAACCGAGTACCAACGTAATGTATCCTTATTATCATACTATCATGGGTAAATGAGCCGGAAAGGCCGTCATGATATGACTAGAATTAAACATAGGAGATTACTCGACATAGGACGACCTAACATGGTATACAAACTTATACATGTGACATACAGGCCTATAAGATCGAAATGATCATTTGTACATTCAAAACATAGGCCGACAAGGCCATACAATAATCCATATACAAGACATCCGTCTATAAGCCTCTAAGAGTACATAAGTGTCATAAAGGTCGGGATAGGGCCCCGCCATACCAATCAATATATGTCCAAAGCATACTGACCAAATAGGTAACTCCGGAGCTAGTGGAGTGCACCAACACCTTCTGCTGAGCTGATAGCCTGCTAGGAGGACTATAAACCTCTCTATCGAGACCTACGGGCATGAAACGCAGCGTCCCCAGGCACAAGGGACGTCAGTACAAATAATGTACCGAGTATGTAAGGCATGAAAATAGTATATAAAAGACATGAAAGAAACATGGAGTAAAGAACTCAACCTGTAAGTATGAATAGCTATGTGAATCATGAAACGTTTATAGTCATGCATATACATATAAATGTCATATCATACATAGGTATATGCGTACATAACATCATTAAGCCTCTGAGGGCATCCCATCATATCATCTCGGCTTCTGCGGGTGAAATCATCAACGTATACCACCTGATCAGGTGGTGGTGCGTATATAATGCCATAACCTTTCCCCATATCCCATATACATATAATATACGCGTATATAACGACATCTGGTCATGGGTCAATGTACATGTATAAATGAATGCAATGCATAAGAAGTAAGTCAATAAGATCTCTCGGGATGTCATAAGACCTTCGGTTAATATCATGAAATAAACTTTATCAACTTACATATTTTCTGAGACCCATGAACAAACGATATAATAATAGGTCATATGGGGAATCAGAAACATAGGCACCCCTAGTACTTATAAGAATAGAGTCATTTGTGAAAGTTCCACGTTTGCTCATTTCGTTTGTATCATATGGATCATGCCAAAAGGAAAGAAGGGATAGCCTTAACATACCTTAACTCTGTTGATTCCTTAATACCTTCCAAGACATTCTTGAAATAACTCAACTCAATCAACCATAGCATAAGAAGATTCAAAATCAGTGCTGAGTAAAGGCTAAGTCTGCAACTTAAACTAGTAGCTCGTTTATGTAACTTTGGGCAGTATCTCCCCTATAACAAGGGCCTCCTCCAATACCATATACCAACAACAACAACCAGAGTAATATAATAAGAATAACATCAACAATAGGGTACAAAATAATTCATTAACAAGTCATCAACATATCACGACGAGCGACAAGCTCGGATTGAATCCCTTTAGCACCCTTCAACCCCATTATCATTCATTAATTAACTTAACAACATAGCCAGCATGATATTATGTACAATGGGAGGAATTCTAACATCCTATTCATCTCCTAGTTCACCCTCAAACAGCCCAACAATCTAACAACAACAACAACAAGTATAACTTTCCATTGTTATGTTGTCCTTTCTCTTCATACTCACAGTACCCATAACAAGTTCGACATGTAGACAATATTTTATAATAACAATATCATAAGAGAGTCATTTTCAAGGGTTTCCAACCATTTATAGTTCATGAAAACAAACTTTCCAAAACAGTCCATTAAAAATAATAACATCTCAAATTATTTCAAGTCCCCTTTTGTAGTATTTTGCTCAAATAATGCAACCAACACACAAACAACTTCAAGCACATGTAGTAGGATGTTATACTCACCTTAACCAGTATAAAAACACGAAATCATCGAAGAATAACCCACAACTATCCTCAATGGCACCACAACACTATAGGTGTTGTATTCTCTTCTTGAATCAACTTTTGGTGTTCAAGTTGGTGTATAAAAACTTATAGTTTGCCTTTAAAATCTAATATATATGAAGGAGGGACTGATTATTACCTTAATCAATAAGAACAACATGAAATCTGAGGTTACTTACCTTTGAAGAACACTCCAAAACAGCCACAAGATGAAGAACTACGATCTAGCAAGCACCATGGGATTTCTAGCGTTGGATTCATGTTTTTATCTTAGGTTTTCACCATAGAATCATAAAGAAACCCTTGGAGAGCATTTAGGAGGGTTTAGGAACTATTTTGGACTAGAAAAATGAGTTAAAACAACTTAGAATTGATTTAAATACAAGCTGGAGTTTTTACACCGACTTTGTGGGTCCCATGGGAGCTGCTTGCGCAGTCTCACGAAAATATGAATATCTATCAACTCCGATGTCGTATCGACGAATGGTTAAATATGTTAGAAACTAGACTCGTAGATCTTCAATTTTGTAGGTAGATCTCCCCGTATTTCCAAATATATTTGGAGAAAATCTCAGCTACATTTGACCTAATGTTCAGCATATTTATGAATGTAACTTGTGATGACCTTTGCCAACTTTTGTTCCACAACTCACTTGACTTCAAAACATAACACACGACTATCATACGATTAAAATAACTTATAACATAACCTCCTTATAATGTTAAACACCCTAGTCTCACCCCAAAAGTGCATGTTACAACATTCCAACTTGTCGACTTTTGATGAAACTTATTTTCTTCAATTCATTTTGCTTCTAAGCCTTTCAACCCTCTTGGTACTTGTTATTGATGATCTTAAAGATTTGTAACCTCCAAGGTAACATGATTAACTTACTTTATGTACTTTCAAAGACGATCTCATTTACGAGATTACATCAATTGACTTACGACGTACTCTCACATGCGAAAACATGGGGTGTAACATACCCATAAGCTGATCTTGGTTCGCTGGAAAGTATATGGTGGAAATTCGTATGCATAAAACTAATTATTGGTACCAGCCAAAGTCAAGTCAAAAGACGATCGATCAATAAAATTGCAGTCTTTCTCTACAATATTCTCTACAAAAGCTACAAAATAGCAAAAGACACAGAAAACAAAAAGAGTCGAGTTTTGTTGACAGTAGAGTTAGGTTTTGTCGTTACAGAAGTGCATTCCGACCTGATTTCCCACGGGATGGATACGTAGGTAACCCACGTAGGGTCCCGTCCCACTCTTATAATAGAAAATCAAAAATCATTCTATATATATATATATATATATATATATATATATATATATATATATATATATATATATTCGGAACTACGCCACGACTTGATTTCCTTTGGTAGGAATACGTAGGCAATCCACATCGAATTCAGTCATCTTTTGCAATCGAACTACATTTTAGCCTGATTCTATTGTGATACGTAGGCAGCCTTAGTCAGACCCGGCCATATCATTGCAAAATTCTAACATTTCACATTTATTTCCAGCTTGAATCATTAATAACAGACTCCTTTTATCAATTTTCCTACATAGAAAAAATAACTTCTTACTTCTCCAGGCGCCCTCCTGAACAATGGGCATTTCTTTCAAGGCCAAATTTCCAGGCGCCCTCCTGAACAATAGGCATTTTCATTTCAAAGTCAATCTTCCAGGTGCCCTCCTAAACAATGGGCTTTTCATTTCAAGTTAAAATCTTACAGGCGCCCACTTTCTAATACGAGTATTTTAGATTTAAATTCTCCGATCACTTCGGACCGGTACTGTCACGACGTAATTTCTCCCTCTGTGAACCGTCGTGATGGCACCTAGTCTCTACGACTAGATAAGCCTAACACTTTGCGAAAATGAAATAAAAACACGAACATTAACTACTAACAGTAACAAATATCTAATAAGCAACTGAATGCCACTCGTCATATACAATTATCACCTCTGAAAATGTACAAAACAATTCCCTAAACCCAGAATACCGTAAATCACAAGCTACTAAGAAGTCTTAATCGTTCTATACATCATTTCGACACAAAGAAGGAAAAATAAACATAGGGAGATAGAGGGGGACTCCGAGGATCTGCGGGCGCGAGCAGATGTACCTTGAAGTCTCCAATAAATAGCAGCGATTGCAACTAGTGATGAGGCTGGTAAGATGAACCTGGATCCGCACACGAAAAATATATGCAGGAAAGGGCGTGAGTACACCACAACGGTACCCAATAAGTGCCAAGCCTAACCTCGGTCGAGTAGTAACGAGATCAGATCAGGGCCCTACTAGTATAAATATAATGAAATATCGCAGTAAAATAAATACGGAAATCTAACCGGAATAGAATCAATGAAAGACAATAGCTTAGAACACAGTGATAACAACAGGGGATCTCCTGAGATACTGTCTCATAGTCCCAAACATAAATGTGCAGGGGGATCTCCCGGGATACCATTCTGTAGTCCCAAAATAAATATGCAAAATAGGGGTCTCCCGGAATACCGTTCCGTAGTCCTAAAGTAAATATGCAGTACAGGGGGATCTCCCGAAATACCGTTTCGTAGTTCCAAAGTAAATATGCAGTACAGAGGGATCTCCCGGAATACCGTTCTGTAGTCCCAAAGTAAATATGCAGCGCAACTAACCGAAATAACAATTACAGCAAGAAATCCTACAATTTAGACTAAGTTCAAGTCAAGGAAAGCAGGTAATTTCACTAAACATGCTGCATAGAGTTCAAATAGGCAGTTAAACAAGTAGACATGCTATTCTAGTCTAAACAGGATAGTTACATATGCTAGTGTGTTTCAAATAAGGAGAAAACAAGTTATGACTTAGTGAAAAACAAAGTTTTACAACAAATAGCATGTGTACGTACTCGTCACCTCACGTACACGGTGCTCACATATCAAACAGTACCAAATCCTAAGGGGAGTTTCCTCCACACAAGGTTAGGCAAGCCACTTACCTCGAACCAAGCTCAATCAATCAGTCACAATGCCTTTCCCACGAATATCCGGCTTCGAGTGGCCCAAATCTAGCCAAAATCAATTACATAGCATAAATATAACTACAAAAAACTAATCTAGCTAATGAAATCAAAGCTAACGCAAGAAATTGAAAAATTGCTCAAAAAGCCTCCCTGGGTCCACGTCTCGAAATTGGGTAAAAGTCACAAATTATGAACACCCATTCACTCACGAGTCTAACCATACCAAATTCACTCAAATTCGACACTAAATCTCGATCAAAATTTCAAAATTCGGCCTAAGAACTTTTCTCAATTTTTCCCCTATTTCCAACCCAAATCCGAAAGTAAATGATGAAATCAAGCATAGATTAGTGGGATTTAATCATAAAGGAGTTAGGAATCATTACCCAATAACTTCCTCCGAAAATCTCTTCAAATTTTGCCTTTTACCGAGCTCTCAATCAAATTTTGTGATATGAACTTAAACCCTCGTTTTTGAACTTTAAATTCTGCCCAGTGATTCCTTAATCGCGATTGCGTAAAAGGCCTCGCGATCACGAAGAACAACTTTGCTCCCTCAGAAATTTATTCCACTCCAACGCATAACACTTCACGCGAACGCGATGCACTAGCTGCTCACACCTAAGCGATCGCAATTGTCCTCACGCAACCGCGAAGAGTAACACTCAAACTCCATTGCTGCCTAACTTCTTCTTCACGAACGCGGCCTAGCCCACGCGATCGTAGTGCACTGCCTGATAACCTTACGCGATCGCGTCTTCATCTTCGCGAACGCGAAGAGCAATTTTAGCTGACCTTTCAGATGACCTACGCGATCGCGAGATCTCCCTCGCGAACGCGATGAAGAAAAATATCTGCAATAACACCAGAATATCTGCCAACTCCCTAAGTCCAAAAATGACCCGTTGAGCATCTGAAACACGCCCGAGGCCCCCGGGACCTCAATCAAACATACCAACCAATCCTAAAATACCATACCAACTTAGTCGATCCTTCAAATCACGTCGAACAACATCATAAACACGGATTATGCACGAATTCAAGCCTAATGAATTTTGATATTTCTAAATTCTACAAATGACGTCGAAACATATCAAATCTTATCCGAATGACCTTAAATTTTGCACCCAAGTCATATTCAACACTACGGACCTACTCCAACTTCCGAAATCGGAATCCGACTCCGATATCAAAATTTTCACTATCGGTCCAAATCTCCAAAAATTCGACTTTTGCCATTTCAAGCCTAAATAAGCTACGGACCTCCAAAACACAATCTGGACACGCTCCTATGTCCAAAATCACCCAACGGAGCTAACGAAACCGCCGAAACTTTATTTCAGAGTCGTCTTCACACAGTTCTGACTACGGCCAAAATCCTAAGATTAAACTTTCGTTTAGGGACTAAGTGTCCCAAATCACTCTAAAAACCAAAACGAAACCTCCCGGCAAGTCACAATAGCAGAAATAGATATGGGAGAAGCAGTTAATAGGGGATCGAGTCTATAACTCTAAAAATGACCGACAGGATCGTTACAGGTACGTAGCCCAAATTTCCTTCAAATAAAAGTGCTCCGATCACTTCGGACCGGTACGCAGCCCAGACATCTTTCAAAAATCAAAGTGCTCCGATCATTTCGGTCCGATATCTAGCCCAGATCTCTTTCGAATTAGAGTTCCAACCTGGGACCCTATTTCATTCAAAAAAATCACATTATTCTCGCACCGCATATGCGATCATCATTCATAAATTACATATCCATCCTTCTCAGACAAAAGCATAATCCACACTTCGTCAACTCTAGTGATCAAAGAGGCGACGCAATGTGGAATTATCTTCTAACAATAAACTGGGATAGATTTTGAGGACGGACGTCGAGGTTTCTAACAACAATCGATGACATGTACCAAGTATCGTTCTTACGTCCCATTGACATGGGGTGTGTAGGCAATTTGTACCCCCATAGTCAAAATAACACCAGTATCATCACAGCTTGACGCCGGGACAACTTTCAAAATCAAAAATCATCTCATCGTTTTCTCGAACTACAACCGACCTAATTCTTGTTACATCCGAGATATGTAGGAATACTCAACACAGAGCCCGGCTGTATCCACATCAGAATCCATTCAATCGATCTATCCGTCCATCCAACACCACATCCCAATGTTATCATAGTCCGACACTGGGGCAATCTTGAAAGCAATGTCGAGATCACACGAACCTTTTCGTCTTCAAACATTTGTCTTCCACTCCACGATGCTACGATTCATAAGTAGTACTCAATCTTCCAGAACTACACGCAGCCTGATTCTCGTGCAACCCGAGATATGTAGGCAACTC